>NC_073262.2:22169924-22472954 GCF_029289425.2 Pan paniscus | reverse complement strand
CAGTCTCCGTGTTGCCAATACCTCATCTTGCTTGATCTTAAAGCGCCCTGTGAGGTTGGCAGGGAGGGGAAGATGAGCCAGCCCCGCTGACTGGGAAAATGAGGGGCAGAGCACCTAAGAAAGGTTCAAGTTCACGTGGAAGAGCATAGAGGGCCAGGCCTGGCAGGATTTAAGCAGTTGCTCCACCGCACACCTTAGGCAGGTCCTCTGGGCTCTGGGAGTCTCAGTTTCCTCATACGTAAAATGAGGCTTGCAACTGCTACCCACAGATAGGTCCTGGGCTTCTTTCAGGTAAGAGTTTTGAAGGCCTTTAGCCCTGCACTTGGCCTGCACAGACTCTCAGGAAAACAAGTTCCTGTCTTGGGCCTAGGGTACCACACCAACTAGGGGCACAGTGGCCTTCCCGGCACCCCATTGGTAAGCCGAGCAAACAAAATATTCACTTCAGGAGGTGTTGAAGTGTGCAAGAAAAGTTGTCTGCCTGTGATACACACCCTCATTGCACAATGACCAGGACATAAGAGAGCTCATGTGTGTGCGTGTTCGTGTGCACGCACGCCCTCTCTCCAAAGGCCCTCGCTCCAGCAGTTGCATCATACATCACAGGCAGCTCCTTTGTATCCTGCAATAAAGTCATTTAATGCTAATGATGAAATGTATGCCCTACAGTGCTCGTTATTAATAGGAATTAGATGTATTTCAGGTAACAAAACAGTGAGTAATGGGGCAATAAACACATCGTGCCAACCCGACCCGTGGTGGGACTGACGTGGTTCATGCTTGCCCCTCCAGAAAGAGCCACTCTCCCACAGCAATTACAGATTAATAAATCATGGCGTGGCTCCAAAGCTGGCCCCCAGGGGCACAGGACTCAGGACTCACCTCTGGAGCTACCAGTGTGTCCCACGTCTTTTTCTTCCTGATGATTTTGAAAGCATCTATTCACTGTCATCACACCCTCCCCTCATATTCGCTTGTACTGTGCTCACTGTATCTGACTCCTCAACACCAGACACCCACTCACATACTGACACCTTAGTTTGTGCCAGACCCCACAGAACTAGAGCTAGACCCAGAGATAACCCATAGATACACACACAAACGCACACACAACCTGAGTTGCACAAAGATGTGTGCTCATACAGACCCGTGCCCACAGAGGTCTCAACCACACATGCACATGTGTGTCTCCTCAAGGCTTAATTGTCACCTCCTCTGTGAAGCAAGAGCCTCATCAGAGTACTCATCATCAGGAGAGCCTGGGTTACGTTGCTGTAACAAGTAACACCAGATCCTGGTAGTTTTTGGTAGTCAGGTGGAGGCTCTGCTCCACATAGTCACTTGGGGATTCAGGCTGCCAGCAGCTCCATCATTTTGCATCCTGAGCAGCTAGAATGTCCTCAGTGGCTGTGGCAGGGGAAGAGAAAAGGCAGAGGGTGAAGCCTCGGGCTAAAGGGAAGTGTCACCTGTGCCATATTTCATTGGCCAGAATTCGTCATATGACCCCACCAAACTGCAGGGGCAGTGGGAAGTGTAGTCTTCTGTGTTTGCATTCTGTATCTTGAAGTCAGGAATGAGTTCCCTGGGGCTAAAATCAAGGCATCAGTAGGAATTGTTCCTTTGGAAGGCTCCAAGGGTGCTCACATTCCTTGGCTTGTGGCTCACCCCTTTCCTCCATTTTCAAAACCACAGAATAGCATCTTCTATTCCCTGTGACCTCCTGCTTTCCTCTAACAAGGACCATTGTGCCCACCCTGGTAATCCAGGATAACCATCCCTCTCAAGGTCCGTATCTTCATCACATCTGCAAAGGTCCTTTTGGCATGTGAGGTCACATCCACAGATTTGGGGGAGTAAGACATGGCCATCTGTTATGGACTGAATATTTGTGTCTCCCTAAAATTCCAATGTTGACATTCTACCCTGCACTGTGATGGTGTTAGGAGGTGGGGCCTTTGGGAGGTGATGAGGTCATGAGGCTGGAGCCCCCACGATGGGATTAGCAGTCTTAGAAGAACAGGCAGAAGAGTTTGCCATGGCTCACTCTGCTCTCTTCCATGGGTATGCATAGCAAGAAGGCAGCCATCTGTGAGCCCAGAAGAGACCCTCCCCAGAACCCAACCATCCTGGCACCCTGACCTCAGACTTCCAGCCTCCAGAATCGTGAGACATAAATACCTGCTGTTTAAGCCACCCGGTCTATAATATTCTGTTCTAGCAGTCTGAACTAAGGCACCCTCTTTGTGTGGCACATTATTCTGCCTAGCACAGCATTCCAGAAAGGAGAGAGATGGCACAGGGTTTTGAGGACACACAGCACTGCCCCTGCCATCCAGCTCTCCTCCCCTGCACTGTCATTGCCCATGCAGCCTCTCCAGAGAAGCAGTCGCGCTCTGTAGGGGCAGGTGCCGGCCATGAGCATCTCTGCCCAGCAGATGGCTGGCAGATAGCAGGGGCCTGGGAAGGCCTGTAAGAAGGGAGAAAAGAAGAAAAATATGAATGAATGATTTTGGCAGGATCAACAGTTGTGTGAAGACAGAAAAAGCATGAAAGAAAGTGGATTCTAACGAATACAGAGGCAACCACATCACACAGAGCCAACAGGGGAAGGGGGTGGCCCTCAAGTGGAGGTTCTGAGGGAAGCAGCGGCGTTTCATGCCCAGATATGGAGGAATGGTGAGCACGAAAAGTGTGGAAAGAAAGGGCAGAGGGAGGCAGAAGAAGGAAGCCCTTAGTCTGAGCCAGGCACTGTGCTAGGCATTTTACCATCAGCACTCCCTAAGGTCTGCACAACACCCTTGCATGCAGTGCCCTGCAGATGAAGGGACTGAGACTCGGGAAGAAGTCCCTGATCCAAGTTCACATGGCTGGACAGTCTGTTGTGCCAGGATTTACAGGCCTTGCTTGGCTGGTTCTGAAACCAGCTGCCATCCCAGGACACCCAGCTCTGTGGCAAGCTTTGACACACTTACAGTGGCCTTAGTGTCCCCACCTCTTTAGGTCTCAGATCCTTCATCTGGAAAATGAAGAGGTTGGGCTAGGTAATCCCCAAGCTCCCTCTCAGCTCCAGCCTCCTTGGGTCCTTGGGCAGCTCTAAATCAGAATGGGGTTCCTGGAGGGGCTGGGGGTCTGAACTTCCTCCCACTGACAACAGACACGCAGTTCCATCTGTGTTGCCAAGACAATCCAGGGCAAGGAGGGAGAGGCCCAAAGCAGAGATGACTCCATGCCCAAAAAATGAGTATCATAGCAGCCCACAGGATTGTGCAAGCTGCCCGTGAGGCTGCCAGTCGGCCTGGCCCGGAGGAGGGCTGTTTACACTTCCCAAGTGTGTTTGCAGTTAACTCCATCCGCCTGGCCCGTGTGCACAGCCCTCAGGGCTGCCAGCAGCGTCTATGTGGAGACAACAGGAACGGATCTCACCAGGCCCTTTATCTCAGACACCAGACACCCATTTGTTCATTCATTCATTCATTCACATACATGTTCATTTCCTCATTCATTCCCATAGTGTTTGCCAGGCATTGTGTAAGGCACTGGGGACACAGAGGTAAACAAGATAACGCTCTGAGAAGTCTCCAGGACCCAAGAACCTCGAAGAACAGTGAGACACTAAATATAGAGAATGACTCTCCCGGCCAGGTTGGTACAATGAGTTATGTGCTTGGAGTTCAGGGAACACAGGGCAGGAGACTTCGGTATCTTCCTATGGAAAATATTTAACTACTAGTTGAAAAATCAAATAAGATAATAACTCTATACTCAATTGTCTTTGGAAATATGTTTTCTCATGAACGCGGATATGTGAAAATGTCACATTCAAAGTTTTCTTTAAATCCTATTTGAAGCCTGGCCGGAAAAAACCACCTTAGTTATTTTCAGGACTCCCAGGTTCTGAGGCCAAGCAAAGGGCCTGGGGTTTGCACAGTTTGCTAGGCACCAGGGAGGGTTCCTCAGAGGTCCCTGTTCTCCCAGTTAGCATGCTCCTTGACGCCCAGTGGCTGGGGCCAGGTTGAGGGCTCAGAATGCTGGAGCGTAGCTGTGTTTTGACTCCAGCTTCCCTGGACAGACAGCAACTTTTGGAAAACCATGCCACATCCCAAGGCACTGCTATGGAAAGGGCTTAGGTCAGGCCTCTGGGACTTGGGCGTTCTTCCCAGATACTAGAAACCTTCCTTCTTCCCTTTTCCTTCCCACTCATCTTTTTTTTTTTTTTTTTTGGTGTTTTCTTTCTTGGCCTTCTTCTTTCACAAAGGACAGGAAAAGATGTTGCCTGCAAGTAGATTCAGGCAAATATCTGCAAATGCCCCTGAGACTAGGAAACAGAAAGAAGTCTGGCTACATATACGGGACATTGAAAGGAAAAATACAAAGGGAAAACGCCATAAATTCATATTTCAACAAATTATCTGCCTTGCACAGAAATAACTGTCTAATTTTGTTTATCATTTCTTTAGGACATATTTCCAGGAGTAAAACCAAGAGATCAGCACATTTTGAAGAATGTTTTTCAAGTTGCTTTTCTAAAGGTTTATACCAATTTACCCTCCCGCCAGCAGTGTGCAAATGTTGTCTAGTTCACCACACTATCACCAGCATCAAATGTTAGGATATTTTATTTTTTCCATCTTTGAGTATTTTGTAAACTGAAGAACTTTATTTTCAAAATATTTGCATTCATGTCACTTACTGATTTTACAAGTATTTTATTTCCAGCACTCCCTTTAAATACAAAAATTCCTGTTACAGTGTGAGTAGATAGACCCTAGGGATGCCTTAGATTTTACTAGGTCACTAATAATGTGTCCTTCCAGGTGTCTTTTCTCACCCAAGACACCTTTCCCTCTTTGACTGGGAAATTCTAATTGGTGCTTCCGTGTCTCCCCACCTTCAGAAATCCTCGATGCAGTCCCTAGCAAGGAGGCTGCCCAATGGCCTGATTCTTACCTGGATTATCAAATCCAGCACCTCATGCTGTGGGAGGGGGGCAGGCCTGTGTGCCTCAGGCCTCACTGAGCCTCAAAGAGCCTCTGTTTCCTCCACAGCAGTTAGAATGGTGCCTGTCGCTTGGGGTTGGGTGGGCATGAGGCAAGATAAAGTCTGGAAAGTGCTCAATAAGCACCCAGCACTACACACTTAGTGAACTTTAGCTATTATATTGTTATTATTACTATTTTTATTCTCCTTCTCTCTCTGGAAGGCAAGGAAATTACTTTTATCTCTGGATCTCTGGTTGTGGGCCCAGAATATCTAAGTAGATCAATCAAACTGCTATTGAGTAAGCATTTCTCTGCCCTTGGCACCAGCTTTCCATATGTAAGACTGGGCTGTGAGTACTACAGTACTATCTTCTCCGGCAGGTGGCTGCTTGGATGACTCCACTCCCATTCCCTCACTCCCACACCTCCCACCCATGCTTGCCTGGCCCTGCCATTAACACTGCGGAAGAACATCCAAGTGTTTGCATTCCCAGCATCCCTTGCTGCCAGGGTTGGCCATGTGACCCACTTTTGGCCAATGAGACACCAACAGGGTGCTCCTGGGAGACCCTCTACTTTCCCAGGAAGTCGAGGCTGCCATCTTGCCACCACAAGGCAACGAGGAGGCCCACGTGCTAAGGACGATGAACAGAAAGCTGGGAAGAGCCCAGTACTTGGCATCACCAGCAGCTGACCAAGGCCATCAACCACTCATTTTCAGAATTATGATGTTAGAAAAATAAACCTAATTTTGTTTAAGCCACAGTGAGTTGAGATTCCCGTTAAGTGAAGCCAAATGTTTCTATCTGATACCCATGAATGAATGCTTTAACGTGCTCATCAAATGTTATGCTCCCTACTTACCTTTTCTTCTTTCTCTTTAAAAGGCCCTTTGCTGGTCCTTGGGGAAAGCCAAGGGGCCCAGGAACTCACCACGTGTTTGAATCAGGGGTCTGATGCTGAAGAAGCCAGTGGCAGCATAACTTACCCTAAGCATTTCTCACCTTCTCTACCCCAAATAGGGGCTGGGGATCAAGGACATCCTGAGGGCTAAGATGAGAGGAGCAGGCCCAGGAGATCCAAGGAGCAGACCAGAAGATACAGCCCAGGAAAGGGGGGTTGCAGGCTCAGGCCCTTGGGCCAGCTGGGTGCTCAAGGCTACACCCTTTGTGAGGCCCCCACCCTGGCTCCCTGCAGCCCAAGGGAAAGGCCTGTCTGCTATGACTAAGTGGGCGTGATGGGTCTCCTGTGTCTTTGACTCCACCAGACTCCCACAGCCTCATTCAGGGCATAAAGAACCTACAACCTGCCCTTTCTTTTTTTTTTTTCAAGACAGAGTCTCACTCTGTTGCCCAGGCGGGAGTGCAATGGCACAATCTCGGCTCACTGCAACCTCCGCCTCCCAGGTTTAAGCAATTCTCCTGCCTCAGCCTCCCAAGTAGCTGGTATTACAGGCATGTGCCACCATACCCAGCTAATTTTTTGTATTTTTAGTAGAGAGGGGGTTTCACCGTGTTGGCTAGCCTGGTCTCAAACTCCTGACCTCAGGCGATCTACCCGCCTCGGCCTCCCAAAGTACTGGGAGAACTTGACCTTTCTAAAGCCCTAAAAGCTAATGTTTGAGTGTCTGGTGTACATCAGGTTCTTTTCATCTTCATGAAAGTCCTTCGATACAAGACTTCGCATCCCCATTTATAAACGAGGAAACTGAAGGATCAAGAGGTCAAATGGTTTGCCCAAGGTCACACTGCTGGGAAGAGGGGGAATTCTGTTTCCTTCCCAGAAATAACCACCCTACAATAATATGTTGCTTCAGAGGCTATTTTATTTAGTCTCCCAGACAAACACTATTCATCGCCATCTGAGTGCCTTTGTCCCAGCTCTGCCTGTCCCTCCAGCCTGGAATACCCTCTGGCCTCCACTGGCATTCCAGCTTCAAGACTCAGCCTCACTCCCTCCCTAATCATAAACAGCCATCACTTATGGAAAGCACACCACAATATTTTACAGCAGTCCTACCCGACAGGTCCCTGTATCTCTGCTTTCCAGATGAGGAAACTGAGGCTCAGAAAGGAGCATTTTCTGGCCTCTGTCACACAGCTAGTAAGGGGGGTGGCCAGAAGGCAAAGCCAGCTCTGCCAGGGCAGTGTCCTCAGAAGAGCCGAGAGAGGGAGGAGTTGCTTCCAGGTCAAGGTCAGGCCTCCAAAAAGAATGCTTGGTCTGGGCCCTTCTCTCCTCCCCCACACTTGGCCCTGCAAATTGGCTTTGACCTTTCATGCCCCTGCCTTTGAGCTTCTCCCCATTCAATTGAAATCACAAAGGAAGAAAAGAGGGCTGGCAAGAGGGAAAGGCCCCTCCTGGCCCAGGCCCAGGTCCCCAGCCACGCCCCCGCAGGCGCATGGAGCCCTCCAGGGTCTGTTTGCACAGTTGGGGTGCTGCGCTAGGAACCCCACCTCCGGGAGAAAGGCACCACGAGGTCATCTGTTTACTCTGGGATTAGCGGCTCCCCGTGGGAGTTCTTTTCCTACCAGATGAAAAGAAAGCGGACAATCTGTCAGGTAAACAGGCCGCATTGTTCCCAGCCATGTCGGGGGCCCCTTTGTGGGCCGGGCCTTTGAGGTCGGTTGCTCCCTTGCACAGGGAAAGAGCTTACTTAAACGGAATGGAACGGAACAGGAGGCCCCGGCTGGTGGGCAGGTCGCCTGCTGCTGATACAGGAAGGGACAAAGGGCTCGGACGATTGCGGTCTTTCCTTAGCTGCTCTCCTTGCAAGCCCTTTCCTCCCCATGGGTCTCTTTATGAGTCCAACAAGACGGGCATGGAGCCCGATCTCACAGATGGGGAAGCTGAGGCCAGCGGCAGCTTCCCCCCGCACAGAAGAGAGCTCCTGGCATTCCAGCAGGGGGTGACTGGAAGAAAACCAGGGACCTGGTCTAACCACCTCACTCTTCAGATGGGGAATAGCTGGAGATACAGGAAATGGCAGAGTACGATTTCTGCACTGGAGGTTTCCCCAGGTGCCCCTGCTGGTTGGTGGGGAACACAGGAGCCACGGCCATCCCCACGAGTTGGCTGTCAGTTTTATGGATTCCCAGAATATTTAACAGCTGAATGGATGGGACTGGTCAAGGCCGGCCTGTTCCCTCCCACATCTACCCACAAGGTATCTTCCTGGGAAGCAGGGAAGACAGTGTAGGCCCTGCCCCACCAGTGCATGAGTGTCTGGGAGTCAGGACTCCTGTGTTTGGGTGGCCCTGACTCCAGTTTGCTCTGTGGCCCCAGGCAAGCCACTCACCCTCTCTGGGCCATCTATCAAACAAGAGATAAGATGTTCTCCAGGGGCTAGCCCTTCCTTCGGACCGTGAGAAAAATCTAGGGAGGGCACAGGCATCCATCCATGAGGACAGGATGGAGGAGGGACTACCTAAACCCCTGTCCATCTCTGACCCCCAAGAGGCCTGTGAGGCAGTGGGGGCAGCGCCTGGCCCAGCCACCATCCTCTAGGCAGGGTGCTGCCATGGGAAGAGAGCACTGTGGTGAGGTGGTGAGACCGCGTGCCCCGGGTCACCCTGACCGGTCCAATTGCCTGTCACTCACCAGAGGCCCAATCTTGGGCAAGTGACTCAGCCTCTTGGTGTGCGAAATGGCCCCCATGAGGCCTCCTCAGCCTGGGGGGCTCCATGGCAGAAGGGTTCCAGGAAGGCAGGAGCTGGAGCTGTTCTTGCCACTGCCGGGAGGTCCTGTCCACCCTCTAGCCTCCCTCTCCCTGATCCCCCACCACTGCCCATTCCCAGTAAGGCACCTATTCTCTTTGCCACCCTGACACCAAGTCACTGTTCAGCTTGTGGGCAACGGAGCCGGAAGCATGGAAAAATCTCATGCTGCTCCCAAAGCCAAGGGAGAGCTCAAAGAAGGCTGGTGGAAAAAGGCCCAGAGCTGTGGCCGGACAGAGTAGGCCCAGAACAACCACAGAGCCGCCTTGACAGAAGCCAGGGCATGGTCCTGAGATGAGCCTCATCCCTGGAGGGCAGCAATGGACCATACACGTGTCTAAGCCCCCATCACCAGCCGGGGCCCCAGTGACTCAGAGCCTGCTCTTCCTGAACCCACTCGGCAGGAAGAAAACTGAAGGCCCAAGAGCCCCAGCCACACTGTGACCTGGAGGTGACCTGGAGGGAGACAGGGTGACCGCACCAAGCTCAGCCTTTCCTCCGAGGCTTCGCAGGACTGAATGAAGGCAAACTTCCCAACACCCCAAGCCATGGGATTGTCCTTCCTGGGGCCCTGACTGAGCTGTGACGGGCTGTGTGGCCCTGGGTGAGTTACTTGCCTTCCCTGAGGCTCATCTCAGCACATATAATAGAAAATGGAGACAAAAGGATGCCCTTTGCATGGGTTTTGGGAAAGATTAAATCACATGTTTATAAAAGTGCCTGGCAAACATCAGTGGCTCCATGAATATTTGTGGTGTCTGAGTCCCCCACACTGCTTTCATGTCCCCTTTTCCTGCTCTTTCCCTTTTCCCATTAAGCTTCCCAAGCCTCCAACTGAAGCTGCAGTGTTTTTGGGGGCAAACATCATGGGAATCACAATGACCATAGTAACCATTTATTACAAACATACTATGAGCCAGGCCATGTGCTAATAAGTGTTTTATCTCCATTATATAGAGAAGGCAACTGAGGCACAGAGCACTTAGATGCCCCCAGCTAGGAAGGGATAGAGTCAGGATTTGAATGAACCCAGTTTAGATGCCCTTAGCTGTACTCTCTAGGGTGATAAACAACTCTGACTTACAGAGCAAAACTGTGTGCCAGGTTCATCACCTCCTGAATTCCACATGCTGGGCACTGCGGTCCCTGCCACAGAGAGGACAAAACTTCAGCCCAGAAAGACTCAGTGTCCCCCACTGAGTGTGCATGGATGCATGGGAGGTCTGGGTGGTGACTGACCCAGGAAGCTGGCAGGGAAGGGACTCAGTCCTGCATGCTCTGGGATTCCCTTCCTGCTCGCTGCTGCCACCATAGACGCATCGTTCCCAGGGAGCTGTCAGTGCCCTGCCAATGGCAGGACCAGGCTCCCTGTGAGCCGGGAAGCCCTCACCAACGATGCACCCTGGCACTTCCTTTCCGTCTCCAGGCGCCCACACAACCTGCCTCCCTGGAGTTGCCTGTCGTGAGGATGAACAGGGGGCTCCAAGGGGCAACCTGGTTGGAAAGAGGGGTGAGGATTCCTTCCAGGTAGGGGATTGGGGTATGAACAGACATAGATGGGAGGCCTGGACGTCCCCAAGGAAATGACCCGTTACCCCAAATGCCCATCGACCCTTCTACCCTTCTGACAACTGGCTCCTGGAAACAAGGCCAAGACTGCCCCCTGAGGACTACCATTTTGGGGAATCCCGGCATCTGGGGGAGACCTAAAGATGTAGGCACCAAAGGAGAAGGAGTTTCCAGCTGCAGCTGAAACACACCTGGTCGGGAGAGGCATAGCAAGCAGCACTCCCACCCCACCCCACCCCACCCCCCCCACCCCACCCCACAGCCACACACCACTCCTCAGCCTCCTTTTTTTCTCCTGAAGGCTGCCTCAGCAATTCAATTTTCATCAGATTCAACTGAATTCATGTGGCCCAAAGGCCGTCCACACCACAGGTCCTTCCCCACTGCGATGCCACCTGGGCACTCGCTTCCTTGCCAGGCAGCTGGTTCTCCCTGCCCACCATTTATCATTCTAGAAGGAGCTTCAGTTAAGCAGACACTTGCCTGTCTTCCTGCAGCTTCTACCTGTCAGCCACAGAGCAGGGGTGTGGGGGGCACAAGGGCGGCTCCAGCCAGATCGCCTGGGGTCTGCATCCCAGCTGGGGGCATTGAGCTTCTGGGGGTTCAGTTGCTGTCTCTGTAAGGTGGGGAGTTTGACAGTCATCCCAGAGGGTTGTTGGGGGGTTCAAATGAGATGATACGAGGAAAGCTTTCAGCCCGGCACCCAGAACCACAGTAAATTACTTTTTGTTATTATTGCTGTTGCGATTTGTTCATTAGCATCTGCAACGCCTTAAAAATAGCTGAGGGCTCCAATCATGCGCCCTCGCCTCTGTGACAATTTAGCTTCTTTAGGCTGAACATACACAGCCTCTTCCTTCAAATACCCCCTCTGTGTCCAGGTCTCAGACTCTCACCTCTCTGGCCAGACTTCACTCAAGTCCCCAAAAGGGAAAATCTGGAGGAGAAGGAGGAGGCCTCTTTTGATTTTTAGGACAAATCTACAGAAGTGAGAGAAGCTTGACCACAGCAAAGAGTAGAATGGAAACCAATCATTACCCAGCATGGAGAGGCAGAGCTCAGCTCAGAATAATAAACCTTTGTCCTTCCTGAGGATTAAAGCTGTCCAAGGGTGGAAAGGGCTGCCTTGGGAGGTAATGAGCTCCCCATCTCTGGAGGCATTCAAGGTGGATGATCACCCACCAGGGGTGTTATAGAAAGGATTTTCACACTGAGTGGAAAGTTGAACTAAATGACGTCGAAGATGTAAGCTCATCACAAAGAAGAAACAAGTTCATTCCTTCCCTCATTCAACACATATTCATTGTTGCATTCCTAGCCACACCTACCTCTGTGCCATTTATTCTCCTGAGTGTGCAGTTCACACTAAGAAAAGAATCTGATTTTTGGAAGCATTTAATGAAAACAGGGCTACTTTGAAGTTGCTCTTGACCTTCACTTTTACATCTGTAAAATGGGTGGGACAATAACAGTGCCTACTTCACACGACCAGCAGACAGACACTAGAGCGGCCTGGCACACTGTGGACCTCAGTGAAAATTGGTTTGTCATTATCGTTAGTATCATTAACATGAGGACTATAACTGAAATCCTGGAAATGTTTCTCTTTCTCTCTCTCTTTTTTATTTTTATTTCTTTTTCTGAAGACCCAAACAACTCGGTACGTACTAAATCAAGTCCTAAGAATCCCACCTAGCTAAAGCCTTCACCCACAGCAGCCGGGACCAGCTTGGTCTGGAAACCAACGACACACCAGTTCTCGGCCCACATCCAAACCCAGCCAGGCACCAGAGACAGGACGTCTGCTGAACCTACATTATCTGCTACCATCATTTCTAAGAAATGGTATCCAAGGGCCAAACAAAGCAATTTTTCTCTGAAGCAGCTTAATCGTGTTGTAGAGGAAAGGGTGGTTCTAACTATAAACCCAACTTGGCTTTTCAAATGAGGGGAAAATAGAAACCCATAAGCCCCTCAGAAAATCTGATGTCAGCCAGCTTCTTGCTTCTCCGTTTCAAGTTACTGGGTGCTCATCTGCTGCCTACATGGGCCAGAACGAGGGTTACCACCAAGAGGGCTTAGGTCAGATCGGGGCCTGTGCCTGCTGTCCCTTGGGGTCTGATCACGGTCTCTAGACTGACACTCAGAGCCTCGGTGAGGCTTGGGGTCTGTAAGGGAAGAGTACATCTGGGACGTTTCATATGTGGAAGAGCCTGGGCTCGAGTCAGGCCACCGGGCTCCTGGTCTCAGACCTGCCACTCATCAGCTGTGTGACCTTTGCAGGTGACTGAACCTCCCTGAGTCCCCATTTCCTCCTCTGTTAATCGGCACTATTGAGTCCTATCTTTGAAGAACTGGGAGGATTCAGTGAGGCTCTACTCACTAAAAGCCTGGGACAGAGAAGACCCATGGAGTGGTCACTTCCCTCCACAGAGCCTGCTGAATGGCTGAGCCTGGGCAGTGCTGTGCTTTCCCCGGACTGGCCCATCCTCCCTCTATCAGGAAAGGTGGGTGGTAGACAGGCACCAAAAGGACGCAGAAGACAGGAGGGGTGCTGGGCTGAAGGCTGGGGCCTAGGGAGTGGCCCTGGCTGAGGGATGAGGGCTGGCTTTTTGGGGAGAAGTAGAAAGGGGTTTCTCCACAGTGCATTTGATGCAGAGCTTTCAAGCACCTTCTGAAGGCCTCAGGGGAGAGTCTGAGCTCTTGCTTGAGGAAACAAGAAGAAGCTCAGCAGGAGGGGACTGAGGAGTGGGCGAGTCAGCCGCTGAATGTGTGCAGCACTGAGCATGGGCGAGGCTGCTTGGGAGACCCTGCAAGGGCTTGGGGGACCCTTGTGAGGACTGACCAGGACCGCCTGTGCTCTGCTCAGGGCATGTGTTGTAAACACGGGAGACTCAGGCTTTGACCCAGGGAACATGGGACTCAGATGCAAATTCAGTAGTCCTCAAATTTCAGTGAAATCGGCATTACTTAGAGAACTGCTCAAAATACAGCAGACCAAGAATTTCACTTCTGAAAGGTGAAAAGAAGTAGGTGCACTGGCTTGGGACCTCAGAACCCAAGAAACAAGATGGTGGTGAATTGCCTGGGTTTTCTTTTGCCTTATAAATTCCAGACTTGGAGCTAAACAAGCCAGCAACCCAGAAACACCAATGAACACAGATGGAAAGAAGAAAAAAGCCCTGATACGGTTTGGATCTGTGTCCATGCCAAATCTCAGGTGGAATTGCAATCCCCAATGCTGGAGGTAGGTGGAAAAAGGTGACTGGGTCATGGAGGCAGAATCTATCTCATGAATGCTGTAACACCATCCCCTTGGTGTTGTCTTAATGATAGTGAGTGAATTCTCACGAGATCTGGTTGTTTACACGTGTGTGTCACCTCCCCCTCACTCACTCTCTCTTGCTCCCACTCCCACCATGTGAGATGCCACCATGGCTCCCTGTTCACCTTCTGCCATCATTGTTAGCTTCCTGAGGCCTCCTCAGGAGTGAGCAGGTGTCGGTGCCATGCTTTCTACACAGCCTTCGGAACTGTGAGCTGATTAAACCTCTTTTCTTTATAAATTATCCAGCTGCAGGTATTCCTTTACAGCAACGCAAGAACGGCCTAACACATGCCCCAAAGGAAATACAAGGGAGAAGCCTAGCAAGACAGAAAACTTTTAGTCAATAACCACTCCATTCTAGTCAGACAACAAAGAAAAAGTGTGGCCCCACCCCAAACCCATCATCAATAGCTGAGTGGGAGCCTAGATTTCCACCCAAGCTATACGGAGGAGCCTCAATACCCCACTGGGTGGTATCAGAGAAGGCCCAGTGGGGAGCCAGCACTTTTACTCCCCATTGAGATGTTCTCATGAATTATTTATTGCTTTCTAATTTGATTCCATTGCCATTGGAGGAGACATTCTGTAGGATTTGAATTATTTTAAATTTGTTGAGGTTTGTTTTATGGTCCAGGGTGTAATCTATCTTGACATATATTCTTTGAGCATTAAAAAATAATATGTATTCTGCTGCCTTTAGGTGGTGTGTTTTATAAATGTCAGTTGAATCCTATTGGTTGATAGTGTCATTGAGTTATTCTTGCTGATTTTCTGTTTAGTTGTTCTATCCATTGTTTCGTGAGCGAGTGTTGAAATCTCCAACTATAATTGTAGATTTGTCTTTTTCTTCTTTCAGTTGTTTTTGTTTCACTTATTTTGCAGCTCCATTGCTGTGCATGTTTAAGATTGCTATGTGTTTTTGGTGTATTGAACTTTTTATCACTATGTAATATCCCTCTCTGTGTCTGGAAATATTCTTTGCTCTGAAATACTTTGTCTGATACTAATAGTGAAACCCCATCTCTACTAAAAATACAAAAGTTAGCCAGGTATGGTGGTGGGCACCTGTAATCCCAGCTACTCAGGAGGCTGAGGTGGGAGAATAGCTTGAACCCGGGAGGCAGAGGTTGAGTGAGCCGAGACTGCGCCATTGCACTCCAGCCTGGGTGACAGAGCGAGACTCCACCTCAAAAAAAAAAAAACCAGAAAAGAAAAATAGAAAACAAGTTTGTCTTGTTAGTCGGCCCCTTTTCTGATCCTTTGGCTAGAGGGGCTTTTTTTTTTTTTTTTTACTGTGCCAGTTAGGGTTTCTGGGCTGGAAGGCTCTTTATCTCCAAGTCTGAGATATATGAGGAAAAAAATAAAAAATCCATGGGACTTACCACCATGTCACCCAGAGGTCCCTGGCCAGTCTGCCACCTCTCCACATTTCAGAATCCTCTTATGTTTGTTTTACATATCATGTCCAGGGTTTTTTGTTATACTTAGCAGGAGGAATTGGGCAAGTACCTCTACCCCATTTTCCTCTACAGGAGGATCTGAAGCCCCTCCTGTCTCCTGTGTTCTTTTTATATGCACTCTTTTTTTTTTCAGTATTATATTTTTTCTGCCTCAACCCTGAAGTCAACCACTTCTTCAAGGAGCCCTGGTAGCTTTTATTGGAGAATTATATTTAGAAACCAAGGACTGTGGGCTACATGTGCTCATTGCAATGGCTTCTAGGCCCTCATAGTGGACAGAGTTAGGAAACACATGTTTATACACTAACCCACATATACACATGTGTTTACATTTATTTCTCTCTCTCTCTCTCTCTGTGTGCATCTGGGTATGTACAGAATTCATTATCCAATCCAACATCACGGGATTCATTATAGCATTCTCCTTTTGATTATTGTAGGTTCTTTCTCTGAAATGAGACACCTGGCTTTCAATATCTACAATAGATTTACTTATTTGTTCAACCCTAGCATACATGTACAGTAGTTTCAGAATGCTAATTTGTACCCCCGTGAGAAACAAATTTACCAACTAGAAGGCAGTGTTTGTGAACAGTCCTTTTTTACTTAGCCTTACAGTTGCCAAACAAAACACTATTTTCCAACGTTACTGAGGTTGCCTCCTCGTTCCTCACCTCCTTCAGTGTTACTCACTTGTGATAAGCATGATTCACTGGTCACGTCTGCATTCCATTTTGGCTCCCCCACCCCCACACTGTAGTTGATTTTTTTAAATTTGCATAGTGCAAAATTCACTCTTAGTGGCAAATAGTTCTATAGGTTTTAGCACATATTTACAGTCATGCATCCAACCCCCATCGCATCAAACAGAACAGCTCCATCACCCTCAAACTTCCCTCGCCAGGCTCCTTTGTAGTCAGCCCCTTCTCCCGACTCTGGCAACCACTGATTTTCTTTTTATTCCACTGGTTTTATCTTTTACAGGATGTCATATAAATGGAGTCATACAATATGTTGTCTTTTCTTTCTGGCTTCATTCACTTAGCAAAATGCATTTAAGATTCATCCTTGTTGTTTTGTGAATCAGCAGTTTCTTCCTTCCGGTTGCTGAGTAGCATGCCATCCTATGGATGTGCCAGGGTTTGCTTCTCTGTCTCCTTTTGAAGGGCCTCTGGGTTGTTTCCAGTTTTTGTTGATCATGAATACAGCTGCGGTAAATACTCACATGCAGGTTTTTGTGTGGACGTAAGTCATTTTACTTGGGCAAATATCTAGAAGTGAAATAGCTGGATCATATGGTGTGTTTTGTTTAGCTTTTTAAGAAGCTTTCAAGCTATCTTCCAAAGTGGTTGTACCTTTCTGTGGTCCTCCTGGTAATGTACGAGGGAGCCAGTTGTTTCACATTCTTGTCAGCCCTCAGTATGGTCAGGTTTGCTTGTGTATTTCAGGTGTCCTCATATGGGTGTACTGGTATCTCACTGTGGTTATAATTTGCACGTCTCTGACAACTAATTGTGTTGATCATCTTTTTATGTGCTGATTTGCCAACTGCTTATCTTCTTTGCCCATGTGTCTGTTGTTTTTTGTTTGTTTTTGAGACAGGGCCTCTGTCCATCACCCAGGCTGGAGTGCAGTGGCATGATCTCCAACTCCTGGGCTCAAGCAATCTTCTCATCTCAGCCTCCCGAGTAACCAGGACTACAGGTGCACCACCACACCTGGCTCATTTTTGTATTTTTGTGGAGACGTGGTTTCACCATGTTGCCCAGGCTGGTCTCAAACCAGAGAGACTAGATTTGACCCTGGCTGTGTCTCCTCTGACAACCACCCTTGTGGCCAAAGTGCAGCAGTGGAGCTGACCTGGAGGGATGGGGTACAGGGAGGGTAGAAGCTTCTCTGCAGAAACCCTGCTTTTCCCACTATCTTCTGGCTGTCTTCTCCACCCTGGTCAAGTGGAATTCCTTACAGCAGATCATGTTGGCTATTTTCAGGTCTCCTACTATGACTTGGTGGGGTTGAGGAATTTCCTCTTGACCAGGGCCCCAGGGTGACTCATCACCTGCAGTGAAGATGCCATGCCTTATCAGAGCCACATTCAGGCCACCCTCTGTACTGTGGGCCCAGACAGACTCTAAGCCTGACTGATACCCTGGTACAGTTGCTGTGGCCTCACGGCCTAGTTCATATAGTTATGGACAAGCCACGTCTGAAATCTTTCCAGTAAGCAGTGGGACAGATCCTTGTGTTGAAAGAACATGGGCTGCCACATGATCTTCTGAACTGCCGCCCATGTTGTGATGTGAGGTGGAAGCTTTGTCATTAACGAGACATGGTTATGTGCTTGGGGACACGGTGACCACCTGCTCAGTCATCTGTAAATGCCGGTCTGTGAATTGTCCCCATTCTCCACCTACAACAATCCATGCATGCATTCATTCATTGATTCATTGATTCCATAGCCCCTGCCTGGGGCCAGGCATGTGGGATGAGGGTTGGGGACTCAGAGGAGGTAAGATCCAGAATCGCTCACAGGAAGTTCAACGTCCAGTGCAGACCCTGTCCACCCAGCAGGCCCCACTCAAAGATCACTGTGACTGGCCCAAACGCTCATGTAGAGAAGGAGGCATTGGCTAGGGTGGGGGTGGGAGTGGAGGGCGAAGGGGTCTCCACAGGCGGGCCCCACCTTCACCTTCCTCACGACAACTTGCTGCGTCCCTCTCTCAATCCTTACAGTAAAGTGAGGCCAGGGCCGCCCAGCTCACAGCTACCCAGCCCCTATCCCAGCAGGCAGCTGTGGCCCATGCTGCCCTCGGACCCTCCAAATGCCCACAAGAAATCCCAGGGCTTCACTCTCTTGCTGCACAATTGGGATTGTGTCACCTTTGTCTCTGGACCTTCCAGAAAAAGGAGGGGGGGACTGGATACTCCTGAGTTTAGAGCTCCGTGCAAAACAAAGTCACAATAAAGTGTGATGATCTGGTAAGGGGGGAAGAGAGGCTGTCTTTTCAGAGACTCCTTTTCCCTCCCTCTAATGAATGCAAGAACTGTGCTTAACCCAGGGGAGCTGGGAGCCAACCTGTAAACCGAATCCTCCAAGGCCAGCTTGGGCTGTGACTTCATTCATTCAAATCATCCACCAAGCATTATTTTGTGTTAGAAATACAGCAGTGAACATATCCTCTCCTCCTCTTTTCTTTAGACCTGCAGGGCCTGAAGAGGCAGCCCCACATCGGAAGGGACAAGAAGTTAATGAGAAAATTACAAAATTTACATAGAGGGGCAAGAGACCAGCTACACACATCTGCGGTCAAAAGCAGATCTCATCCAAGTAAAGTGCTACCCTCACTCTTCGAGGCAGGATACGATTGCAGCGCTGTCCCTCTCATGCTGGCTGTGGCCCTGACATCTGTGCCTGCAGCGTCTGGGAGGTACTGGCTCCTTCCTATGTGGCAGGGGTGGTGGGGGGACTCAGCTTTGTGGCACTGCCAGCCGACCCCCAGCCCTGGTGGGCACCCCTGCGTGCTGCAGCTCAGCTGCTGGTGGAGAACCCGCCCTGACCTGGCACCTGTGGAGCTGGGCTTGGCTCCGTGTCCTGAAGAGCACTCCCTGCTTCAGAGAGGGCCCTTGCATCTGCCTGGGCAGTGGGGATGGAGTGAAAGTGGGGAGAAGCTCTTCTTGTCCCTGGTGCAGGGCTCCCAGGCACCTTTCTACCCAGAGTCTCATTTCTGACCAACACTGAGGTCCACAGCCCTTCTGTGCTGCCCTGCCAGGAGGCCACTGGGGGACAGAGGACAATTCTCTGCTGGGATTCCAGCCAAGGTGCCCTGAACCCCATTGCCCAAATCCCCTTCTATGGCCCTGGGCAATGTATTTTTGCAGGATTGAACTAATGATACGAAAGTTCAAATTAGTTCCAAACAGTAACAATACAATAGAACCTTCCCTTCTTCCCCATCTTCCAGGCCCACGCTAGCCCTGCTGAGCAGGCCGGCTTTCCCAGAAACTCTAAGTCTCCCCACATTCTATTCTCTGCCTCTTTCTCCCTATTTTCTTCCAGGTCCCTCCTTCTGGAGGCCGGGAGCCTCATACTGTTCAGGTCCCTGCTGCCAAGAGTCAGATAGGCTGCTCCCCTGAGGATCCCAGGTTTGGGCCCAGCACAGCCGAAAGACCCTCTCTAGAAGCCTGGAGTAATTTCCACACAGGCCACAGAGACTTCACACATTCCAGAACCAGGCAGATTTTCAGAAATGGGAGCTGCTATTGGCTGGTGCATCATCTCATGTCTCTCCGACCCACGCAAGCTGAACAGCCTCCAGCCTCATTGGTGACACCCTGCTGGCATTGAGGGCCAAGACAGAATGGTTCTGAGCTGCCTCTGCATGCCTGAAGACCTCAGCCTGCCGCCCGCTGCCCCAGTAACTCAGGGGGTCCCCAGCCCTCAGCAGCACACCTGCCCTGTTCCTCCACTTGGACTCCTCATCAAGGGTCCTTGTCCACCCCTCATGCTGACCCCCTTGCCGTGAGTGTTGCAACGTCCACACCACAGTGCTGTCCCCACATGCTCCCGCAGTACCCTAGGTCCCTCCAAGTGCCCCACCCCCACACTCTGGCTGTACCTCTGTATCCACCTGGCTTCTAAACCGGAGTCCTCCCCACATCCATTCAGGCCCCAGGTGTCCCAGGGGACTCACCAGGTGGTGAACTTCTACAAATCCCCATTGGGACCCCCTGATAACTGAGTTGAATATTATTTTACAGATAATGAAACTGAAACAATTTTTTTTTCTTTTGAGACAGGGTCTCGCTCAGCCTCAAATTCCTGGGCTCAAGCACTCCTCCTGCCTCAGCCTCCCAAGTAGTTAAGACCACAGGCGTGCACCACCATGCCCAGCTAATTGTTTTTATTTTTTGTAGAGATGGGGTCTCACCTTGCTGGTCCCAAACTCCTGGGCTCAAGTAATCCTCCCACCTCAGCTTCCCAAAGTGCTGAGATCACAGGTGTGAACCACTGTGACCGGCTGGAAGCAATATTTTAAAACCTGGAATTCAAATAACAGGGCACAAGCTGTGGACTATACACCTACGCAAGAGGAATGGCAAGAGAAGAGATCATCCCGACCCCGTTGGTGGGCTGGATGGAGCAACTTCTGCAGGAACGAGGCACCTCGGAGGCCTCTACTGGCTGAGAGCAGCATCCTGACCAGACAGCAAGCCCCAGAGGGTCTGGGGGGATCCAAACCCACTCCTGCACAGCTGTCCTGTGAACCAGGTGGGAGGGAGGGAAGATGGGAACGAAGGTGAGAGAGGCCTGGGGGCCCGTGAGCATGAACTTGGAGTGCTGAGCACTCACCTAAATGACAGCATCAGCGGGGCAGGGGGCATCCTGCCTTCTGCCTCCCTGAATGCACAGCTGGAAAGTGATCCAGGTCATGCAGACTCACTCCCGCTGACTCATTTGTCTCACTCCAAGCACTCGTTTCCCGGCTCCACTTGCTACTTCCTTGCAGGTCTTGGGCACCAATTCCAGACTCCTGGACCTGTCATTCTCTGGGAGAAGGGTCCTGCTCTGAACCACACCAAGCCAGGGGCTTTCTCCAGATCGCCAGCCTCATTTGGCAGATGAGTGAAATGTGGCTCAGACATGCCCAGAAACTTGGCCATTATCACAGAGCTGATAATGGGCAGAGGAGGGATGGGAACAGGATCTGCCTGACCCCAGAAACCCATGCCCTTCCCAGAGCATCCATGGCCTTACACAGGCCCTGCCTTTCCCGGCCTGCTTCAACCTCCTTGGCCTCCCACATGGCATTCACCAATCTGCCTGCTTGGCCAGGTCTCCCCTGCCTTTTCCACTCATCTCACGCTGTAAGCCCACCTCCTTCAGGAAGCCCTCCCTGCTCATCATAACAGGTATTAGATATTGATACTCCTACATACACACACACACACACACACCACCCATCCCCAGGTTATACACAATCCTACATTATTTTCCAAAAGTTTCTCCTATTAAATCACTCCCCTGAACTCTACCAGGTATCTGTAATAACAGTGGGCATACAGCAAGTAGTCCATAACTATTCTTTGGACTTGAACTAAAATTCATCCCCTTTCTTCTGCCACCTTCTTGCATCAAGGACTTCAGCCTGAAACCAAGGCAGGCATGAAGAGAAGCCGATTTGGGGCTGCAGTCTAAGTGCCTTTACCTGACAGCTCCACATGAAGAGACCGGCCAGGGCTCTTTGCTCCTGGCCAGGAGGCCCCAGGAGGGAAGGATTCCCTGCATCCCAGGGATCAGAAGTCAGGGAGGCCCTCAGTGAACATTAACTATGATGACGACGTAAACATCATGTCTCAAAGGCACTAGCTGAGACTCCAAGGATAAATGAAGGTGGTGAGCAGTGGGGAATGGGTGGCTGGTGCTCTGAGCTGTTCTAGCCCAGCGCTGAGGCCTTGGACTGGCCCCTTACCTCCCTGCCTTCACTTCCTCCCACTGGATTCTGCATCCTCCAGATCCCAGTCTGGGTGTGCCATGGCTTTCCTAGGAACCTCCCTCGGGCCTGCTCCATCAGGGATGCAGTGGGCGGAACTACCAACCATGGCTGCAGTCTGGCTGCAGGGGGCCTGGCAAGGTGCCCTGAGCTCCCCTGGGCAGGTGAGTGAAAACCTGCCGGCGGGGGCTGCAGCCTCATGCGTTTGTGATCACAACCAACTCAGGCAGTTTTTGGTTTCATGTTTTCCTTCATTTTCCCTTGAGGGGCACCTCATACTGGGAATCCCAACCCCTTTGCCAGGAGCTCTCACGCAAGGAAGGGCTCTGGGCAGTTCTGCTCTTAGGGCTGGGCCCTGCCCGGCCCACGGCACCAGGCTGGGAGTTACTGCAGGTTGGGACTCCATCTGATCCGCTCCAGAGAACTCAGCAAATGCTGGGCTGGTGCTCTACATGACACACTTGAAGTTTGTAATTCATTTCCAAAGTAACATATACTCATTAAAGAAAATTTGGAAAATGCATAAAAGCAAAAATGTAATATCACATAAGAAGCATCACCTATAATTCCACCAGCTATAGATGTCTGCTTCTTACATTCTGGGATCTTTTCTTTCAGGTGTTTCTATGCCTCTATACTTTAAAAACAAACAAATAAACGAACACCAAAGCGGATTATATTAAGCACTGTTTTGATACCTGCTAAGCCGAGGCAGCTCTGTGTGATACTATTCCCCTAAGCCTTTAAGTATTCCTCATGTTTTCTAGCAATTACCCAGAGTGAAATCATACAACATCCCCTGAGGTAGCTAATCAATCCCCCCTTGCTGGGCATTGGAGTCGTTTCTAACTTTCATTATTTTACACAATACTCCCCAGCCACGGTTGTAGCTGCACCCTTGAGGTCCTCCTCAGAGCCAGATTAGGAACCGAGAGGCCTCCAAGCACTGGAATTATTTGGTGCAGTCCCGCAACAAGGTGCACCATTAAATACAAGGGCTTTTCTGCTTTGCTTGAGGTATTACATTAATTTTCAAATGTATTTCTTGCTTTTGGGGGATAGCCCTGCTCTGCTGGCACCTCCAGCATAGGCTAGTTCTTTCTGATGTCACTGCATAGCTATGACTATTACCTCTGGGTAATTTTCAGGAAAACGAATATCAGGATCAAGGGTTCTCCAAGTGTAGGGCTTTGTGGTCCATTGCATCTGTCCCGCTCACCACAGAATCCATCACCTGTCACACACCTGCACTTAGTAACCCTCTGCTGAATAATGGATTATTGCCAAACGTGCCTCCCCCCGGCCCCCACTTGGCTGTACAATTGAAATGGTATGCAACTGGACAATAGATGAATCAGGGGTATGATGATCTTGGGGACAGATGTCTTGGGCCCTCAGGTGTGCCTGAACCCAGAGGATTTGGGGCAAGGGCAGACTGTCCCTGTTCCTGTGTGATTGGAGGGTGCTGCTCAGAAAGTCCCAAGCTGCAGAGCTGGGAGTCCCAACCCTACAGAGCCAAAGAAGTGGGGCCCACACTACCTGAGGCAGAACTGGCCTGGCCACCACCTGGCTGCATGGCCTGAAGCAGCTTCCTCTCCCCTCTGGACTCATTTTCCACATTCATAAAATGTGCACGATGAAACATGCAGCTCCTCTTTCTGTGGCTGCCACTGCCCCTGAGTGTGACCCCAGCTGCCTCTTTGACAGCTCAGGGGCTCAGGCTCTAGCAGGAAACACAACTGGGGCCCTCCGCATGGTGGCCAGGCCAGTGTGACCTGGTGCTAACCTGCTCTTCCAGCCTCATCTTCTGCAGCACCCTTCCTGAAGGTCAAAAGCAGGCTGGCCACACAGCTGCCCCCATCGCCTGGCGGGTCCCAGGCTGGCCACTCTTCTCTCCAAGGTGACCCCATCTGCCTGCCTGTAGAAATCCCACCCATCCTTCTACATCACCCCTTGCTCCGCAAAGCCTTTCTGAAGGCACCACTTTCAGGGAACCTCGTTTGCGTTTTAAGCCATGGCTCCTGTGACAGCATCCCTGGTGAGTGTACAGATGTGTCACCTCTCTTTGAAAGCAGTGGCCATGGCTGGGTTCCCTGGCAGGGACTGAATGACCAAGAATGATGGAGGAGGGCAGTGTGCTGGGGTTTGTTTTGTCTGTCGTTTTCCCAAACCGGTCCCAGTGACACTACAAAGCCAGAAGCACAGAAATGCACACAGAACTGAAGACTCAAGGGTAGAAGATTCTTAGCCACCAAGACCTCACTCATGGTGGAAACGTGCAGAATTCTGAGATGTGGGCAAAGCCATTGCCAGGCCCCTTCCAGAACTATGCCCTGAGCTGGGACAAGCCCCTCACTTTCCCTCTGCACACTCTACCTGGTTCCCTCTTGAAACAGGCCCTTCTTTCAGGCCAGCTTGGCCTTCTCATCTCTGCAGCAGTATCTGCCCACATGGCCACCCCCCGATTAAGACTGACTGCCCCAGCCACCCTGCCCACCCAGTGCCAGCCCACCCAGCACCTGGCACAGCAAATTAACTCGGGAAGGAATCCTTGACAGGCAGCTCCCATGCCCTTCTTCTAGGAAGCCATCCCAGACTGCTTTGGCCCTTAGAGATCTCTTCCTCCCCCAGCCCCTGAGAGAAACTAGTCTTTGTACCACGCTTGTGTGATATTTATCAGTTAATGTACCATATTACAAGATTGGGGTTTTTTTCCCCATTTTGTCCAAGAAATGCATGTTTGATAGTAAAAACAGGGTTGGACAGAGGTGGATGATGTACTAGGATGACTAGCAGGCAGCTGCGGACCAAAATAGCTGAGCCTCCAGACACAGCACTGTAACCTGTTGCTGGCGGGCCCAGCAAGGCTGTGGCCTTGGATGAGGTGGCCCTTCACAGCAGAGGCCTCCCGGGAAATTGACAGCTGGAGCTGTGTCCTGGCCTTACTCCCTGCAGCTGGGCAGCAAGGACTTCCGTGGCAGAGGTGGGGCTCTTGGTGATGCATGTCATGTCCACCACAGACAGGAAAGGAAGATTTTAAAACAACCAAGGGCCGGGTGCAGTGGCTCACGCCTGTAATCCCAGCATTTTGGGAGACCGAGGAGGGCAGATCACTTAAGATCAGGAGTTCAAGACCAGCCTGGCCAACATGGTGAAACCCCATCTCTACTAAAAATACAAAATTAGCCGGGTGTTGTGGCTCACACCTGCAATCCCAGCTTCCCTGGAGGCTGAGGTGGAACCCGGGAGGAGGAGGTTGCAGTGAGCTGAGATCGCACTACTGCACTCTGGCCTAGGAAAGAGAGCAAGACTCCATCTCAAAAATAAAAATTAAAACAACCAGGGAACAATTTTAGCACTCAGTTCAGGGATTGCCAAACTATGGCTCCCAAGCCAAATCCAGCCCCCTCCCTGTTTTTAAAAATAAAGTTTTATTGGGACACAGTCACGCTCTTTTTCTCTGGTGGATGTCTATGGTCTTTGGCTGCTCTGGTGTTACAAAGGTAGAGGTGAGTCGTTTCGAGAGAGACCATATGGCCCACAAGGACAAAAATAACCACAAACTGGCCCTTTACAAAGTGTGCTGACCCCTGCTCTAGTTGACTCCTTTGGGGATGGAAGCCTAGCTCATGATGATTCCTTTAGGAGTTCACACCACACACACACACACAGGCACGCACAGGGACAGCACACAGTGTCACTCCCGTGCTGTATTTAGTGTTCTGGCCATGATTGATTGGTCTTGGAGAATGCACTTGACTCAGGCTGGACCAATCAGATTCTTTGTCACAGAAATGTGAAACCAAGCATCAGGTACTGGATGGCCTTGCTTGATGGGAAAGATCACAACTGCTCTTGCCCAGGTCTCCAGAGCTGCCCTGATTCCAACCCTTCCTGATGTTCTAACCTCAGCTCCACCCTCCTTACTATATGAACTTGAGCCAGAGGCCAGAGTGAGCCTCAGTTTTCTTATCTAGCACAGCAGGAGACTACACTGAGCTCAAAGGGTCACTGTGAGGATGAAATGGAAGGAGGCACACAAAGTGCCCAGCATGGCCACTGGCACCTGTTAGGTGCTAAAAATGGGAGTAGCATTTGATGTAGCAGCAGCAGCAGCAGCGATTATAGTAGTTGCAATCATCATAATAATATTATTACTTTTTGGCATCGCCAACGGCCTGCTGATCTTCCCTGTCTGGATCCCCGAGCAACATTTCCAAGTCTGTATGGCAGAAAGTGACCCCATTACATCGCCATCTCTGGTAGCCAGCCTCCAAGGGGGCCCCAAGCCCCCAGCCTTCTGTACTCCAGCACTGAGTGCTCTCCTCTCACAGTGAATCAGAGCTGGTCTGCAGGACCAAGTGAGTATGAGGGAGTCTCCTGGATCTCATGAGGGGAACCAGACACCGTCTCATGAGGATACTCAAGCAGCCCTGTGGAGAGGCCAAGTGGGGAGAACTTGAAGCCTCCTGCCAACACCCAGCACTGCCTTGGGAGCCATGTGAGTGCACCATCTCAGAAGCGGACCTTCCAGCCTCAGTCAAGCTTTCAGGTGACCACAGCCCTGGCCAACATTCTGATTTAACCCCATGAGAGACCCCGAGCCAGGACTACACAGCTAAGCTGCTTCAAAATTTCTAACCCACCGAAACTGGGAGTCATATAAAATGTTGATTGTTGCTTTCAGCCACTACATGTTGAAGTAATTTGCCACGGCAAATTAACACACTATATAAACCTGTCTGTCCTAACACGTCCTTGTTCCAGGGAATGCCATTCCCTTCCTCCTCATCCTGAAAGCTCACTCACTGCAGTCTTATTTCTTTGCTGCATCCAATCTGCTGATTGGACATCTCTTGATGCCATCCTCTGTTCTCTTGTCCCATTACTCTTGGAGCAATAACAGCCTTTTACTGGGCACTCATCATGTGACAAAGTACCTACTTCATGCCCTGTTTTTGGGGCTGGGTTTGCTCACAGAAAGTCACAACAACTGGAAGAAATAAGTTTGTTGTCCCTGTTTTTAGAGTGGAGACACCTGAGACTCTGAGATGCTCAGTAACTTGCCTGAGTGCCCAACCCCTCCCCAGCAGGTTAATTAGAGAATCAACCTAGAACACCGTTTTGCCCCAAAGCCCATGTGCTTTCACCAGCGGGCACCGAGGCAAGGCAGCTCAGCTCTGGCTAAAATGCAGATCCGACCATCTGTCCTGCCCTGCTTAAAAGCCGACAAAAGTCCCCCACCCCAGTGCCCCTGTCCTGTCCATCCTTCAAGCTCAGGTCAGTTGCTGCTCCTTGTGCCTGACACCTCTCATTGAACACCATCTTCTCTCCTGGTAATTACCCATTTGCTCTTGGTTTAGAGATGGTGGTGCACACATTCCATCCCCCACAGGAGACAGTGGGGTTCTCAAAGGAGAGACCGCCCAAGGCCCACTTGGTGCACACAGACCCATGGGAAAGGATTTACGTATGTGGGTGGAGTGACTGTCACATAATTAATAACTGAGTCTATGAGTGAATATGCTCAGAAATCAGTGATTCAATGAATCAATAATGAAAAGCTTTCTAAATGTGTGGCTTACGTCATGAATGAATGATGGGTTGATTGAATAGGACACTGCCTAGATTTAGGGTCCTGAGACTGTATATGTGTCTTTGCCAACAGCAAAATATTTTATTACATAGATGATCGAGAATAATATTCAAAATATTTAACAAACAGTACACCATGGGCACCAACCGCTCAGGATGGACGCCTCCATAGGCTGGGTCAGGCAGAGGGTCTCCCGTTGGGCCCCTTCAGTGCCAGATCCTGGGAGGCTGGGGGCGTGTCCCGGGAGAAAACTAACATGGCGGAGGGCACAGGCGGCACTTCAGAAGCTCGCGCACAGCCCCTTAACCTTGCGGGAGCATGTCAGTGTGGCGCACCTGCTGGCGGATGCAGGCCTGCATGTGGAGTTTTCTGAGCATATCCACGGCCAGCCCTGGGCTGAGCTTGACTTGCAGGAGCTCATTCCATCCTCAAAGAGCACCATTGAGGTTGGGACTACCGTTGTCCCATGTTACAGTGAGGCACAAGAGGTCGCACAGCGAGTAAGTGGCGGAACCACGATCTGGCCCAGGACTGCCTAGCAACTGCTGGGCAGCCTCTCCGCGCAGCGTGAGGCCCCAGAAGCCCGGCCTGCGGTTCGCCTGCGCGCGCTACCTGCGCAGGTGCTGGGCGGGGCCGGCAGTGGGCCTGGTCTTTCCGGGCCCGGGATTGGTGGAGGCTCCGGGGCTGACAAGGCGTGGCCGGAGGCTCGGCCCTCCCCAGTTTCCTGCTCTCCCGAGCCGGGTGGCTCGCCCTGATGCCGAGCCCGGCGGTCACGGGAGAGAAGGTGGCTGTCAGGCATTCCCCTGACGCCGCGACCGCGCCACGGACGGCGTTTTCCAGGCGCAGTTGCCACTGTCCACTTGCCACTGACCAGCCGTGGGACTTCGGGCAAGATGTCACCTCTCCGAGCTAATTTTCCCCATCTACGAAATGGGATGAGGACGACGTGCATGGCCTTTCCGGCCTGGTGTGCAGATTAAAGAAACACCTATATGCAGGGACCTGGACATTTACTGTCACTCTTCTACATTGTTGGAAGCCCTGGGCAGTCAGGAAAGGCCACAAGTGGCAGGGGTCGGTGGACCCTTGCGCCTCTCTGTCCCAGTGGGGGCAGAGTGGGGAGCTTGGCTGGGTCCCGCGCCCCCGGAACTGCGCTGCGCCCCAGCCTCCTGCTGCCACCCCCAGCCCTCCGAACTCCTCCAAAGGCCGAATCATTTCTCCTTCCTTTTCGCTTTTAATCACAAAATAATTTTGGTGCCCAGAAGCCTTCCTCTCGGAGGAACATTTGTGCGGGATGATATCAGCCTAATTAAGCCTTCAGCTTCGGGGCTTGATTTCTTTCCCCCCAGATCCCGGCGCTCCCTGCCAAGCAGCCCTAGCCGGCCAGGCGGCCGGCTACCTGCACTTGCCGGGTTCTGGAGCCTTCGGGGCCCGTGCGCCCCCCTGCCCCCGCGCCGTGATTGATATCTTGATTAGGCGCCAGGAGTTGGCGGACCAGGTGTTACCTCGGCGCGGGCTGGAGGCGGCGCGCTCTGCGAACCCGGCCCTGAAAGGCGCAGGCATGTTCCGCGGCAGCAATGAGCCTTTGTTTGCCTTGGCAGCGCCGCGGCCTCCCTGGGGCCGGCCCCATAAAGGGTTTCTGTTCGGGCTGGAGGACTCATTGTCAAAAAATTGTCCCTCGAAAAATTAGCATGGTACAGTGGAGAAAGCGGAACGCCCGGCAAATGACAGCTGCTGGCCCCAGACAAGGTCCAGAAAGCGGAGTTTTGCGGGGTGCCCGCTCCCAGAGGCACCCCTCGCTCCAGGCCTGGAGAGGGACGGAGGGGTGGCAGAAGGGGCCGGCAGGGCAAGGGCAGGCAGGGGTCAGATGGGGAGTGCAGCTGGAATTGGGGTTGATGGCTTACCTTCCCTAAAAGGTGGGGCATCTCCCAGGGGCCAGGAGGCCAGGTCTTTGGTATGGGGTGTTGGAGGGCTTCTGAGCCAGTGACAGGCCCAGAGGGGCAGCTGGGTTGAAGAAGCGGGGTGAGGTGAGAGGGGGGAAGAAAGAGAGAGAGAGAGAGGGAGAGCCTAAAGGTTATGTGGTTAATTGAACATCAACAGCCACAGATACGATTATGCCCCTTTGTGTCTTTCTCCCAGTGTGTTGATGGAAAAGTAACTAGATTAAAAGCGCCGGGAGCTGGGGTTGGAGGGGCCGGGCAATGGGGGGAGAGCCCTTCTGAATGCCGACCCGGGGCTCCCGCAGTCCCAGCAAGAAGGGAAAACAGTCAATTAGAGAGGAGAGAAAAGATGGAGTGAGCTGTGGCTTGGCATTTGCATAAAGGCTGGGGCCCAAAGCTGCCACCCTTCGAGAGGGGGGCAGGGGTTCCCAGGAGAGAGGTTGGGAGTGTCATGGGGGTGAGGCACATGGTAACTGTTGAAAGTCTCCGCCCGAGGCCCCTATGCACACATTGCACATGAAGCAGAAGTAAGGGTTACTGGGTGTGTGTATGGTGCATATTGACGTCTGCGCGTGCGTATTCTTGTCATATCTGTGAAGTTGCGGACTTCCACATTTCAAGTGGATTGCACCTGTATAGCTTGTGTTGGCCTAACTCTCTGTGTTGTGACCATGTGCACAGATTTATGTAGGTGTGAAAAGACAGTGGGGAAAATCCCATGGGGCCTCTCTGATGGAGCCCAGGAGCATGGCTGGGTCAGGGGGATGTGGATTTGCTGACTCGATCCCACCAGCACAGGCAGGCCATGGCCTCGAGGTTCCCTGTGGCCCTAAGGAGCCTGGACCTGGAACTAGCCCCCAGGCTCACTGGGTACCTAAGCTGCCTGGAAAATCTTCCCAATCTTTCCAGTCCCCTATTTCCATTAGGCCCTGACCCCCTAACCTAGACCCTGTGAAACAACCTCATCTCTGAACAGGCAGGTTTTAGGCTGAAAAGACAGAATCCTACCAACCTGAGATCCAGTGCCAGCTCCGGCTTCATGACCTCACACACATAACCTCACTCACACACAGCCCAGAACCCAGGGAGCCTGTGCTCTCGGAGAGACTGTCCCCTCACGAGGAGACAATGCCATCCAATTATAGGTCTGTTTTAGGGCTTCAGTGAGATCCTGTACTGAAGTGGGAGGGAGTCCATACTACAGTCCAGCTTGCCTGGGACCGCCCAGGTTACGCCTGGGGTCCTGCATTATTATTCATAGTGCCCCACACTCTCAAACATGTCCCGCTTTGGATTACAAATTATATGGCTACCCCAAATATAAGTGGGCCGCAGTAACTCTTCTTCTCTCCCCTTCCTCCTTGCCTTCCCTCTTTGATTGTCTGATTGACGCACTGCTCCACTACTCCAACCCTCTCTGCACTCCTGGAATGAAACTCCTGGAGTTCCCTGATGTCCGTCACACCATGTGCAACAGTAGTAGTAGTTAATGCGCAACAGACACTCAGTGGCTTAACGGCTGTCTGGGAATAGAGCTGCCTCAGCGACTCTGGGTGCAGCGGACTGCCCTCTGACCGCTGGGTTTAGAGCAGGGCAGGGCATAGGAAGAGAAGTAAAGCCTTCGACACCCCTATGACCATGGGCTACTACTGACAAACAACAGGGTAGGGCCGTGTTTCTGCATCCACTGTCCATTGGAATCGTTCTTTTGTGTGGACAAGCCCTTCCTCCCCTATTGCAAAGTGATTCCCTACCCATCCAGGCCTGAGACTTTTGTCTTTCCCTGAGTACTGGGATCCAGCCTCAGTCAACATTTCACCATAAGAACGGCTGTGATGCAGGTTGTTGAGGGCCTCACTTAAACAAGCACGTCGCTTACTTCGCAGCAGACCCACAAACAGGCCCTCACTGATTTGTTGTAGTTGCTCCTGGTTAGGGACATTCACCACGTAGACCAGGGCCCTACATAGGTGACTCAAGAGGGCAGCCCGGGTGCCTGGGAGCAAAGCGCCAAGCCTTTGTAGCCAGGATGCACTTCAAAGCTAGCTCCCAAGGGACTTCTCAAATAGGGCTAATGGGGCACACGAATTTATCCCTGCCTACTCCTGAGACACCCTGGCATGACAGTAAAGAGATGTTTAAAGGTGAAAATCTGCTAAGACAAAGAGTATGATAGAGGAGGCATCAGTAAAATTTCAGAAGCTTGAATGCAGATAGGAGAAGGGTCGTTTCTTTAGCCCTGTGGAGAAAGCTGAAACCGAGGTTTATAGAAAAACAGGAAGTCCAAAAAGCCGGCCAGAACCCCAAAAAAGCTCCTAAATTGGAGACATGTACAGAGATTTTTAAAAAATTACTTTGCCTATGAAGGATCAGGCAAAAGAGTAGCACTGGACAATGGTTGCTTAAAGACAGTGGAGCAAAATTTTGAAATTTTGTATGCAGGTAAATTAATCAAGCATAAGGGTAGAATAAAAATGTGGGTCATAAAACTTCTCAAAAATTTACCTCCCATATACTCTTTCTCAAGAAGCTACTGAAGGATGAGGGAGGCTTTGGGAAAGCTAAAAAGATGTAGCAGAGGTTCAGAATCCTCAGTGAAGGAAGGCTTCCTGGAGGAGGGGGCATTTGGAATGGATCTCAAGGGATGGGCAGGGTGTCAGTGAGTTAAGGTGGGGATGGAGCAAGGAGAATTTCTGGGTAATGGGAACAGCATTGGCTCTGGCAGGGCGATAGGGGAGGGGGTTCAGGGTTGTCTTGCCACTGGTTTGGTGGAAACAGGGAGAGATGCAGTTGGCTGGGGCCTGACCACAGCAGGCTTTGAATGGCAAGGAATCAGGACATAATTCTACAGGCCTGAAGGACCGTGAAGAGGGGCCCTAGGGCTGGGAGATGAGAGAGGCTGGAGGGGTCCCCAGGAAGGGGGCCAAGGCAGAGGGAACGCAGGTCTCCAGGCTGGGTCTGGGCGCTGATGAGATCACGTGTGAAAACACCACGTCACAAGGGGCCTCCCGAGAGGTGTGGGCGAGCCAGAGTGAAGACTGTTGGGTTGGAGGGACTGGGCAGAAGCCCAGCTGTCTGTTAAATTTCCCAGGAGAGGAAGGCTCTGAGCAGGGCAGAGGGACTGGGTGGTCACCAGGGCATAGAGTCACCCGCTTTAAAGCCCCTGGGTGGCCCCATCCTGGGCCTGCAGGACCCACTCCACACTGCTCCTGGACCACTGGACCAAAGTGGGGCCAGACCCCGAGGCCCAAGGCTCCCAATGACATTTCATCATCCTCCAGGCTGTCTTACCACCCAGTGCCCTGCCTTTCACCCTGTGAAATAAAGCCACTGTTTGAAAATGCAGCTGGGGTCACCACCTGGCTCCCACTCCCCACTGCCAGCCACACCATGTTTAAGAGGGCTGGGTGTGGAGCGCCGGCACGTAGCAACAGCGTGCAACCCAGGCAAATTACCTCCACTTCTCAACCTGTAAAATGGGATTTACAGTAGCTCCTGCCTGCTGGGGTGGTTGTGAGGATGAAATGAATCTGAATGGGGGAAGAGTTTAGAATAGAGCCCAGAACCCAGGGAGCCATTGCTATCATTATCCTTATTAATATTACTGCTGAGGCTTAGAGAGCAAATAGAGCCAAGGATGACTTTGGGGGCAGCTGAGCCAAAAAGTGGAGATCCAAGAGAGTTTGCGTGGCCTGGAATGACCATGCAGCTTTGCAGGGTCTCGCTCTCCTCTGTGGCCTGGCTGGATGGGATCCCATGTCCTCAGGGCCTGTCCAGAGACCCAGCCCAGAAGCCATGCTGATGGGAAGGAAGTCACAGTCACAATTTCTAGGGGGCTGTGGACAGCAGTGGGCTTGATCGGGTTTGGGTTCTGACTCGTCAGAGTTCCTACCCTGGCCAAGGGGACCCTACCCCACACTGGGGCCACCTGCCTTCCTGCTATCCTTCAGTATGTGGTGGGGGATAGCCCTTTCCGAGGGATCCACCCAATGGGGGTCCAGGGTGGAAGCGTTTACAACCCGGCATGCCCTCCCTGGCATGATTTCCCCATCACTCTGTCCCACCCACGTCCCCGGGCTCCTTGGCCTGGTTTCCAGGAGCTCTGTGTGTGGGGGATTGAAGGGTAGTCATTTTGTAGTATGGGGAAGATTTCAGGGCCAGACAGATGCTTCAGGGCTATACAGGAGCCCCGTGAACATAGCCATCACCCCTCACTGCCTCAGGCCTCCGGGGTAACACAGATAAGAGCAGGGAGGGCTGTGTGGACACTGTCCCTTCAGGCTTTCAGAGGAAGTCCAGCTGCTCAGCATTGCCCAGGTGTGGCAGGGATGACGCCTCCGACTCCAGATACCATTTCATCTGAGGGCTTAGTCGGTAATTTGGGTATGCTGCCACCAGGTGGCTCCCCTTTAAGGCCCTCTCTCCTCAACTACTGAGCAAACCTTGGATTCTGTCCTAGAAGAGAGGATGTTGGGCTTCTCTCCTTACTCATGCTGGCCCCTTGTGGGCACCTGAACACCAGGCCTCCTCCGCCTGGGTATCCCCCAGCCCCTTCTCCTGCCCTTTCATCTCTCTCTCTTTGTAGCCCCATCTACCCCACTCATCCTAGGGTCAGGGGTTCCTAATCCGAAACAAGCCGAAGGTCCACTCTGCCCCTCCCAGGTTCACCCCAGCCCTGCCCAGCTGAGCTTCCCTGAGAGGCTGAGCGCTTCCTCCACTCCTGGCCAGCACCTCAAACCACCTCCCCTGCTGCCTTCCCCCAGCCCTGGGACTCCTCCTCTCCTCTTCTGGCCATTTTCATGGGACTCCCCCTGCCAAGATCCAGTCCCAAAAATTCCCTGAGCAGTCGGGAGGCAGGTCAATAAAGGCTTGCTGAATGAAAGATTGGGAAAGGGGCAAACACATGGCTGAGGGACTAATCGGTGGACACATTTTTACTGGGCACCTATTATGTGCCAGGCCCTGTGCTGGCCCAGGAGGTGAATGAATCAGTGAAGAAGAGAAGTAAAGGGGGATGTGAAAGCCCAAACACAGGAATGGCTGGAGAAACGGAGCAGAGGAGGGGACCAGCAGAGGGGTGGGTGGCTGGCTGGAGGGGTGGGTAGGTGAGTGCTTCTCATGATTTGCTGGGGAAGAGCCAGGTCACTTGGCCAGGGATTGAGAGAGGCAGTGTCCCCAACAGGACCCAGACCAAAACAGATGACTCACTTATATGTAAGGCCTTGGAGAACCAGCTGCTGCAGGGCAGAGGGGGGTGCTGGAACCGAAATTGTGCTGTGGGGGCACCCTGGGGAGCTTGAGACAAGGTCAAAACAGGCCCTGCACAGATGGAAACCAGTGCAGATTAGGAAGAAAAGCCTGAAGACTCATCCCAGAAAGCAGCAGTGACTCATTTATTGAGCACCTACTAGCTGCCAGGGATGTCCCATAAATCAATCCTAAGCCCCAACAGTCCTGGGCAGGAGAGTTACCCTCACCTTGCAGAAAAGAAAAAGAGAAGCTGAGTGGTAAAATGACTGATCCACAGCCACCCAACAGCAAGGGCCAGAGTCGAGACTGACCCAAGTCCTCTCTTGGCTGGGACCTGCCCCTCTGTCAGCTAGCGCATGCATTCTTGGAGAGACCCAAGGAGATGGCGACCAGCATGGAACAGACGATGGAGGGAGGTGGGCAGCAGGGCAGCCTCCCAGGTGCCTGCAGAGCATAAGCCAGCAGGGAAGAACCACTGGGTGGCCAAGACACCCCAGTGCGGGAGGCCTGGCCTCTGGGGATGCCTGGGTTTTGCTTGTGGGGTTGGTACTCCCTCTGGACAGTCACAGGTGAGTGGCTTCCCCTCTCTGAACCTGAACTTCTGCATCTTTAAAAGGCAGAACACACGCTCCCAGAGTGACCTTCTGTCCACCGGGCTGGATGCAGTCAGCAGCAGAAGCTCGCCTGCCCTCCTTGCCGGCCCTCCCTGGGGTCATTTGTGCTTTCTGGTCAGCCTGTCCAGCTGACTGACGCCAACTGCCCAGGGCCCGGACACCTTGGAGAGCTGGCCATGATGCTGATGCAAATGTACAGGTAGGCCACTGCTTTATCACTGATGAGGCACATCCCCTTCCCTCAACTGCTTTTCCACAGGGCAGGCAGGGCAAATATTCATATCCCGTGCTGCAGACAAGAATGCAGGTGGGGAAGGAAGAGAAGCTGACCTTCCTGCCACAAGCTCAGTTCTGGGAGCCTCTTGTGGGTGGTTCCCCTCATCCTCCCAGGAGCTCTGAAGGGTGAGTATCACCCCCATTTTGCAGATAAGGAGACTGAGGCTTAGAGAGCTTGGATGCCTGGTCCAAGGTCAAGCATCTCATTAGGGTCTAGACTCGATTCAAACATGGGCTCTCTAGCATGCTGTGTGACCTTGCGTGAGTTCCTCCCTCCCCCAGCCTCCACCTCCTCACCTCTGGGATGAGGAGGATGGACAAGGTGAATTTATCATTGAGGTCCTCCCAGCTCTGGCAGTTTGGAAGCCTGTGCCCTCACAGGAAAAGAGCACCAGGCACTGTGTCCTCACAGCCAGGCTTGGCTCCAGCTCTGTGACCAGCAGCCAGTGCCCCTTTCATGAGTCTCAGCACCGCATCTGCAGGCGGGGAGATGGCTTTGGCTTAGCAGGTGTGCCAAGCGCTGATGCAGGTGACACCCGTGGGGCATGGCCTGTGAGGGACCAGCATGCAGTTCTCCTGGGAACACCTGGGGATGGGCCTGGAGACCGGAGCCCGGGAATTCAAAGCCTGGTTCCTGGGGTCAGGGGGCTCATGAGGGAGCCTCTGGGGCTCTCCTACCCTTGGCTAATTTATTGTGATGCAAAAATCAGACTCAGGGCGGCGGGAAGCAGAGCCGAGTGCCAAGCACGCTTCCATTCTGTTCTGTTCCACATATTTTCAGTATTTATTGTCCCCATATGGGATGCTGAACATTAAAAAACATGTTGCTGAGTTTCCTCCAGAAAGGGCTGACATTTCACAATATTCCTCTCATGCTGGGGATTACTGCTCAAGATGATGAAAACGTGGTTTATTCAAAACAGATTGGGGCAGAAGGAAACAATGGCATGGCCCCCGGAGAGGCTCAGCGCGCTCCCGCTCCTGGGAGAGACAGGCGGTGCACCTCTGCCAGGAGCTCCAGACCTGGGGCAGCCTCTGTCCAGTGGGGGCCTGGATTCAGAGAGGGAATTGGGCCAGGCAGACCCAGCGCCCACCCTGGCCCTGGCTGGCTCCCGGGGAATGGTAATGGTCATTGCTTGTGGGGTGCTTCAAAGTACCAGGCAGATGTACCAGGCTAAGGACCCCAGCACCACCCTATAACATCCTTTTCCATTTTAAAGAGGGAGAAACTGACTTCAAACAACTTGCCAAAGTCTACAGAGCTAGTTGGTTGCAGAGTCAAGATTACTGATTTAGGTTTCTGTCCAAAGGCCCTGTTCTTAACCATGGCCACAAAACAGAAAGCATCCTGGGAACAGAGGCAGTTGACTTGCTGTGTGATCATGAACAAGTCACTTTACCTTTCTAGGCCCCAGTTTCCTCACCTGCAAAATGGGGGTGAGAACCAAGCCTGCACTGGCTGCCTTGAAGGGATGTAGCGGGTCCAGGAATGGGGGAAGATCAGAGAGTGGTGTCTCGGTTTCCCTCCCAGCGACATCACCATGGGTTGGGAGGCTTCAGTGGCCAGGCTGGCTCAGCCCTCTCTTGCAGAGGGCCTGGAGCAGGTGATTCGGGTCTCTGGGTCTCCTTTTTGAGCTCCGTAGAATGAGGGGCATGGGCTCAACCACCTTGAAGGAGGCTCAAAGAGTCCTGGCTTTGGGCAGAGCTAGCCCTGCCTCTTGTGACCAGGAGCCTTCCTTTGTCCAAGCCTCTGTATGCCCACTGGGGGCAGTTGATTGTGCCGGCGGTCACCGTAGAAGGTAAGTGTCCAACACAGAATCCAAAGGCAGTATCCAGAGGACACTGTCCAGGGGCAGGGTCCAGACCCCAGAGCCCCTTCCAATCCCCTCCCAAAGCAGGGGAACTGTGGGGGGGCCCAAGAGACACTGTGCCACCCACTAGGTGTCCCACAAGGAGACCCACGCAGCCTCTCTCCAGCCTCAGGCCCAGAGCGTGGGCCTGTCTTCTGGGGTTGCATGCCTGGCTGTCACTGGGGGCCCAGGGACACGGTGCCACCTCGGGCCCCTTTATTCTCAGGGCCTACATGTCCTGGACGACAGTGAGCATTGGCCTACTCCCCTGCTCATGTTTTTGGAGGGCCTTTAGGTCTCCATGAAACCTTGACATCTACAACCTGCCCATTTTATTCAGTCCTTGGCAACAGGGGCAGGGGAGGAGAGTGGAAAAGGGAGAGGTGGTTATGCCAGAGATGCGGAGACCCTCGGCCATGCGGCAAAGTCAGGCTGCAGAGTCTGGTTCACAGTGACCACAGAAGGTGGTACCCTCGGCTGTAAGTGCCCAGGGCCTTTGGTCCTAGGGACAGCTGTGCAGAACGTGGTGGTGCCACAGGCTGCGTGCCCCTGGAAAGGCGGCACGTCCCCTGGGGTAGGGGCAGGGCTACCTGCAGAGCAATCGGAAGTCCTAGCCCCACGTCCTCCAAGCCTCGCCCTCCCTACTGCAGGCCCAACCACCACCCACTCCCTGACTGCGGGTCCCACAGGCTGCCCTCCTTCCAGGCTGGCCCCATCAGGGAGTAGGGCAGACGCTGCCCTGGAGCCGTGGTGCAAGCGCTGTGTGGCCAGGCCAGGCAGGCCAGAGCCACGACTGCTCTTGAAGAGTTGCGGCTGTGAAGGGGACACCACCCTGCCAGCCGCCAGCTTTATGAGCCCAGCGTGCTCATTTGGGGCCTGCCGCATTTGGCGGCGACCCTGAGACTTCTAGCTTCACAGCCGCCACTGCCCCACGTGCAGACCCAGCCTCCCTCCACTCCTTCCAGATCTCGCGGCCAAAGTGCCAGCTTCCTCGCTCGGCCTAGCACTGGGCTGCAGGCCTGCCCAGCCATGCCAGGGTGCCTGCGACTGCCCCCTTGGATGCAGCCAGCCACTCCTTCCTCAATCAGAGGGCCAGCCTCTCACTTCCTTGACACCCGCTGAGGGCTGGCTCTGCTCCTCCTGGCCCTGGCAGGTAGTGAGTGAGGCAGGGTCGCTTCTGTGCCAGAGCACACATTTGGGCGTGGGGGCACAAGCAAGCCCCCAACACGTTTGCTATTGGTGAGGTCCTCTCGGGGGGGCACACAGCAGAGGCCTGAGGAGGGCTGACGGCCCTCAGGGAGAGCCAGGAGGCAGGCATTCCAGGCAGAGGGAACAGCAGGTGTGAAGGCTCTGGGGTGGCGTGGGGCAGCATGGCCTGGCGGGCTTGAGCGCCATGAGGAGGTGGCCTGTGTGGCTGCAGCAGAGCAAGCCTGTGGGGGTGGGGGCGGGGGCGTCCCAGGGAGGAGTGGAGCGCAGACAGGGCCCGGGGGAGGAAGGGAGCTCAGAGGGGTGCAGGGCAGAGGAGGTGAGCCCTGGGGGCCGGGTCAGAGCTTGAAACTATATCACACGCAGGGGAGAAGCCACTGGAAGGGACTTCACTCATTCCCACGGGTGAGGATAGGGCAGCAGACCTGTGAACGGATGTTTGAAACAAAATTGTGCCATGATGGAGTTCCTGCCCTGTGCAGGGTTTTCGGCTCTGGTTCTCAGAACCCTCCTGAGCAGTTGGCGCCATGATTTAGGGAGTCACCACATTTACCGATGAGGAAGCCGAGGCTCCACAAGGTGATGGCACATTCCTAAGTTCACGAGTCTTGGGATTTCCCCCAAGACTTTGGGACTTCAGAGCTGCCCCTCAGCAGGCTGAAAGTTCGGGGTGGGGATTTTAGGCTGGGCTGCCCCCGACATGAAGGAGTCCAGGGAGGGAGCTTTCTGCCTCAGAAGTTCAGACCGTCCCCTGCCTCTACCCACCCCTTGGACACAGAGATGGGACAAGGAGCCTGGGCCTCGGTTAGACTGTACTCCAAGGTATTGTGACCAAGGATGCCTCAGCCCACCAGTTTTTCTCTGCCAGACCCCAGTGCTGGGAATTGGGGTTCATGATTCCACCTACAGGCTCCCAGAGGCCTCCTGAGCTACTGCCAAGCCCCAGGGTTACAATGGCACAGGGTCCCCTGATGCAGTTCCTGCAGCCCCGGCTGATCTGCACTCTGTGGGCACCACTGCGACCTGGGCACCGCCCATGCAGCCTCCACAGGGACAGGCTAAGTTACAGCAGGTGTAATACTCAAAATGCTTAACACCTGGGACTGTTGCGTAAATTATAATATCCACCTAAAGTTTTAAAATATTTTCCCTTTTATTTGCCAAATACACTATACCGATCACCAAACTGCTTACCCGGTGATGCAAGTTATAACAGATTGCTTGCCAAATCCATCTACATTTCCCTTCACTTGCACCCAGACGTGGTTGGTGAGGCCTTTCATGTCATCAGATAGATGGTGCACATGTGTGTGCCGTGGTCTGACACAGAGATCCTCATCCAACACTCCCACCACCGTCCCTGTGGTGCCGAGGCTTTACCGAGGGCAGGCTGGATACTGCCCTCAAGCCACACTCTGATGCCAGAGCTCCTCACATGGCTTTGACCCAGAGCCTGGTCTGGACCCCACTGACATCCCACCACAGGGGCTGCCCCGGCCCCCACCTGCTCCATGGAAGCAGCTAAACACCCCTCACAGCTAGGCTGCCCCTCGGACCCCTCAGTGGCTAGTCCATTACCTCCCCTGCAGCAGCCTCTGGCAATGTCATTCACTGACTCTGGGATGGATATTCGACAGCCTCTGTGCCCACCTGTGAGGAAGTGTTTCACCACAGTGAGCGTGACCACAACTCAGTCCAGGCACCCTCTCCCCCAACACCCTAGGAGTGGGAAATTTTGCATGACAGGGTTTGTGACCCATGCTGCTGGGCCTCAGGGGATGCCCCAGGGCATCCTAAAAGGAGGGAGGGGACCGGGCTTCGGCAATATCCTGACTTGCCTTCCTCTGTCAGTCCTGGGGTGCTGCCCCCGAGGAGGTCACCCCTTCTGATCAGAGTCACCCGGCTCTGCCATTGCTGCTGCTGCACTGTCCACAGGAGTGGCTGGTGTCTAGACAGCCCCAGGCTGGCCTCCTGCAAAGCCCTGCAGCTCCCCTCTGCCTTCTTGCTGTCTGGGAGGTTGGGATCAGCCATCGGCCAATCTGCTGTAAGGAATCCCAGAGGAGGCAACTGGGAGAGGCTGGAGAGCATCATGCCAGTCTGCCACAGACAGGCAGACTGAATCCCAGAAGGGCACACTCTCTCCTCCAATGTCAGATTTGGAAGTCCTCAAGGGCAACTGAAATGCATCAATGTGCACTGGCTCTGGAGTCAGACAGACCAAGGGCACCCCACTGGCATTTAGTGACTGCGTGGCCTTGGACAGACAAGCATGACTCTTGGAGCTAAAACTTCCTGATTCCTTTCTTTGACAATTTATAATCAGCCCTACTATGTGTCCTGCTGTGTGTACTGGCTTGTGGAGGCAGAGCTGTGCACAGATCAATGATAGATGCTCAGATAAAAAAAGAAAAAAGAAAAAAAAAAGCCCTGTCTTCCTGCTGATTTCCCTCTTGGGGGAGACTGAAAACCACAGCAAACAAATGCAAATGCACTGCAAGGAGTGATGCTTGCCATGGAAAAAAAGGCAAGCAAGGTGATCACAGAGAGTGAGATGAGGCAGGAGGCAGCAAAGTGACAGGAGAGCCTCTGGGGAGGCTCACGTGAGCAGAGCCTTGAACAGTGAGTGCAGGGGCATGCTGACTGTTTGAAGAACAGCAAGGAGCCCTGGGTGGCCTGAGCAGAGACTGCTGGCCAGAGGGAGGCAACAGAAGGCAGAGGCCCCTGGAAGGATTTCTGGGCTCTTTGCTGAGTGAGGTAGAAGCCCTTCCAGGGTTTGCTTGGAGGAGTGGCACGGTCTGACTTCCCCGGTTAGGGGTCTTTTCTGCCACTTAGGGTTGGCTGTCAGAGGTGGGTGGTGGCCAGGGAGGACTGCAGGAGGGAGAGGCTCAGATGAGAGCGATGGCAGTGCTGGAGGAGTGAGAAACAACTGGAGTGGGGGCCCGATTGGAAGGTAAGTCTCTAAAACTGAAGAAAGGCCCCTCCTAGGCCAGGAGCAAAGCTCACACCTGGGTCCTGATCAGGGTCCACCTCACCTCCTGGGCCTGGAAGAGATTCCACAGAACAACTGGTCAAACTCCTCAGGTACAGTGAGGACTCAGACTATGAATCTGCCTGAGCCTCTACAGCCAAGTCACAGCAGCACCACACCACAAACCTAGACCCCTGCTCTCCCCAGGGGTGCCCCATTCACCATCCTGGGGGCAGCTGGCACCAGGTAGGGTTACCATGTTTAGCAAATAAAAAACAGAAGACGCTGCTAAATTGGAATTGCATTTAAATAATGATTTTTTTTTAGTATAAATATATCCCAGGCAATATTCAGGATATACTCGTACTAAAAATTATTTGCTGTTTATTTGAAATTCATATTTCACTGGGTGCCCTGTATTTTATTTGGCAACCCTAGCAGCAGAGCCAAGCTGACAACTTAGGAAAATGAAAAGAACAACTCTCTGTCTTCTGCCCCTCCTTCTGGGCCCCACGCTAAGCCACCACTTCCAGGAGCTGGTGCAACTTCTCTGGGCTCTCTCCTTACCAGAGCATCTGCCCAATCAGGTGTTCTCTGAGCACTCAAGGCAAAGGCCTTGAGTTTTACAAAGGTTTTACACAGGTGTCAGTGTGCTGATCTGGCCTCTGGGACGGTGCCTGGGCCCGTCCTGGAGTGATGGGACACAGTGCCTGTGATATAACTGCCTGCAATAGGCCACTGGCCTCCATGGGCCTCTTCTTTCCATCTCTACATGGGCTCTGTTCACGTCAAGAAACACCTACTGAGGGCCTAAACACATACTATGTGTCAGGTGCTACATGGAGTTCGGTGAGTTCAAAGATAAGTGAGATGCACCCCAGGAGGAAAAAAGACATTGTTTGAGGCAAATGAGAACTGTATGAAAAAATTGCTTTCTGAATGGATAAGGCAGTGGCTGGGAGCACGAGATCCAGACCCCAGCCCTGCTACACACACCGATTACACACTGTGTGGCCCTGGGCAGCTGAATTAACCTCTCTGAAGAGGTTCAGTAGATACACAGATGCAATACGAATCCAATCTATAAAATCTGCATTTTTTTTCTTTGCACGTTCTCCATCTTTCTAATTGTTTTAGGTATGCTATCAAAATTTGGTTTGTTTTACTACTAATATTCAGTGGTGGCAAGAGTGAAGAAAAGGAGACAGAGATGTGAGTATAAACTTTATAACTCCTAAACATTAACTTGAAGGTCAGTTTGAAGAGCCTTAAAAACATCCATCTCCTGGCCAGGTGCAGTGGCTCACGCCTGTAATCCCAGCACTTTGGGAGGCCGAGGCGGGCGGATCACGAGGTCAAGAGTTCGAGACCAGCCTGACCAACATGGTGAAACCCTGTCTCTACTAAAGATACAAAAAAAAAAAAAATTAGCCTGGCATGGTGGCGCTCACCTGTAGTCCCAGCTACTCGGGAGGCTGAGGCAGGAGAATTGCTTGAACCCGGGAGGCAGAGGTTGCAGTGAGCTGAGATCACCCCATTACACTCTAGCCTGGGCGACAGGGCAAGACTCTATCTCAAAAACAAAACAAAACAAAAAAATCCATCTCCTTTAGTACAGTATCGATCCTTCCCACATGCAACCCTGAGGTCACCCAGGGTGGTCACGAGCGGTCTATCTGGGTGATTTACTAGCTGTGTGACCTTGGACAAGTCACTCAATCTCTTGGTGCCTTAGTTTTCTTCTTGAATACTGGTAGCCAGTCCTTTATCCTCTAGGAAGGAAATCAGAAGAATCTTCTCTGTGGAATCTGAAGAAGAAAGACACAGAGAGCAGGGCACAGTGGCTCATGCCTGTAATCCCAGCACTTTGGGAGGCCAAGATGGGAGGATCACTCGAGCCCAGGAGTTTAAGACCAGCCCGGGCAACATGGTGAGACCCTGTCTCTACAAGAAACTTAAAAAAAATTAGCCAGGTGTGGTGGCATGCACCTGTAGTCCCAGCTACTCAGGAGGCTGAGGTAGGAGGATCCCTTGAGCTTGGAGATCGAGGCTGCAGTGAGCTGAGATCACATCACTGCACTCCAGCCTGGGCAACAGAGTGAGACCCTGTCTCAAAAAAAAAAAAAAAAGGCCCAGTGTTCAACCACACCATGTGCTCTATGACTCTGCTCAGCTTGTTAATCCTCCATCTTAAATATGGGCAGGAAACTGTGGATTCCAGACACCTGAGACTCACCTCTCATGGAAAAGTCACCAAACCAAACACGGGGAGAAGGGGCAACTTGGCAGGGAACACAAAACACCAAGGAACTTTCATTAATGTCCTCGAAGAAAGAAGAGATCCCATGACATCCTGGAAGCAAGAAAAGGATGTCATGAACGGGAACATTCCGAGAGCAAAAACAAACTCTTAGAAATTAAAAACTTGAGGGCAGAACTTAGAAAATCAGGTTGATGACCTTCCCTCAGGAAGCAGAGCACAAAGCAAGGAGAGAGCAGATAGAAAAGAAAAATCTGAAAAGCTGACGCCTATCTCACAATACTGTTAGAAAATAGCTATCCCAGGAACGGAGAACGTGGGAAACAGAGAAGAAGAAATTATCACTGAAATAATTCAAGAAAATTTCCTAGAACTGAAGAATAGGAGTGTCTAGACCAATAACAACAACAAAACAAAGGTCCACCACATGCCCAGCCCAATAGTTCAAAAGACACCCACCCCAAGGTGCATTGAGGTGGAAGTTCCAAACGCCAAGACAAATAAAAGATCCTCTCCTCTAAGGAGAAAAAAAAACCATACAAAAGATTAGGAATATGAATGGCTTCAGTCTTCTCAACTATTTGGAAGCCACAATACAGAGGAGTAATGTCTTCAAAATTCTGAAGGGAAATGATTTCCAGCCTAGAATCTGATACACAACCAAAGCGCCAATCAAGAGCTAGTGCATTTTCAGCGACATGGAGTCTCGGCAAGTTTACCTACCATGCATGCTTTCTTCAGAAAGAACTGGAAGATGTGTTCCACTAAGAAGAGGAAGTAAGCCAAGAAAAAGGAAGAGATGGGATTCAGGAAGCAAAAGATCCAAGCCAGGACAGGGGCCGGGGATTCCCCAGGATGATAGTGAAGGGAGATAGCAAGATGGCGGCTATGTACCTAGCGGAGGAGGCAGCCAGTCCAGCCTAGAGCAAGTCAGAAGGCTCTGAGAGGGACTTCTCCACCTTGAAAAAATTGGAAAATACCTGATGTAAATGAACATCTTGATACAAGATTTAGATGTGCCGTTAGCAGAGTTCCCTATATAATTCAAAGTAAACTAAGCATTTCAAAGTAAACTAAGCAAACATTGAGAGCAAAAGAGAGAGAAACAGAGAGACAGAGAGAGAGAGCGTGCTAGGGACAGACACAGAGAGAGCCAGGGACAAAAAAAGACAGAGATGGAGGGAGATAGGGAGTTACTAACATCAGGGAAAACAGAAAGTTCTTCAATAAAGGAAAAGTATCTGTAACGTTCTACATACTTAAGGCCTAACCAGTGTTCACGGTTATAATAATTTAACAATAATAATAATATAAGCAAAATAATGAAATAACTATACTTTGAGGATGAGGTGGAATGTGTGTGTATGAATGTGCGTGTGTTGTGTGTGTGCTCAGGCAAGGAAAAGAAAGTTAAACTTTCTTCTTGCATTGTGGAAGTTAATAGATGATGGATGAACTGAAAAATTAATTACCATACAAAATATACATATGCCATTTAGAGATAGGGAGATAGGTAGCAAAGTAATCAGTTTAAATAGTTGAAGTAAACATCTTTTGGAGAGAAGAAATGGAAGGACAGTCTGGGATTGTTTTTCAAACCAGTCTTGTAAAACTCGTTGATTCTAAACTATGTGCATGTGTAACAATGATTTTATTTTAATTGAAACAAAAAAGAAAAATAGGAAGGAAGGAAGGGAGAGAGAGAAGAAAAGGAAAGAAAAAGAAAAAAGACTGGAGGGAAGTTCCTCTCAATAGTGGTCACCTCGAGGTGAAGAGATGACAGGTAGATTTTCTTCTTTTTTGTTCTTCTCAGTTGAGTCCAAGTCTTGACAGTCAGCCTCTATTACTTTTGGTTTCATTGGAGACTAAGGAGCCAGTGAAGACTGCCTGGCAGCCTGTCCTGGCTGATGAAATACCAAGCCCTCAAAGACCCTGCTGGGGATTGAAGGGAGGTGGGGCGTCCAAGAGCATCTGAGGAAGCCAGCATTGCTCGCAAGTGCCCACAGAGGCCCTGGACCAGCCTCCACCCCCATGAGCCAGAAGAAAGGGGTCCTGGGCAAACCCCAGCAAAGACCATCTGAGCAAGGCCCCGAGGTCCCCACTTCAAAGCCTCACACTAATGCCTCCCGACAAGCGTGGCCGAGCCTTGGGGTGTTCCCTTGCCGGCTGACAGCGTCTGTTCCCAGACAAAGCCGACGAAAGCAAGGCGGTGTGAGGCCAGGGGCACGCTGCGACCAAGCATTGGCCTGGTGGGGAAAATGTGATTTCACACCCAGGCCTACAGCCAAGCATTCATGCCCGTCCAGGGTCGGGGCCACTTTGAACTGGCTGGTTCAAAGTGGCCCCGACCACTGGGGTGTCTCCCCCCAGCACCCTCTCCCCATCATCTTCCCACCAACGTGGCTGTTGGGTCCTAGCCCCAGTCACACCCCTAGGCTCATCCACCAGGTCTGGAGCCATCTCTGCCCCAGAGAGAAGCTGGAGGGTGGAATGAAAAGAGGGCAGGCTTAGCGCCAGACAAAATCCTGCTCTGTCACTTCTCTAATTTTGTGAAGTTAGGCAAGTTCTTTAATCCCTGATCCTCAGTCTCCTTCATCCGTAAAATGGTGATCGTATCTTCAGTGCAGGATTGTTATGAGCTTCATAAATAAAGCGAGAATACACCCTACCCCACCTCAGGGTGGCTGTGCCCATCACCTGTCACTGCCTAGCCAACCATCTACCCCAAACCCAACGGGCTTACAACAGCAGCTATCTTACTCGCTCATGATTCACATGAGTCAGGGATTTTAGCAGGGCTTGGCTAAGCAGTTCTTCGGCTCCACACAGCATCCATGCAGACTTCCTCGGCTGCTTCAGCAGGTCCTCAGCTGAGCTGGAAGGTCCAGAGTGGTCTCAGTCACAGGGTAGGCAGGCAGGCGATGCTGCAGCCAGTAGGAATTCAGCAGTGGTTGTCAGGTGGGGGCTTCAGCTCTCCTGAAAGTGGGACTCTTCAAGTAGCTGCTGGGTTCCAAGAAGGGGTGTTTCAAGATGCAAAAAAGGAGCTGCAGCTCTCTTAAGGACTGGAATTGGCTTGATCTATTGGTCAAAAGGTAGCCTAGATCCAAGGGGAGAGGAAATAGACCCAATCTTTTGATGAGGAGAGGAGCAAAGAATTTGCAGCTGTCATTCGTCCACCATCATAGAGATCTACATTCTCATTTCTGCCCCTTCTTGGCCAGGGTGTGTGGATTAGCTAAGCTCTAAGTACAACATGGCTTATGATCAATGCTCATTTGTTCATTTCGTCATTCGACAGCTAGTGTTTATTGAGCACTCACCCTGTGCTTGGAACTAGGCAAACTCAATGAGCAAGGAAACCATAGCTGTGGCTCCATAGGATGTTAGATCCTTCCTGGGAAGACAGAGCTTGAAAACAATCAATGGTAGTAAAATATGATGCAAACTGTGCAGGGTGTCTGAGCTGACAGGGAAGAGGGGAAGGTTCTGGTGCTGGTCTGAGGGAGGGCACGATAGGTAGGACACCCAAGATGAGGTTAGAGGAGGCGAAGGAGCTGGCCAGGCATTGAGGGACCAGGGTGTGCCCAGGAGACAGATGGAAAGAGGACCAGTAAGGGCAGAGCAGGGCTGGATGGCAACAGGCTGGAGACACTTGCATTAGTGGGAGCTGAGAGGAAAGGGACCCCGCTGATGGGATTGGGACAGGCAGGTAACATGATGACATTTGAATTTCACAAAGCCCGCTCTGGCCAAGGAGAGGAGAATGGCTGAGAGCAGGGAATAAGAAAATGTCCCAACAATCTAAGAGAGAGATGGTGGAGTTTGGCCAAGGCAGAGGTGGTGGGGATGGGAAGAAGGGAATGAGGGGCTCATGAGGGCTTAGGAGCAGCACAGCCAGCACCAGGGACAGGCTGGTGAAGGACCAATGGAAAGAGGAGGAGGGAGGTGCCAGGGGTGATGCAAGGTTTCTGGCTTGGAGATGAGGAAGGCTGTGGTGTTCTTTGCTTGATGAGCAGCAGGGGGTGAGGGAGGAGAAGACTAGGAGCTCGTGGGGCTGGAAGTGGAGATGCCCTGTTGCCTTTGCCTATGTCTGTGTGGAGTACAAAAAAGAGGTCTGGGCCGGAGATACCAAATTACTGCTGTCAGTAGAGTCAGGCAGGCCAGGTTATACCTAGCAACAAACAGCCCCCAAATCTGAGCAGCTTGTAACCGCAAAGGCTCATTTCTCACTCATGCCACGTCCTTGGCGGGTTAGGTGGGATCCTAGACAGACACCTCAGAAAGGCTCTGATTTTATTCCTCAGCAACTGATGTCCCAAAGGCTACAGAATCCAGTCCAGGAGTACCCATCCCTAGCACAGGCCCCCGACAAGGCCTGGCACTTGTGCAGAGGTGCCACTGGGCAGGGCCTCTGAACCTGGCTATCTGACCCAAGCCAGTGGGGTTGGTTGGAAGTTCATGGTTCCCCGCGCTGGAGGGCAGGCTGGGAAGTCTGTTTGTCCATGAGACCTCATCCTTCTCCAAGAGCAAGACCCACTGACAGTCAGCCTCTGGAGTGAGGCAGTTCCTAGCATTTTGATTGCTTCCCTTACTCTGCCACGGTGTGCATTCCAGGAGAAAGTGTCCAGTTGGCCACGTATCGTCATGTGCCTACCCTGAGGCTGTGTCCACCGGGGGCAGGTAGGACTTCCCCAGAGAAAATCAGGGCACTGCGATCAGAAAAGGGGCACTGGGAAGCCAAGCACTGCAAATGTCCCTGCCATTCTTCACACGCTGGCTGGGCTTGGGCTTTCTTTTTGTTTGTCTATTTGTTCTTTTTTTTAACTGAGATAAAACAAACATGCATTAAAGTACATACGCCAAGTGTACGTCTCAATATTTTTTCAGAGAATTATACCAGCACCCTGGTCAAGATATAGATGGCTGGCACCAGAAACATTCCCCTCATGAATCTTCTCAGTCTAGACACCCCCAAAGCTCCCCACTCTTCCTCCCTCCATCCCATATTCTAGTGCATCTGCTTTTGAACCACACAGAGAGGCAATCAGGAAGGGTAGACATGCACCTGGCTGCCTTGGCTCATTGCTGTGCCTGCGAGAGTCCCTCGTGCTGTGATGTGTAACAATCATTTGTTCTTTTTTTTTTCTTTTGCTTCTGTGTATATTCATGGTGTGAATATACCACCCTTTTTTTTTAACCAGTTCTTCTAGTGATGGGAATTTGTGATGTGGGCTCCATTTATTGTCAAACTGAACCAAACTGTTTTAGGAGGCACCGGGGCAGTATGAGGAGCCTGGCTTTTCAGTTCTTGCCGGCATCACGTTTCCTTCTGTGTCCTGGAGCCAACCCCAGCCCAGCCCCGGCCCAGCATCTTGAACCTGTGGGTGTTGCATGTGTTGTGAGACAGACGAGGCAAATCCAGCCTCGTCCTGGGCTCCTGGCCCAGTGCTCCTGGAACCTCTCCTGATGACTGCCCATGGAAAGTTCTATTCTTGACCACCCAGTGCCTACGTCAGGGTCTCCTGCAGACCCAGGGATGATGTTAATCCCCCAAGAGCAGGCACTGTCCGTACCTGGCACGGGACTGGCACATGGATAGGGCCCCAGAAATATGTGTGGAATGGACAAGATTGAATTAAGTTGACACAGAGATGCTGCCCCAGGCTGGAAGACGATGAGAAGGACATAACTTCCAAGCTCCCCGAGGCCTGGATCCGCCTGGGCCTGAGGCCAGGTTCCGGCCTGGCAAGGACAGAAATGGATGCTGAGCCACTTTTTGCTACAGTCGACAGAAGACCATGTCTGTGTTCCCTGGGGCCAGGCCCTTGAAACCTGGCCTATCTGAGAGTGAGGAGGAAAAGCAGAGAAACAATCTCTCTAGACTCCCTCCCATCAGCTTCTCAGGCCAGCTGGCCACCCCCTTCTCCATCGTGGTGAGAACTCCAGTGGCCTCCTTTTCCCAGGAGAGCCTGGAGTCACCCACTTTCCCAGCTCCACCCACCCTAGTTGAAACTGTTGCAGATCTTCATCTGTGGCTGGGACTTCAGGCATGGGCCAGTCAAGGGGCATGAAGACTTGGCTCAGAGAGACAGAAAGGAGGTTGGGCAGGGGGATAGAGCAGAGGTTAGGAATCCAACTCAGCACCTCTCCTAACCAGTGGCAGCAGGCAGGGCTGGTGGGAGTTGTGAGGAGAGCATTGCAATTTGAAGCCTACCAGACTCGGTTATGAATCCAAACTCTGCTATTTACTTGCTGTGTGACTTTGAGCAAGTCACTTCACTTCTCTGAGCCTCATTTTCTTATTGGAAAATGAGACTGGCCCTATACTATAAAAGGCTATAAAGAAGATTAAATCATAGAATGTCTACAAAAAGCCCAGCATAAAAAAGGGACTGGTAATTCTCCTCTTGTCCTTCTTGCCTTTGGATCTTTGCCCATTGGAAGAGACAGGACAAAGGTAGGAGTATGAGGCCCAGGAACCCAAGAGCAGCCTCAAGTTGCTCCTCAACCAAGACTGGTGGGCAGTGTGCTGGGGGTTTGCTAAGAGGTCCTCCCCTCTTCTGGTGTCTGTTAAAATCTGGCTTCCAGGATCAGCTTGGAGCAATGCTTCTTAAGAAAATTCCCAGTCCTCAAACCAAAAGCTGGAGATGGGAAAGTACTTTTTAAGGGCTGGGAAGAAAACAAAGCTTGTTTCCTTGGACTAGGGCAATGATTATAAAGAGATGAATGAGTGAACTGAGGGAACAGAGAAACTGAAAAAATGAGTGAATTGAGGAACAATAGAAAGAATAACAGTTCACACTTAAGACACTCTTACAGGTGCACACCTTATTTAAGCCTCACAGAAAGCTCTAGGAAGTAGGTACTAGTTTTATCACCATTTATATTTCAAGAGACAGAGGCACAGAGAGGTAAAGTGACATGCTTAAGGGCAGTCAAATCGTATAAGTGCTGGGGCCAGGATTGCAAACCCAGGCTGCTGGCTCTGGAAGCCTTGTCCTTACTGTCCCTTGATGAGATGAATTGGATGGATGGACGGATGGATGGATGGATGGATGGATGGATGGATGGATGGATGGATTGCTGAGTAGATGAACAGATGGATATGTGGGTGGATGGATTGGTGGGTGGGTAACTGGATGGCTGGATGGGTGGACAAATGGATGGATGGATGGATGGATGGATGGGTGGATGGATGGATGGATGGATGGATGGATGGATGGATGGATAGATGGATGGGTGGGTGGGTGAATGCATAGATGAATAGATGAATGTATGTGGAAGGGTGGATGGGTGAATAGGTGGGTAGATGAATGTGTGTGTGGATAGGTGGAGGGGTAGATGAATAGATGGGTGTGTGTAGAAAGGTAAATGGGTAGATGGGTGAATGGACGGATGAATGATTGGGTGGCTGAATGGATGGATGTAAGGAGGGATGGATGGGTGAGTGGGTGGATGGATGGATAGGTGGGTAGAGGGATGGATGGATAGGTGGGTAGAGGGGTGGATGGATAGGTGGGTAGAGGGGTGGATGGATGGGTGGGTGGATGGGTGGATGGATAGCTAGGTAGGTAGATGGATGGATACAGCATGAAAAAAATAATGAATAGGTGAATGGGTAAGCATGGATAACTGCAGGAAGTGGGCTGATGACTGAGGCCAATCAATAATTGGTTCCAAGGTGTCTGCCAGGAGGGCAGGAGTCAGGAGTTAAAAATATAATGGTAATAGATGCCTGGAAACCAATGCTCCTCCCCACCTGCCACTCTTCAGGCTTTCTGCTGCTGCCTGAAATCTCACAATTCCCAGTTTATTCCTTCAGTGTAAGCATTGCCCTCAGCAGCCCACTGTTAAACGGCAAAGCCTGTGGGAGGGACCCCTTTGTAGTCTGAGCTTGTGGTAATCATGCACCAAATGTGCCCTCTCTGGGCTCTGGGAAGGACAGTGCTGGGAACAGGGAGCTGAGGGTAACTCCTGAGCTGGGAGGATGTGGGAGTATCCCCTCCCTGCACTGAGAAGGTTTCCTTCCCTAGGCCAGCAATGTCTCTCTCCCAAGCAGCAGGGTCCTCACACTCCTGGGGGAGAGTGAAAAATGGAAAACAGGCAGCCTCAGTGTGAGCAAACCGGATGGCAGCCCCTCCCTCTGCTCGCAGCTTTCCCGCTGCCAGAAGACTGGGTGTCGCTCTGTGTTATCACGCCAGGCGGCACATGGAAGCTCGCACAGTGCCCAGCAGCCACCTCGGGCAAGAATGCCTCCTCCCCACCCTCCCTCGTGGGAAAGCCCTCTGGCCAGCCCCAACAGGACTGTGGCTTCCAGCTCTCTCTGAAGAGCACCGTCTAATCCCAGGGCTTCAGGTTCCCCACCGATTAAGTAAGGAATATAACCTGCCCCATCTACCTCTCCGGAGTAATTGATCCTTGTTTTTCAAGGAAAAAAAAGCCTAACTTAAATTGCTCTTATTCTGTGCTGGTCATTGCTCTAATCGCTCTACAAATAAAAGTTTAATTTTCACAAAACCTTGAGAAGTAGGTCATATTATCATTGTCCCATTTTATGGATAATCAACCAAGGCCCAAAAGAACAAGAGCATTCCAACCTGGGTGGTGTGGTCCAGGAGTTGTGTTCCTAACACCTGGCTAGGCTAACTCCACTCTGGACCCAAACCAATGCCACACTCTTCACTGCCTGGCCCCAGCCCCCTCACGCCCAGGGATTCTCATTCTGCCCCTCCTCAGCCTCCCACACCCCTCTGACGATGAGGACAGCCGCTTTCTGCAGCAGTGGCCTGCCCACGCCTCTTCAAAGTCCTTCCACTGAGCCTGTTCAGCCCCCTTCATCCACACTCCTGCCTGGGCCTTCTCTCCTTGCCATCCTGTGCTTCTCCCGAACGCCTGACAATTCCATAAGCAACTGCCTGACTCCCAGGCACAGAGGAAGGGTCAGCAGGCTCCATCGCCTCCATCCCCTCCTCTTGGAAGCCCAAACCTTCCCCCCCTTTGCCATCCCTCTCCAAGACTCCAGGATGGGGGCCTGCAGTCATTCAGGAGCGCAGCCCCCAGACGCCTGTTGTAGCCACTTTGCCTCCTGTCCTCAAGACTTGCCTGCCCATCCTGGTGGAGCTGCGAGCCCTCAAGGCTCACTTCTGTAACAGCCAAAACTTTACAGTTGCAAATATAGAAGTCCAGCCCAAGCTGACTTCCACAAATAAGGAAATGTATTCATTCAAAAATCTGGAAAAATCAGGGGGTCATTTTGGATTCGGGTGTAACTTGATCCAGGACTCAAACTCAATGTCTCCCTCCCTCTTCATGGAACCCCACATCTCCCGTCTCCCAGACTCACAGTGCCTTGCCCAGTGGTGCTGGACAACTTCCTTAATGTCTCAAACGGAAGCCCTGGACTTCAGTTTTCTTGGGGGGCTGGGAAAGTTGGGGGTGGGGTGTGCAATGTGCTGTTTGGGTTGGAGGTCACATGCCCACCCTTAAATATGGGAGGGTAGGGGCAGTGTGGGATCAGCTTCATCAGAGGGGTGGATTCTCAAATGAATGCTGAGCCACCAATATCACAGAAAGATATGAGGAACTAACAAATGTCCCTCACACATTCCCAGGCTTTTCCCCTGTCAAAGTGGACAAGACCACATCTGATATCTTGTCCTCCCTCCAGACTGGAACTCTGAATTTCCCTTGCTAGCCACAGCCTTGAAGAATCTTAGAATACTAGAGCAAAAAGGGCCTTTATTGTCAAATGACCTCGACACACACACAGCCCCCTCCCCACTCACCCTCCAGAGCCCCATCCTATTGCAAAGCATCTCCCAGCTGGGTCCTGCCCCAAATTCCTGACATGCAACATTGTGAGATATAATAAAATGGTGTTTGAGGATTTAAGGCGCTAAGTTTGGGGATAATTTGTTATGCAGCCACAGATAACTGGAATCATATCCAACAGAAATCTATGCACATGTGCACCGAAAGATATGTACAACAGTGTTTACTGTATCATTGTTTGCAAAAGCAAAAAATTGGAAACAACCTAAACCTCCATCAACAGAAAAACAGATTTTGAAGATCATGGTATATTCATACAATGGAATATATTTCAGCAGTGAGAACGAATAAATTGTAGCTACGTGTGTCAACACGGGCGATTTCAAAACAATGTTGGGCCAAAAAACAAATGGCAGAAGGATATGTACAGCTTGGGAACATTGATGTAAAGTTTTAAATTATGTAAAACTACAATATTTTGTTTATGGATACTTATCTATATAGCAAAAATATAACCACATGCAAGGGAATGAAGAACAACAAATTCATTATGGTGGTTACTTCTGGGGAAGAGAGGGAGGGAGAGGATGCGGAAGGGTCTGCAGGGAGCTTCACTGTTCCCTGTTGTTGTCTTTCTTTTAAGAAAATCTGAAATAAATATGAAAATAGATTCAGCCCTGGCCAGGTGTGGTGGCTCATGCCTGTAATCCCAGCACTTTGGGAGGCTGAGGCAGGTGGATCACATGAGGTCAGGAGTTCAAGACCAGCCTGAACAACATGGTGAAACCCCATCTCTACTAAAAAAAAAAAAGAAAAATACAAAATTAGCCAGGCATGGTTGCAGGCACCTATAATCCCAGCTACTTGGGAGGCTGAGGCAGGAGAATCACTTGAACTCAGGAGGCGGAGGTTGCAGTGAGCTGAGATTGCGCCATTGCACTCCAGCCTGGGCAACAAGAGTGAGACTCTGTCTCTAAATATCTAAATAAAATGAAATAAAATAAAATAGATTCAGCCCAGACAAAGCGGGAAGGTGGGTACTACAGGGGGATGTTTCAAATTTCAAACAGCTTGAACTATCTGTACCCCTACATTCCACCTGGGGCTGGGCCAGGCCTTAACTTTTTCATTGTCAGATGGCGGAAATGTCTAGGGAGGTTTGGGGAAGGGCCCTGGTTTCCGGAAATGTGGTATTCAAAGGTCTCCTGCTCAAGTCTCTAACTCTCTCATTCATTTCTCCAATACTGAGCCCCTACCGAGGGCTTGGCCCAGGGTCACAGGAATGAGTGAAAGAACGTCCCTGCTCACAATCGCTCCCAGCAGCCAGGGACAGACGAGCCCCCAAACACCGACACCTGTGGGCTACGGACCGGGAGAACAGGAGCAGGAGCTGTGGGTCCAGGAAGAGGGGCACAGCTGGACAGAACCATGAAGGGCTTGCAGGGGGTTAGAGTATAGCACACAGAAGGGTCTCTCCCGGCAGGGCCTCTCAATCAGAGAATCAGAGGGCAGGGCAGGGATGGCAAGCCAGCTAGCCAGGGATGGATTCGTGGGCCAGGTTTGGGGTGAGCCTTAGAGCAGGACATCTGCTAGGGACCTTCAGTTCAAGTGCCAGGGAGGGCCCTCAAGGCCTCCCAGGAGGTGGGCAGAGGCTGTGGCACTGCTCTGAGGCAAGTGAGGTGGTCGGCTCACAGAGGGTACTGCTCACAGCTAGACACAGGGACTGATGGTGCCGCCCCTGCCTGAGCCTCACCTGGCAGGTGGAGGCCAGGAGGAGAGGCTCAAACTCCTGGCACTGGTGTACAGCCTAGAGCTTGGTCCACCACTCAAAGTCCACCAGATGATCATTGTGTCATGGCCTGGAAGGTCTGGAAGGACCTTTGGGGTCACCCAGACATCTTCCCTCCTCCCTGTAGTGGGAATGAGAAGCCTGTAGGGTCTGTCTTAGGGTAGTAGGAGTCCTTGCTTGGAGCTTGGAGGGCGTCAGCGATGGCAGGAGAGGAGATCGACAGAAGTGGCACTGCCTCATTCACCGCTCACCATCCTGGGTTTGAGTCCAGATGAATTCTCAGCGTTGCCTCAATTTAGGCCTCACCACTTCTCACTCCCGCCTCCAAACACATGTGTACACACGCACACACACACACACACACACTGAACCTCAAGTGCAGAGACCAGAGTTAATCATAATTCTTAGTGAAGCACATACAGATTCTTTCTTGCTTTGTTTTATTTATTTCATTCCCCCTTTTATCCCATTCCCTTCCTGTACTCCACAGGGGCTGAGTCAATGTATTTGATATACAGCCTTGAATATGCCTGAAACTTTATAAAATGTGTAGTGGTGATACACTGTGTATATTGATGTGTCATCAATGAACATTAATGGCGTAGTGCAGCAGTTCTCAAAGTGTGGCCAAGGAATCCCTGGGGGATCCACAAGGTCAAAAATATTTTCATAATAACACTGAGACATTATCCGCCTTTTTCTTCTCATTCTTGAACTTCTAAGTGTAGAGTGGCACTTTCCAGAGGCGACATGACACGTGATATCACAACAGACTGGATGCAGAAGCAGATATGGGAATCCAGCTATCTTCTCCTAAGCCAGATATTTAAAAGATTTGCAAAAAAAAAAAAAAAAAAAAAGTAAATGCTACTTCTCATTACAGTTTTTATTTTGGAAAATATAACTGTTTGTCTTAAAATATGTTATATGTGCTAACATGTAACCGATTTGTCTTTTTAATGAATTAAGAAATTGTTTTAAAATTTCTGTTTTAATTTCTGAGATGATACAGATAGAGATGATGGCCCACATAAACAAAAGCTCTTTGGTGTCATCCATTACTGTGAAAAGTTAGAAAGGGGTTCTGAGAGGGAAGTCTGAGAGTTGCTGGCATAACGTGATGACCCTCCTCACTCCCCTGTGCTTCCAGAGGCCTCTGTGCACTCTATGTAGGCCTCGTTCACTGCTTGCAAGCTTGCTTCCACTTCCACAGTGGGCCATCACATTGCACATACCCACTCCCTCGGAATGCACACCTGGCTTGCCTGTGACTTCCAGCCATCGTGAACATCCTCATTCATGCCCCTGTTTGACAAATTTTTCTGGGACATATACCCAGGAATGGAATTTCCAGGACAAAGAATATATGCAAACTTAATCAAAATAAAGAATATTTTCCAGACTGACTGTACCTGTTCACACTCCTACTCCTGTATCCACTCCTACGGAGTGTACCTGTCTCCCCATGCACCTGTCAACACCTGGTTTCCATTATCCACCCTTCTAATTTGCCATTCTGATGGATACAAAGTGGCAACTCCTTGTTTTGATTTGCATTTCACTGATTACTGGTGAGCCGAAACATCTCTACAAGTCTTAGTCATTTGGGATTCATCTTCTGAGAATTGCCTATTCATAGGCATCATCCGTTTTTCTGTTGGGTTTTTTGCCTTTATCTCGTTGATTTGGAGTTCGTTGAATAGTCTTAATCAGTGTTGCTCAAAGTGGGGACTAGCCGCCTATCTAAGAACAGTTTGTTAAATCAAAGTACCACTTCTTCAATCAACAAATTTCTTGCTTCAACAACCAAAAATCTCGATAAACTAAACAACGTGCTTACAGACTATGGTTGACTGGCATTCCAATGCAACTCCTCATGTGCTCACAGACCCGTGCTTTGAATAGCAATGGGTTGAGATATTAATTGATTTTACCAACCTGCCGTTTTTCTTTAATTGTGACTTTGATGTCCTTTATTGCATATAAATCTTTAATTTCAATATTGTCAAGCCTTTTCTTCTGCTTCATGGTTTGTGCTTTTTAGATCTTGGGGTTTCAAAATTTTTTACTTTTATAAAAATGTAAATTGACCCATAATTATACATATTTAGGGGTTACATAGTGATGTTTCAATACAGATAATGTATAGTGATCAGATCAGGGTATTTATCATATCATGATCTCAAACATTTATCATGCCTTTGTTTTAGGAACATTCGGTATCTTCCTTCTAGCTATCTGAAACTATGTAATGTATTATTAACTCTAGTCATCCTGCAGTGGTATAGAACACCAGAACTCATTCCTCCAATCTAGCTGTAATTTTGTATCCTTCAACAAATCTCTCCCTACCCCTCTCTTCCCTCTACCCTTCCCAGCCTCCGGTATCCTTTGTTCTCCTCCTTACTTCTAAGAGATCAGTTTTTGTTTTTTGTTTTTTTCAGCTTCAACATGTGAGTGAGAATATGCAATGTCATGGATGGATCTAGAGAGCAATATATTAAGTGAAATAATCCAGGAACAGGAAGTTACATCTTGTTTTAAAAAGTCCTTGTCATTTTGAACACAGACTGATTATGAGATAATAATATTGAGCAATAATTCTTAATTTTTCTAGGTGTGTAATGATATTATGTTTATAATATTTTTTAGTCCTTATCTGTTAGAGATAACTACTGAAGTATTTATGGGTGAAATAATCGGTGTCTTGGTTTGTTTTAAAATATTAGAGGAAAAGATTCAATGTACGCAAGTCAATAAACATAATTCATCACATAAACAGAACTAAAGACAAAAACCATGATTATCTCAATAGACACAGAAAAGGCCTTTGATAAAATTTAACATCCCTTCATGTGTTAAAATTCTCAATAAACTAGGTATTGAAGGAACATACCTCAAAATAATAAGAGCCATTTATGACAAACCCACAGTCAATTTCATACTGAATAGGCAAAAGCTGGAAACATTCCCTTTGAAAATCAGCACAAGACAGGGATGCCCTCTCTCACCACTACTATTCAATATAGTATTGGAAGTTCTGGCCAGGGCAATCAGTCAAGATAAAGAAATAAAGCATATTCAAATAGGAAGACAGAAAGTCAAATTGTCTATTTGTAGATGACATGATTCCATATCTAGAAAACCCCATCATCTCAGCCCAAAAGCTTCTTAAGCTGATAAGCAACTTCAGCGAAGTCTCAGGATACAAAATCAATGTGCAAAAATCGCAAGCATTCCTATACACCAACAACAGACAAGCAGAGAGCCAAATTTTGAATGAATTTCCATTCACAATTGCTACAAAGAGAATAAAATACCTAAGAATACAGCTAACAAGGGAAGTGAAGGACATCTTCAAGAACTACAAACCACTGCTCAAAGAAATCAGAGAGGGCACAAACAAATGGAAGAACATTCCGTGCTCATGGATAGAAAGAATCAATATCATGAAAATGGCCATACAGCCCAAAGTAATTTATAGAGTCAGAGCTATTCCCATTAAACTACCATTGACATTCTTCACAGAATTAGCAAAAACTACTTTAAAATTCATATGGAACCAAAAAAGAGCCTGTATAGACAAGACAATCCTAAGCAAAAAGAACAAAGCTGGAGACATCATGCTACCTGACTTCAAACTATACTACAAGGCTACAGTAACCAAAACAGCAAGGTACTGGTACAAAAACCAATAGAACAGAATAAAAAACTCAGAAATAAGACTCATAGACCAATGAAACAGAATAGAGAACTCGGAAATAAGACCACACATCTATAACCACCTGACCTCTGACAAACCTGACAAAAACAAGCAATGGGGAAAGGATTCCCTATTTAATAAATGGTGCTGGGAGAACTGGCTAGCCATATGCAGAAAACTGAAACTAGGCCCCTTCCTCGCACATTATACAAAATTTAACTCAAGGTGTATTGAAGATTTACATGTAAAACCCAAAACTATAGAAACCCTAGAAGAAAATCTAGGAGATACCATTCAGGACATAGACATAGGCAAAGATTTCATGACAAAAACATTAAAAGCAACTGCAACAAAAGCAAAATTTGACAAACAGGATCTAATTAAATTAGAGAGCTTCTGCCCAGCAAAAGAAACTAACATCAGAGTGAACAGACAACCTACAGAATGAGAGAATATTTTTGTAATCTATTCACCCGACCAAAGTCTAGAATTTACAAGGAACTTAAACAAATTTACAAGAAAAAAAACAAAGAACCTTATTAAAAAGTGGTAGGCAAAGGACATAAACTGACACTTCTAAAGAAGACATTTATGCGACCAACAAACATATGAAAAAAAGCCCAACATCACTGATCATTAGAGAAATGCAAATCAAAACCACAATGAGCTACCATCTCATGCCACATGAATACCATCAGAATGGTGATTATTAAAAAGTCAGGAAACAACAGATGCTGATGAGGCTATGGAGAAATAGGACCTCTTTCACACTGTTGGTGGGAATGTAAATTAGTTTAACCATTGTGGAAGACAGTGTGGCAATTCCTCAAAGACCTAGAACCAGAAATACCATTTGACCCTGCAATCCCATTAATGGGTATATACCCAAAGGAATATAAATCATTCTATTAAAAAATACATGTATGTGTGTGTGTATGTATGTGTATGTTCATTACAGCACTATTTACAATAGCAAAGACATGAAATCAACCCAAATGCCCATCAATGATAGACTGGATAAAGAAAATGTGGTACATATACACCATGGAATATTATGCAACCGTAAAAAGGAACAAGATTATGTTCTTTGCAAGGACATGGATGGAGCTGGAAGCCATTATCCTCAGCAAACTAACCCAGGAACAGAAAACCAAGCACCACATGTTCTCACTTGTAAGTGGGAGCTGAACAATGTGAACACTTAGACACAGGGAAGGGAACAACACGCACTGGGGCAGTGGGGGATGGGGGCGTGGGGAGAGAGAGCATCAGGAAAAAGAGCTAATTCATTCTGGACTTAATACCTAGGTGACGGGTTGACAGATGCAGCAAATGACCATGGCACATGTTTACCTATATAACAAACCTCTACATCCTGCACATGTACCCTGGAACTTTAAATAAATAAATAAAACAGCAAAACAAAGTGAAAAGATCAATAAAACAAGGTTGTGGCAGGGATCTTAGGATAGTAGCTATTTACCTGCCTGAATGGAAGACTGGCGAAATATTGACGGATGTGTTGACGTAATGAGTACAGAAAGGTTCATTATACTGCACTCATCATTCTTTGTGTACATATAAGAATTTTAAAATATAAAATAATATTTTCCTATGCTAGGGCACACAAAAAATATTGTGCACTTTTGACTATTAACTTTGTAATTTTACCATTTCATTTAAATATTCATCTGGAGTTTACATTTGTATATGGTTTAGGGCAGGGATATAGCTTTTATCTTTCTCCATGGAGTGAGTCCGGTGCCCCAATATGGTTTACCAAAGTTCATTCTTTCCCAGGGTAGGACTATGATTCTACTGCACATGATCACCCAAATTTCCAAACTTTTGCTCCTCTGTTTCCCTTGGACATGATCCCCATTCACCAGGTGAGGATAGCATGTGAAAAGGAGAGAGAGATGTTTGTAAGTTACTCACAAAAGTTTCACCAAACTTGCTCCTCTGTTCCCTTGGACATGATCCCCATTCACCAGGTGGGGATAGCTGAATGTTCTAGCATGTGGAAAGGAGAGAGAGATGTTTGTAAGTTACTCACACTTCTGCTAATGTTCCATTGGTCTGAACTTGGTTACAAGCCACACCTAGCTGCAAGAGATGCTGGGAAATATGGCAGCAGGCTAGGCAACTGTGTGCTTAGGTAAGACTGAAAGGTTCTACAGTAGAAGAAAAAGTCTAAAATTGACTTACTATTCGTGGATCTTTATTCTTCCACATAAACTTTAGAATGACTTTGTTGGTATCTTTGAGAAATCCAACTAAATTTCTTATTAGGATTGATTTTAATGTATAGATTACTTTGGAAGTTGTTAACATCTTTATTAGGTTAACTCATCCCATGTATACATATAGAATATCTGTTTGTTTTTTCAAATCTTTTTACGTTTTCTTTAGTAGAGAATGTTTTCTCAAAGGTTTTGTTGATTTTTTGTAAAGTTAATTCCTAGATAGTTTATAGTTCATATGATACAGTGCATAGTGTTGCAGTTATAGAACAGAGAGTGGCAACTATGTCCCACAGGTGAAATTCAGCCATGCCCTGTTACTCTATGAACCATAAGCTAAAAATTGTTTTTATACTTTTAGAGGGTTTTTTGTTTAAAAAAATAAAAACAGGAACAAAAAAGAAAAAGTATGTGTTATAGAAACCATATATGGCCTACAAAACCTAAAATTGTTAACTATCTGCCCACTTATAGATACACTTTGACAACCCTGGTATAAAGGAATGCTATTAATGTTTTAAGTTGATCTTTTATCTTGTAACCTTGATGAGTTTTCTAATAATTTTTTTTTCTTTGAGACAGAGTCTTGCTCTGTCACCCAGGTTGGGCATGCAGTGATGCGATCTTGGCTCACTGCAACCTCCGCCTCCCAGGTTCAAGCAATTCTCCTGCCTCAGCCTCCTAAGTAGCTGGGATTACAGGTGTGCACTACCACACCCAGCTAATTTTTGTATTTCTACTAGATATGGGGTTTTACCATGTTGGCCAGGCTGGCCTCTTGTGATTCTTGACCTCAAGTGATCTGCCTGCCTCAGCCTCCCAAAGTGCTGAGCCACTTGGGGTGGCTCCCAAGGCGTGAGCCACCACCTCCAATCAGTTTTCTAATAATTTTTCTGTTGACTTCCTTAGGCTTTCTATGCAGTTGATGATATCTCCCACAAATGACAGTCATTTATCTTCCTTTTAATCCCTCTTGAACCTTTTCCTTGTTTTAAATCTTTGGACAGGCCCTAAAATACTATGCTTTAAAAAAATAGTAATGATAATGTAAGTACAGCTGCCTTGTTCTAAATCTAAATGGAAATGAGCCTAAAGTTTCTCTATTAATTATTACTTTGCTGTAGGTTTTGGGTATATAGCCTTTATCAAATTAAAGAAATTGCCTTCTATTCTTGGTCTTCTAAGAGATTTTTCATCAGAAATATGTATTGAAATTTCTCAAGTGCTACTGAAATAATCATAATTTTGTCATTTCATTCATTAAAGGGAAGAAGTACAAGGACAGATTTTCTGATGTTAAGCTATCCTTGCATTCCTAGGACAAACCCCATGTTCACTATGCTGTAAGTGAAATGTCTATAATTTCCTGTACTATCTTTATCAGGTTTCAGAATCTAGATTATACTAACTAGATTCATTAAGTGAATGGGCACCTTTCCTCCTTTATCAAATTCTGGTATAAATTTTCTAAGAGACTAATAATTTATTCTTTGAAAGCCTGATAAAATTCATCTATAAGACTGTCTGGCCATCCTGGCTAACATGGTGAAACCCCGTCTCTACTAAAAATACAAAACATTAGCCAGGCATGATGGCGGGCACCTGTAGTCCCAGCTACTCGGGAGGCTGAGAGAGGAGAATGGCATGAACCCAGGAGGTGGAGGTTGCAGTGAGCCGAGATTGTGCCACTGCACTCCAGCCGGGGCGACAGAGCAAGACTCCATCTCAAAAAAAAAAAAAAAAAAAAAAACAGACTGTCTGGGCCTATAATTTTTTGAAGGAAGACCTGTGATAAGCCTTTCAATTTTTTAAATAATAACTATTGATCTATTCAAGTTTTCTTTTCCCTCTTGGCTTTTTTCTCCATTTTGTGTTTTCCAGGACTTTATTCATTTTGCTTAGGTTTATCAATTTATTACCATGTGATTATTTATACTATTATATTCTTAGAATATCATTTCTTTATAGTTATTTTTATTTTTGATAACACATTATGTTTGTATATTTATTCTTTTTTCTTTGATCCACATATTTATTTAGTGAAACAGCTTTTGGTTTACAGCAGTTTATCTTTTTTACTCTCTATCCTTATTTTATTATTTCTTTCCTTCTTTCCTTTGTTTTGCTTTATTGCTATTTTCCAACCTTAGCTCATTTGTTTCATTATATCTTGCTTCTTGATAAAGGTACCTAAAGCTATATATTTTCCCGTGAGTACTTACTTTAGCTGTGTCTCAAAATTTGGGCGTATGGCATTTTTATGGTCGTTCAGGTCTACGTATTTTATAATTGTCCCTGGTGATTTCCTCTTTAATCCAGGTGTAATTACTAGTATGTTACATAATTTCCAGACATACAGAATATTTGCAGTTATCCTTTTGCCGCTGATTTATGATTTTATTATGTGGTAATCAGAAAACATAAATTATGTGATGATGGTTCTTTCAAATGCATCAAGACATCCTTTGAGGCCCAGGATGAAGTCAATTTTTGTTGAGTGCATCACGCGTGCTTAGAAAAAATTTGCATTCTCTGCTTGTGCAACATTTTATATGCCTATGTAAATTGAAGTTTATTAATTGTGTCTATCATATCTTTCTTGGTCTGCTTGACCTGTTCAGTGAAGTATATGTTAAAACTGACTACTACAATTGTTTACCAAAGCAATCTTTCTAACACAAAAATTCAACCACATCATTCCCGTTGCTTTCAAGAAAAAAAAAATTAGAAATAAAAAACATGTGCAGCTCAGACTGCAGTAAGGCCCTCTTTGCCCACGCCTGACGTGAGTCCTCCATCAGGTCATCTGTCCTCCACCAGCGCCGCCTCCCTGACCCACACCCCATGGTCACAGTGAATTCCTTGCCGTGCATGAACTGGAGTACCACGCTCCCTCTCACTCTCTGTGTTTAGGCACCGTGACTCCTGCTTCTGGAATTTTCTCCTGAAACTAACCTAGCTTCTCGTAAGTGCCCACTTGCCCTTCAAGATTCAGCTCAGGTTTTTCCAACCTCATCCGTCGCCGTGACCCCACAGACACCTGGACTCCTGCCAGGCCGTGCCATCTCCAGCACCCCTGCTGTGCCACACTCTCTCCCGCCTCTGAGCCTTTGCCCAAGCTGTTCCCTCCACCCAGAGGCACTTCTTGGATGGCCCTCGTCTCTGCCACTCCAGGACTCAGCTCAATCCCCTTCCCCTAAAAATATCTCTCCACTTTGGTCTGTTTGGGATGCCTCCTTCCAATAATCCTGCAAACACTGGGTGCTGCCTGTGTGCTGTGCCTGTGCTGCACGTGGGGTCAACCTCAGCTCTCCCCGAGAGTTACATTCTGGAGCCTGAGTGGCAAACTCAAATGTTCACAGGGTTCAGGAAGGTCCTAGGAACACGTTAGCAGCTGCCCAGGGACTGTGAGACTCTGCCCCATCTGAAGGCCACAGTTGTGGCTCAGCCCCTCCATTGGTAGTGTTTGGAAACGTAGGCCCTGCTTACCCACTTGCCTGAGTTTTCAAGAGAAGGTATACATTTTAACACATTGGTAACTAATTCAAACGTTTTTGAAACACAGTGCTGGACAAGCAGAGCAAGCCTGCCAGCCAGGGGCCAGGTGTAACCAGTGGCTGCCCAGGCTTCGGCCTCTGGTCTGGAGGCACATCAAGAGAGCATCTAACTCAGCCACAGGGCTGGCTCCAGGGGAGAAGCCACTTGGGCAGAGTGCTGAGCCATGAGCGTGAGGAACCTGCAGAAAGAGCTGGGAAGAATGTTCCAGGAAGAGGAACAAGAGGCCAAATGATGGCCCTGGTTGTTACGATGAGTGCTCCACCCCATCCACGCAGGGGCAGGGAAGGCCTTGCCCCACCTCCCCAGGAGCCTGCTTTTCCACTGCAGGCTACACAGAGGACAGCCCACCCTGACCCCTTGGCTGGCAACTCTCCACAGGAGGAGTCCCAAACTGACCAAGGGGAGGAAGAGTCACAGTCCCCTTTGCCAGGCCTGGGCTGATTCCAGGGGAAGCCACATTCAAGTACCCGAGGCCAGGACCAGTGTGAGGTCCACTGGGTGGAGACGGAGGTGGCTTTGGAGATGGCAAAGGATGAGGGCACCCCCTTCACAGACCAAGCACATCCCTACTGGAGGGCAGCCTCCTCCTTCCATGAGCATCCGGGGAGGAGGTTGTGGAGTGCAGCCCTGCTCGACCGGGACAGCCCAAGAGACAGGTGGATCAGAGACTCAAAGAGGGAAGTGATCTCCGAAGTATACTCCCTGGCTGGCCAGCCCCAGCGGGGGTGTGTGCCTGGCTCGGCTGTTTTGTCTTTTGTGTTCAATGGAGCTCTCCGCTTTTCAGGAGAGGCAGGATAGGAAATTATTAGAAGGCACAAGCACAAGCGGACAGAAGAGAGGCACTCAGGTTGACCGAGCTCGGTTCTGCTGATGTGAGAACAGGTATAACCTGGGCCCCCCTGCACCAGATCTGAGCCCTACCAAGTGGGTAGGGCTGTACCAGTGGGGCCCTACCAAGCCAGGCATGCCACGCCCCATGCTGATATGTAAGCTGCTCATTCAGCCAACATGCATTCACCAGGCACCTACTGGGTGTGAGGGGCTGTCCCAGTCACTAAAGAAACAACCGCCAGGGGATGGGAGCGGTAGACACACCAAGGAACATCTGCCCTAAAGTGTTTGGGTGTGTAGGGGGCCTCAGCGCTGGAAGAGGGGTTTCAGAAAAGAATTTCAGAGCAGGGACTGTTGGCAAGCCGTGTCTTGAGCAGTGACAGTATTTGCTCATGCAGATGCCAGAATGCTAGGGAGAAGGGCGCTCCAGGGAGTGGGACCAGCTGGCAGAGGCACGGAGGTACGAGCATCCTAGAACATGAGCAAATGCCAATTAGGTCCCTTGGATGGGAGCATAAAGCTCAAGGCAATGGGCGCAGAGAGACTGGAAGGACTTGAAGGATCCTGTGAAGCTTCAACTTCATTCTGTGGGCAATGGGGACCCCCATGGCTTCCAGCCTTACAAAGGCCATGTGGACACTGGACAGGAGGGCCCAGCCCAGAAATGCAGGCCGGAAGCTATGGGCCAGGTGATGGGGAGGTCTCCTGGAAAGAGAATCAGCAAGACTGGGTGATGAATGGGTGCCCGGTTCTCTGGTCCTTGGGGACACTTTCCCTTTCAATGGTCTAGGTGTGCTTAGCAACCACCTCCACTGTCCAGGTATTCAAGAGCTACTTTCTCTGAGTCCAAAGGTGGACCCTGACTGATATCAGAGAAGGCCCAGCTGACCTGAAGGCTTCCCACAGAAGGCCTCTGTGTGCTGACCACACAGGCTCAGTCTCTCCTAAGACACAGAGGGATGCCTGGCCTCCCTCAGAGTCCTGGGGGTCTACATGTTCCCCTTTGGAGCCTTGGGCTTTCTGTTATGGCAGCTGAAGACATAGGAGCAGCCAGGGGGCTCACAGGAAGTCCAGAACACACCCTGCCAGGGGCTTTGGCGAACCAATCTTGGCCCGTAACAACCTAATAATGTAGGTGGCTGGGGGCCTGGGAGTTGAGATAAACTGACCTTGAAGTCCAGCTCTTTCTCAGGGCAGCGTGACCCTAGACAGGTTTTTTAACCTCTCTGGGACTCTGTTTCTTTATCTACAGTTTGCTGTGTGCCAGGCACTGTGCCAAGTCATCTCATGCCTATTTCATCCAATCCCCACAAGCTCCAGGGGCAGGCTCTGTCACCTGGCCCCATTTTATAGATGAGGAAACTAAAATTCCAAGAGGACCAAGTACTCATCCCTTAGAAGGCTGGACTTTTTGAATCCGTCTGCATCGCTGGCTGAATTCTGTCTCCATGGCTCTGTCTAATAACCCTGACTCCATGCTGTGCACTTTCCCCGGGGCCTGGCATAGGGAGGAGTCAGTGCCTGGAATTTCCTTGCCTCCCCCATCATCTCCCAGCCCCCACAACCCTGCTCCCTGAGAAGTTGTGACTCAGGTGGAAGCCCTGTCCCAAGCTCATTTTCTTATTTACTCTTTCTGCCTGGAAGCCTTAAATAACCCCACAAATTCCTGAAATTCCAGAATTTTTCAAATAAACTTCCGCAAAAAGACATAAGGTGTGCACCAAGGGACCTGGGCAGGTTGTGCAGCCTCTGTGAATATGGACAGAGAGAAGCAGGTGTGGTCAGGAAGCTTCCTGAGCAGTAGAGGTCCCTCCACTCAGGGACTCAGCTGCCTAGGCTGATGCAAGATGGCCCTGTGTGTCCAAGTGCATGTGTGCGTGTGTGTACACATAGGGGTACACATGCACTGCACACATGCACCCACAGATGCACTCGGATGCACACACAAACACATGCCATAATTGTAGGGGCCCAAATAAATGCCCACACATGCTTGTGCACGCAGTCACAGAACTCCCGGGGCAGGGCAGGGGGCAGTCATCGGACACAGTTGAGGGAAATGCCTCCCCAAGCCTGGCACTTCTCCTGAGAAGGGGCATGGGTTGAGCTCAGGGACCCTGGGGGAGGCCTCTAGAGGCAGGAGAGTGAAAGCAGGGTGTGGAGAAATAGGACCTCTTTTACACTGTTGGTGGGAATGTAAGTTAGTTTAACCACTGTGGAAGACAGTGTGGTGATTCCTCAAAGACCTAGAACTAGAAATACCATTTGACCCTGCAATCCCATTAATGGGTATATACCCAAAGGATTATAAATCATTCTATTAAAAAATACATGTATGTGTGTGTGTATGTATGTGTTTGTTCATTGCAGCACTATTTACAATAGCAAAGACATGAAATCAACCCAAATGCCCATCAATGATAGACTGGATAAAGAAAATATGGTACATATACACCATGGAATATTATGCAGCCATAAAAAGGAACAAGATCATGTTCTTTGCAAGGACATGGATGGAGCTGGAAGCCATTATCCTCAGCAAACTTACACAGGAACAGAAAACCAAGCACCGCATGTTCTCACTTATATGTGGGAGCTGAACAATCTGAACACTTAGACACAGGGAAGGGAACAACACACACTGGAGTCAGTTGGGGGAGGGGCTCCCGCTCCCCCAAACCCACTGATCCACCAGCCTGAGGCCACCTTGAGTCAGTCCATCAGCTGATGAGGCCCAGGTCTCCCAGGTTTCCAGCAGAGCAAGGTTTCCTGGGACAGTCGGTTTCAGGGCCTTAGGTCTGCACCCCGTCTCATCCCGGCCATGATCCCCTGGCACCTGTTACTGCAGCCTCACTGGAAGGAGCAACGTCACCTCCATGCACCCAAGCAATTTCTCAACTCTGCCACAGACACCTTCCCTGGAGCCCTCCACTCCCACCCTCACACGCTCATCAACACACACACACACCAATACACACCAGCACACACGCACACACACTCATTCACATGCACACTCATGCAAGGCTGGCAAATTTCAACTCACCCTGTAAGACGATTTTGCCCTCTGTGTGAGGCTGGTACCCCAGTTAAATAACATGAACTCCACCGGAAGAAAGTTATTCCCTTTTCAATAAGTTCCTTTTCAACAGCTGCTAATTATATCAAGGATTTTGATGCTAGCAAGCTCTAACATCTTTCTAGCACTCATTAATCTCACTTACTCCCAGAGGGCAGGCCTCAGAGCTGTCCTGCAGGCAGCAGCGTCAGGAGGGAGCTGGCTAGCCTTTCTCGTGTGTATTGCCTTCTACACAGGGCAGATGATGTGCTTTTCTGTTGATGGTAGTCGTATGGTTTCCTGTACAATAAATGCAAGAGGGCCTTTTTTAAGTGAATTAAAGAAAAATACTACATTAATAATGGTATAGAAAGTTTCAGAAAATAGCACAGGTGGCAAGATTTGTCTCAGGGGTCACCTTCAAGAGGCCCTCCCTGACCTTCCTGCTCTCTGGAGTGTCCCACATACTGGACACCTGTGTTATCATGGTGACCATGAGTTTACACATTGGCCAAGCTTGTGGCCCCAGAACCCATCCAGGCCTGGTGCTTTGGCTTTGCCAGGTCAGTGCTTGGTCCCATGGGGTGAACGCCTCTAGCCCTGGTACCCTGTGCTCTGCCCAAATCTGGCCACCCATCCACACCCTAGAACAGCAAAGATGGGAGGTTTCTACCATTTCTGGACACAGCCTGGTCTGATGGGTCAGTTCCCAGTCCAGAGGCACTTTGCCCAGCCATGGCCTGGAACCTTGGGCAGGCTACTTCTTCTCTCTGAAAGCCTTGGCCTCTGTCCTGGGTCCTGACCCACATTCCCTGCTGCCTGCCAGATCCTCCACTGGGATGGTCCCCTCCCCTGCTCCTCCCAAACCTTCCTGCTTCTTTCCAGACCTGCCACCAGCCTCCCTCCTCCCCAGTCCCACCTCAATGCCCCAAATGGACAACTCGGTGGCACTGCCCATCTCTCCCTCCCTCAGCCTCCCCTCCCAGGCAGGATCATCAGGCCTGCGGCTTGTGCCTCCCTCCTGCTGTAACCACCTTGCCTCAGACTCTGCTCACTGCCTCCCAGAACCATCAGCTCGCCCTTTGAGCAGCTCTGCCCATCGACAGCCCCTCTGCCCTGAAGAACCCCCACCCCGCACAGTTCCAATCAAGCACTCCCTCTTCAGCCCACCGTGGCTCCCCATCACTCACAGGGAAGAGAAGTTTGGACACCAACATTTATGAAGCCCCTGCCATAAGCTTCAGGTTCATAGCTAGGCACGTGTTCTCCATATAGCACCTTGTTTAATCTGCACAACAGCCTTTTGTTAATCCTGTTTTACAGATGAGGAAACTGAGACTCAGAGAAGCTAAGTCAATCCCCGAAGGAGGTAGTGGGGAAAAGACAATCACGTGGAGAGAATTGTGTACAAAATGGCACAAGGGTACATGGGCACTTTGCATGTTGGAAAAGGTTGAGTGGGACTGGAACTGGGGGATCAGTGCCGAGCAGGGGTGAGGCCAGGAAGGAAGTCGAGGCCTGGCTGAGAAGAGCTTCCAGGGCCCAACGAGCTGGAGTCGGACCACTAGGGGAGCAGCAGCTGCCTAAAGGGGGATTCACGTGCAGAGAGGCAGGGGCACAGGTGTCTCAGGAGGCTGGATGGAGGGGGATGCACCAGGCCAGGTAGGAAAGGACTAGGGACAAACCCAGGCAGCAGGGCAACCAGGGATGAGGACTCACAGCCTGGGCAGAATTAGCGGGAGCTGGGTATTCTGAGGCCAATAGAGGAAGCCAGAAAGGCTGGGAGCTTCCCTGCTGAGCAGCTCAGGGACCTGGCACTCGCTTTCTCCTCCCTAGCCCTTGGCCCCACCTGACATGTACACAGATTTCTCCGAGTTTCACCCCTCCTAAACCCCCGCCACCCACACGCCAAAATGTGAATCCCTGGAGGGCAGGGGTTTGATCTACTTTGTTCCCTGCTGATCCCAGTGCCTAGCACTCTGCCTTGTTCGACAAAATATGATGAATGAATAAAGGATCTGGAAATGAATGTGCTATATTCGTATTTAGGAAGACAGAAAGGGAAATCCATTTGCAAGGGAAGAAAAGCAGCTCCATCTGGGACCTGTGGAGTCTCTCCCCGCACAGGAGTGGACACCATGCCAGCAGATGGCCAGTGACGACTTGGAGGGTCGGAACTAGCAAATCCATGTGACTTGCTTTTTCATCCTCTCCCTCTCCCTGCTCTCCCGCTGGACCTGGGAGGGCCAGCTGTGCCTCCATCTACACACGCCTTTGCCTACCCGAGAGGCAGTGGGCATGGTGAGTGTGAAGGCGAGAGGCACAGGTGGTAGCCCTGCCACTGCTGACCTCATGGACCGGTCCCCCTCCCTGAACTGCGGTCTCCAGGTCGACCACGGGATGACACCTCCTCCCCTCCACTGGACGTGCCAGGACCTCTGTCCTCTGGCTGTCCTGGTTTCTTCTGGGACAGTCAGTCTCCAAACAGTGCCCCACACACCTACCGCCTATCTCTGGACACTGCTGTCTGACCACGTGGCAGGCCTGGTAAAGGAGGCTTCGTCCCTAGCCTTGAGTGTCTGGTCCACAGGGCCCAGAACAGTGCCTGACACATTGTAGGTAGTCAACCAATATTTTTGAGTGAATGAAGGAATGTCACTCTGACTGGCTTGTTTTTACTGTCTTTTCGAGAACCTTGGAGTGACACTTAACTACCAAATCAGAGCAACAGCATTCTTAATCATCATGACAAAAATGAGCCACTGTGACAGTGTGGTTATATTGATACAGTCACCTCCCGCAAGTTCCTCGGACCCTGACAGCAACTCTTTCGGTCAGAACATGAGTCTCATGTCCATCTTCCACGTGAGGACCCGCAGCTCTGAGAGTCAGCCCCAGCCCAGGCTGGGACGAAGGCCCAGCTTCCGGGTGCCCCGAGGGACCTCTGAACCAGGGTGTGGCGGTGGCGAGGACTGGGGAGATGTGATCTCACCTGAGGGTGCAGTGGTAGAAGCCTGCTCAGTGGGGACATGAAAGCCAGGCATGAAAGCCAAACGCTCCCGGGCACCCAGTGCGGTGTGAGCACTCACAAAGGCATCCCATTGTTTGCTTTCTACAAACACCAGGACAAACAGCACCTCCCGGGGCTTCATTCCTGCGCCTGTTGACCCATAGCAGTGGACAGCACACACTCCATGCTGGGTGGCTCCACTGCCCCCACAGTGGGGCCCATGAGGATGGACACCTGGTGGACGACTCTGCCAGGGCCCTGGATGTCCTGGCCTCCCAGGTCACAGAGAGTCCAGCCCTGCCCAGACCACCTGGCTTCTTAGCATCCAGTTTATCATCATCCGGGGGCCCCCAAGCTTCCTAAGGCCGGGCAGGGTCCTGTCAAGGGGTTCACGTCTCTGAGTGCCCCAGCATTGCACCCTTGCTGATGGGGAGGGGGATTTCAAGTCGCAGGGGAGGCTTGGATGGTGTTGCACCCAGATGAGCAGGCATCCTCCTGGGCTTGCCTCGGGGCCACCTGCCAGCTAGGCTGGGGGTGGGGTGAGGGTAGGTGGTGCTCAGTTGGAGATAACCCTGACATGGCCAAGTGGGGAAGGCAGCGTCCAGAGGGCCCCGGGAATAAACGGGCTGGACCAGTCTGATCTGAGGGCTGGGATGGCTGGCTACGGGGCTGAAGGTCAAGAAGGCCACAGACGTGCCTTCAAGGAGCACCTGCATGCTGGAGGAGGGGATGGAAGCCGTGCAGGGAAAGGGAAACAGGGACACCACCCCACCGAGGGCAAGCAGGGGAGCAGGGGTTGGGTAGGCGTGACTGCTGCAGCCCCAGTCCAGCGTGCATAGTTACTCCGGGCAAATGGCTGCGTCTCTGTGCTCACGACAAAAACAGCCCTGCCAGCGAGCACCCACCCCATTCCTGACCATAGTAACTCACTCTGCATTCAGGGGACCCACGGCTCCAACACTTGGGGCTCCTGCCTCCTGCCTCCCACATAGAATGTGTCTCTCAGCCAGCTGCCGGGAGGCCTTCGGGGAGAAGGATACCTGCTTCCCATCCTGGCCCCAGATTTGGTATCATCATTATTACTTTGCAATTTAAAAATCAGGCTCATGCCTTGGAACTCACGTCACCCACAGAGCAGCTGCTGCAGTAGGTATCTTGGGCTGGAACCAATAAGCTCCAAGGCACTGGGAACCTTACTTTCAGCTACATCCCCAGGGCCTAGCACATAGTTTGTGCTTGACAAACACTTGTGGGAAGGAAAGAATGAAGAAATAAATGCTAAAAATAACAAATACTTATCTACTATACACCAGGCCCTGTTCCGTCCCCTTTACCTATATCATCTCGTTTAGTCTTCACAGCAACCTGAGGGGTAGGCACTGCCATGGTTCCCATTTTACAAATGGGAAACTGAGGCTAGAGACATTAAACGGCTTGCCAGTTGCCAGCAGAGAACAGAGCCAAGCCTTAATCTGGCATCTAGGTTCTCCAACCTTCTTCACCTGCTCTTCCTGCTGGAAAGGCTCAGGATGTGTTTTCCACGTGGCTTGAGGGCTCTGAGAATATCCCACCATCCGAGACATCTGTGACCCCAGGACTCAGGACATCCGGCCCTCCCCCACCCCGGGCTCCTGTCGCTGAAGTCAGTTTCACCCTTGTGTGTTGCAGCCCCACTGGGATGAGGGAAGCGATACACCCCTCACACCTGAGCTCGAATTATTTATGAACAGCCCTCCAGCTACGGGCAGCTTGTGGGAGGCAGGTGGGGTCCCCTCTGCGCCCCATGCCTGCCCCCATGTCTGCCGTCCGTTTCCCTGCTCTTCACCAAGGGCTGGCCTAGGTCAGGCACCGAGCTGGGAGCTGGGCTGTGTGGAGGACAGGGTGTGCCCTGCCCACAGGAACACCCAAGAGCATCTGCTGCAGAGAGCCTGGTGCATGCGAGAGACAAGATGCCTGGAGCTCCAGGGAGTGCCGGCCACTTGCCTCGGGTGTGATCAGAGCCGCCTTTGTGGAATAAATGAACGAGTGGATGATGACTCAGCCACCAGTGAGTTAGTAAATATTGTGTGTCCCTCACAGGCTGGGAGCCATGGAGAGAACCCTCAGCAAGGCCATACTGAATTGCGTGGCATCTGGTGAGACTAGGCTCAGATAACCTTCCTCAGATTCTTCCAGGTAAGTAGAAAGATTATGTTAGTGAAAATGCTGTCCAGCTCTGTGCCTGTGAGTGAGACCCCCAGGGCAGGGTTTACGGCATCCTCCTCCCCCACACCCACACTCTCCACCCTAGCCCTACTTTCCCGGCCCAGAAACCACCACACTTCTCCGGGACTCAGATGCTCCCTGTGGACACGCGGGCTACAGATGCTGTCCTTGCCCCAGCCGGATCACCTTGGTCCTCCTCTGAGGTCACCTATACTTCAGTGGACAGTTCCCATGTATGTGGCCCGCTTCCAACCTGGGGCCTGCACGGGTGGGGGTCAGCCCCAATTTTCTGCGTGGCCAAGAACTTCATCTGCAGCTGTGGGTCCAACCACCCTCAGGGCCAGGAGAGGAAGTCCTTCCTTGGGCTCAGTCCCTCCTCGGGCTCAGCTCTCCCCTGGCCCTGCCAAGACAGGGGTGGGAGGACAGGAGCTTCTTCCATCTTCATATCCCAAGGGGCAGCCTTTGCTGGGTAATTTCTTGTGCAGGACCCATGGGGTCCTCACAACAGCTTTGGATTGTCGTCCCCACTTGACAGTTGGGGAATCTGAGACTGAAGTCATCACAAGGCCAGTGTCAAAGCTGAGAGCAGTGCTAAGAACTCCTGCCCGCCGTCCCGAGCCCCCAACATCATCCCCTGACCCACCACTGTCCTCAGGAAAGAGGCAGAAGTAGATGATACTAGGATGGTCCCTAGCCTGGCTATGGCCAGCCCCTGTTGTTGTCCCCGGCGTGCCAGTGGTGGGCGGAGCTCCCCAGGGAATGCTACAGTGGAACCCAGGAAAGGATGGGACTGCCCTTCCTCCAATGAGAGTCCTGGAGTCGGGTTGGAGGGTAGCATGGAGGCCCACCTGCAGGATGAGCTTGTACAAGTCACTTAGCGTTTCCGTGCACACTCTTGGACACACACACACACGCATGTGCACACCCAGCCCGCCCTCGGCCAGGGCTCCTGAGGGCCGTGTGCACGTGGGTGGGTGCCTGGGGAGCAGCTTCCCGGCAAGAGGCTCCGGAGCCCGCAGAGCCCTCCACTTTTGGCGCAGCGTCAGCCCCAGCCTTCTGCACAGGCAGCTGCCTCTGGGAATGATTTGAAGGGCTCCCAGGAGCTGCTTACCCCTCAGGAACCTCCCCCACCCCTGCCTGTCTGCCTGCCCGGCCTTCCCAAGACCTGGCTGAGATCCAGGAGGGGAGGGAACTCCAGGAGGGGAGGGAACCCCAGCAGGAGGCCGATGGTGTGTGGGGGGGTGGGGATCGGTGGCTGTGCTGAGTGACCTGTACACCCTCTCATTGCCTCTCTCCAACAACCCCACAAGGTAGGTATTAACGCAGAGGCCACCATGCTCTTGGTTAGAGGTGAGGAAGGCGGAGGGAGCTGTTCAAATAGGAAGTGGCAGAGCTACCAAGGAAAACCTAGGGTCCTGGGTCTTTTTCACTTCTTACCCCTTCAGGCTAAGAGGAGAATCCAGCGACCAGGCCCTTCAGAACTTGGAGCCTGGGTCAAAACAAGGAACCCCATGAGACCAGGGCAGAATCCCAGGAAGTGAAAGGGAGAGGAGCTTCAAAGTGCAACTGAGGGTGTGGGGGAGGCCTGAGGAAGCCTCTAGACTTTGCAGTTCAACTGGAGCATCTTGCAGCTGTTTGAAGCAGTAAAACCTAGAGGTGGCCAGAGACGTGCTGTCACCAGAGGTGTGTGTGCAGACACACAGGCACACGTATGAGTGTGGGCACCCATATGCGCATGTGCGTGTGTCAAGGTTAACTCCACGAAGAAGGAAAGGTCTGCAGCTGAGGGATCCGGTGGGTAGGGGCGGGGGAGCGCTCCGGTGCAGGACTGTGGAACAGGCCTGTGGACAGAGCTCGATGCTGGACACGTGCCGCACACCCTACTCCCTGGCCTCCCCACACGGCTTCCACCAGCTCAGCACACTCTCCAGGGCCCCCGCCTCAAGCCAGGCCAGTGCCAGGCACGTTGCCTACATCAGCTCATCACCCTGAAAGCATTTCATCCCATTCCTTTCAGAGACAGTCAGGCAGCATCTCCAAGTCGACACAGAGCTGGAACTTGAGCTTGGGTCTACCTGGCTCCACAACATTCGTTGCTCAAGGTTGAAATTGCGGGGTTGTGTACGGGCACTCGCTGGATACCAGGTATACCCCAAGAAGGGAGCAGTAAGAGGGCATGGAGGCACAGACCGCTAGGGGCACCTCTTCAGAAAGTATTTTCTAACCAAAGCAGGTCCCGGAGAAGTGCTCACGGGTGGACCCCTAGAGGGACTGCTGTCCTTTCAGCTGAGGTCCTGTTCTCTGGGGAGGGCTGATGCCAGCAGCCAGAGCCATCGAGAAGCTGAGGCTGAGAGGCTTGAATTGGAGAGAGGTTTACACTAGATTAGAGGTCACACACTGAGGGCCCGAAGGCTGAATTTGACCCTCAGGTGTGTTTTGGGGGATTTTCTTGGCCAATACAGCTCTGTCTCACTAATGATATTTCAAAAATCAAATGAGTCGCCTACATTTAAAAACCAGGAGATTGTTGAAGCTCCAACAATCCTACAAGACATTAATTTGGTCTGGAAAGGCCTGTATTGCTCACCACAGTCCCCACCCCTCCCTTTCACCCACACCTGGCTTCTGCACTTTTTTTTTTGAGTTGGAGTATGCTCTGTCACCCAGGCTGGAGTGCAGTGGCACCATCTCGGCTCACTGCCACCTCCGCCTCCCAGGTTCAAGCAATTCTCCGGCCTCAGCCTCCCAAGTAGCTGGGATTACAGGTGCTCGCCACCACGCCTGGCTAATTTTTGTATTTTTAGTAGAGACAGGGTTTCACCATGTTGGCCAGGCTGGTCTCTAACTCCTGACCTCAAGTGGTCCGCCCGTCTCACCCTCCCAAGGTGCTGGGATTACAGGCATGAGCCACTGTGCCTGGCCCACTCATTACTTTTACTGTCAATTCCCGTGGGTCTTTGATTTTGTTTGCCTGGATGATGTCCCTTCCAGCTTTCAGATGCCAGGTTCTTGGGCAACAAGACCTGTTTCCAACAGTTACCCAACGTGTCTGGCCCTGCAGTAGGGCCCTAGGTGTACAAGACACATGAAGGGGTGTGACCATTTGCGCAAGTGACTTTCCTGCTCACAGGTAAACTGAGAAAACCAAACTAAGTAAGAAGGCCCATCCCAGCACTAAGATTCTGGGCTCCTATGAATAAAAAATGGAAAAGAAGGAGGGAGAAAGGAGGGAAAGAAGGAAAGACGTCGAGCTGAAGGGAAGATGTATCCTGGAGATCTTGTGGCGAGAGTAAGGGGTCAAATGTGGCTGCCTTTTGAATATCTCACCGTATCTGTGATGGTGAAGTATGGTGGATATAAAAGTACATCATTTAGTTAATGATGCATAACAACCCAGACCAAAACTTAGAGGATTAAAACAACAACCACATTTCTAGCTCACGATTATGCAGGTCAGTCATTAAGGTTAGGCTCAATGGGAGGTTCTACTGGTCTTGGCAGGCTGGGGGCTCATCTTGGCTGGGCTAGCTCCTGCATCTGTATCAGTGAAGGATCAGCTGGGGGCTGGGGGCTGGCTGGTCTAAGATGGCATCTCTCACATATCTGGGGGTTGGCTGGTGGGTTGCTAGCGCAGTGGTGGGGACTGAGCCGTGTATCTGTGATCCTCCAACAGGCCTGCCGTGCAGGGTTCCAAGAAATCGAGCAGAAGAGTGCAAGACTTATTGAGACCTAGGCTCAGAATTGCTCCAGTCACCTCTGCAAAACAGATAAAAAGGGTGAGGAAATCATCCCCACCTCTGATGGGGAAGCTGCAAAGTCACATTGCAAAGGATGTGGGTATAGGAAGGAGGAGGTGATTACAACCATTTTTAATCACTCTACCACAAATAGTAAACATACGTAAGTGACTTAAACAAGCTAGGGATTTATCTATCTATCCCTCAACTGTCTGAAGTGGCTGTCCAGAATTAGCATGGCAGCTCTTCAAAGTGTTCAGATTCTGACTTTTTCTGTCTTTCTGTTCTGCCACCTCAATGCTGCTTCTACCCCTTAAGGTTGCCTTGTGTTGCAAAATTGCTGTTGACACTCCAGCCATCAAGTCCTCATTCCAGGCAGAAAGCAGAAACAGTTGGGTGGGGAGGAGAGGCAGTGGCCACTAATGGGCATACCTTCCAGCTGAATCAGCTTCACCCAAAAACTTCTGTCTCCTTGGTTGACACTAGCTATCAAGGGAGTCCTCAAATTGAGAACTTTGCCATATGGAATAAAATCAGTTTTCTTAGAAATGAAGATGTGGAGAATGAATATTGGGTATGAAAACAGCAGAGTCTGCCACAGGGAAGAGAGGCAGAGGGAAAAGAGGGGGAGATGTCCCAAAAGGAGTTGAAGGTGACTCACTCCCTCTTCTTGGCATTTTAACTAAAGGACTGAGTAACATCTATCTAGAAAGCAGGGAAGCACTCTTTTTCAATCATTTCACTTGTGAAATTATATTAAATATACAGAAGTGTGTGCAAATATGTACTAAATGTATCTGTACATTCATTAACGAAAATAAACATCCATGTACCCTAAGGGCAAGAGAGAATTATCAGTCTCTGTCCCATCAATAGAGCCTGCAGATCCAGGACCTGTCCTCCTCTCACCCCTCCTGCAGGAGGGCACCCCTACATAGTGCATCTCCCCACCACGTCCTCCGCTTCCACCAGTGGAGAACCCTGGGTGGGAGCCCCAGTCCCAAGCACAGCCCACCTTGTCTATCTGGACAGCACCTGCGGCCACCCCCTGGTGCTGCTGCCGCACCTCAGGGCAGCTCCTCTTCACCGCTTGCACCCTAGAACTGGGCCAGGCTTAGCGGCACCCCCCCACCCCCCGCCATCCCTCTCACAAGCCTCACTGACTCCAGATGGGCTCTCTGAGGCCCCAAAGAGAACAATAAATGTCAGGAAAGGTTGATGTCAGAAGGAGGTGATAAAACATAAATTGCAGACAAGGCCGCTCTGGTCTGGCCCAGACATACAGGCCCCATTACAGCTTCCCGCCCGAGAGCGATTTTCCCTGGCCTCCACTGAGCCGTGACACCTCAGAAAAGGCGCTGGGCCAGGGGAGAGGGGACAGAGTGGGCTGGGCACTCAGCCTCAGGGTGAGCATCGGGCATCAGAGCCCTGGGCAAGCAGGTGGCCGCTCTGTGGGGGGTGTTCTTCCCCCAGCCCAGGGAAAAGTGAAGTTTGCACCATTGCTCATGCAATTGGGTATGGACCAGGCAACCATCGGAGCCCCCTTCCTCGGCCATGTCCCAATGTCTCATGTCTCATGTCTCATGTCAATGTCTCATGTCTCATGTCAATGTCTCATGTCTCATGTCTCATGTCAATGTCTCATGTCTCATGTCAATGTCTCATGTCTCATGTCTGATGTCTCATGTCTCATGTCAATGTCTCATGTCTCATGTCAATGTCTCATGTCTCATGTCAATGTCTCATGTCAATGTCTCATGTCTCATGTCAATGTCTCATGTCAATGTCTCATGTCTCATGTCTCATGTCAATGTCTCATGTCTCATGAGGCCCCTGGGGCCAAGCTCTTACCTGATGTCAGGCAAAAGAGCTCTGAGCCAGCAAAGGCCAAGAATTCTAGGGCACGAGCCCTACCCATGTGGAATGAATAGTCTGTGTCAGAGTCCCAGGGGTGCCCAGAGATGGAAGGTCCTGCCAAGCTGGGGCTTCAGAACCTCCACCCCTCCTTGAGTCAAGCTTCTCCTCTCCAGCATGTTCCTCATGCTTGCCTCATTATTTCAAATTATTTCATCTGAAGAACAGGCTCCCAACTAAAAATGAATGCAGGAATAAATGAGTGAATGAATGCACGAATGAGTAAACCAGTGAATGAATGAATGGCTGACAGCCATGTGCTGGGAAAGCATTGTGATCTATTGCACAAGCACTTATTAAATGGGTACCCAGTGTGTAAGTGGTGCCTACAACACGAACAGCACCTGTGCAGACGGCAGGGGGTACCGAAAGGAAAAGACCCCGCCTTGGCCACCATCCCAGGGGGGGACTTGTGTTCTAAGAGGCAGTCTATCAGGGGAGGAAGACAAGCCTATGAAAAAGTAGAAAGTACTGTAATAACAGACCCTGCAGCCATGCCTCGCTTGTCTCCAGGCGTAACTGTCTCATCCTCCCCTCCAACCAAGGCCCTGATGTTGTGCCCACATTCCACCACCCCACAAGCTACCCCTGTGTCCCTTCCCCTTGCAAGCTGGCCCCACGCCAGCTCCAAGGGGGGCCTGGCTGATGACCCATTAATGGCCCACCCCACTCCTTGCTGGCGATCAATGGGGCCAACAACACTGGACCAGCGGTTCCGGGGGGCCTCTGCCCCATTGTCCCTCTCTCTTCCAGAATCAGAAGCGACTTGCTGCCTCCTCTCCTGGCTGCTGTCCTGCAGAGACATGAACCTAGAGCTGCTGCAGGATCTCACTCTACCCAGAGGGGCTGCAGCCCACAGGCAGAGTGGAGGACTGTAGGCAACGTGCACCAAGTCACCCCCAGACCCCTCTGTGCTCCTGACCTGCAGTTCTGTGGAACCCAGAGCACCAGGGCATAAGCCTGCCAGAGTAGGGTTCTTGTGTCTCACACAGAAGTCACTCCCTCAAAGTGGCCACATAGAGGCTACAACAGAAGGAGAGATTCTCTGCCTGGAGAAAGAGACGTTTAGGCAGAGTTTTATGAGATGGGCGTGAATTTGCCAGAAGGATAAGCAAGGAAGACCATTCCAGGTAAAGGGAGTGGCATGAGGAGGATCACGAAACTTTAACAAGCCTAAGTCCTTCAGGATGAAGGGAGGAGTGGAATCCTAGCATGGATGCTGACCCCACAGTGATCTATGAGGACATACAGACATGATCTCTATTTGAGGTTAATAATTAGCTTTATACTCGTGAAGAAAATTGAGGCACAGAGAGGGTAAATAACTTGCCCGAGGCTGCGCAGCTGGTAAGTGGCAGAGCTCAGATTCCCAGTCAAGCCCCTGGGAAGAGTCCAGACTCTTTCCACTCTGAATCCCATCATGTCACCTTGGGCAAGTCATTTGACAGGCTGAGCCTCTGTCTTCTCCACTGTGAATGGAGATATAAAATCCTAATGATAGACCGGAGATCTGAGCAACAGAGCTTTACATCTTTTTTTTTTTTGTATGTAAATGGGGATACCCTGCCCTTTCTCCCTGAGGGAGGCAGTCTTGGGAAATGGACAGGTGTGCAGGCTGGGAAGTCCCCAGGCCTAAGCACGTCCACTTGACCATTCTCTTTCCCAGTGGCTTTGGGCAAGTCTTTTAATTGAGGAACCTCAGGTTCTCATATGTAAAATGGAACTAGTGAGACCCATCTCATGGGGTGGGCTAGCCAAGGTTCTGATTCGTAGGAAGTTTAGCATGCTGGCCAGCTGCAGTATGTCAGGAGACGGGGCCGGGGGCCAGGGGCCAGAGGCCAGGGAGGGGTGAGGGGCTAAGGAGCACAGGCTCTGTCCTAGCACTTTCAGAGGAGGAGATGAGCTTGGGAACAGTGCAGCCCCAGGAGAGCAGCCAGTAGAGGCAAGCCCTAGCCCTGAGAACCCCACAGGGGTGGAGGAGGAGGCCTGCAGAGGCCAAGGGCTCTGGAGCACAGCACCTCAGGGAGCAGCAGATGCCAGGAGTCAGGCCAGCCGAGGAGCCGGGCAGGCAGGTCAGCCCGTCAGATGCCACAGAGAGGGCAGCCGCGATAAAAGCCCCCAAGTGCCTGTCAGATCTGGCAATTAGGAGGTCATCAGCGACCTTGGCAGTGGCTGTCAGGCAGTGGGAGGGCAGGAGGCAGCTGTGGGGGGCCAGGCAGAGGGAGTAGAAGCTGGCAAAGTGGGAGAGGCGCTCCCACGAGAAGAGATAACTAGGAACATCAAACAGTGAGATATGGTGGGCAGGCAGCGAGGCCTGAGAGTTCTCAAGCACGGAGGGCCCAGTGCGGGTGGCTGAGCCCTGCACCCACCCCATCCCCACCCCACCTCAATTACCCAAGGCAAGGCAGGGCAGTCACTTCCAAGGACACAAAGGTTCTGCCTTTCAAGTGCACCATGTCTGAAGTCCAGCCCCGCTGGGCACCCAGGTCAGGACTTGAAGCACTCTCTGGTTGTAACTCCAGTGTACCTCGATGTCCTAAGTTAGTGCAGACACTTGGGAAGGTGGATTGGGCATGCATCACAGATGGATGGACAGATGTTTGGATGAATAGATGAATGGATGGATGGATGGTCAGTTGGATGAATGGACAGATGGATAAAATGCTAATGATAAATGAACTTAGAAAAACTGAACTTTTAGAAATCCAAAACTAGCTAGAAGCAATTGAGTGAAGAGTGACAAGAAGATCCCCCTGCATTGTCCTGGAGGTGAGCCTGTGTGTGCCATAGAGGGCTGGCAGCTGGCTCTCCAGTCCCATCCCTGCCTCCTAGCCAAAGGGTGCTCTGGGAACTTGCCCAGTGCTCTCTGCCCAGGCTGGTCCTGCTCCAGAAACACCCTTCTCTGCCTTCTCCATCTGCCTCCTTCCTCCTCATTATCCTTCAAGGTGTGTTCAGATGTCCCCTCTTCTAGGAAGCTGTCCCTGACTTTCGCCTTCTGGTCCTTCCTGTCCCCAGCTGGTTTGGGGAGGGAGCCGTCTTGCTACTACATGCATCTCTCATCAGAGTCTCCATGGCCTACGGTAGTGCCAGAAGAGTAGAAGATGCTTAGTAGACTAGTAAACTAATTTGTGAAAGGAAGGACAAAGGGAAGGAGGGAGAAAATGAGTAAAAACCTCTATTAACCAGAATGCCTGGCTCCCCATCGGGGGATAAATGCTAAAGTGCTCTGCTCCTGGACCTCTTGCTGCTCCTTCCTAGACCTCCTAGCCTAGGGCCTGCTTTAACCAGTAGTTGTGTGCTTGACAACTAGCAGCACCCCTGCACTCCACCCTCCCCTACCTTCCACCAACCACATGCCCAGGGTCAGATATGTTCTTGCAGCACACAGGCTAGAGATGGAGTGGGGTAGACAAAGCCCAATCCACCGACAGTCTTGCCGAGACCAGATGACTCCAGCATCTGAGGCCAAGATCAGAGAGGTATGGAGAGCAGGCTGGCCTGGGCAGGCGAGGAGGATCAGGCAGGTCTTCGGAGCACAAGAAGGGCAGATTCTAGAAGGGAGGGATGTAGTGTTTTCAGAAGATTCATGGGAGAGACAGAAGCACCACAAACATGGCACACTTGTTTCACTACTAGATTAATAATGTGTCCATCGTTCATTCAACACATCTTTACTGAGCAGCTGCTTGGGCCAGGCACTGTGCTCGGGACCAGGAATCCAGGCATGAGCAAAGCAAGACCCCATCATGTCTCTGTGGAGAATTCACAGGCATAAACTCCACCCACAACAAACTGGTCCAATTTAAAAGATTTCTTAGAATGAGGGCATTTTAATGTCCAATGAGCAAATCGAATTAATTTGCAAGGAATATTGTAGCCCCACCCCTGCCACTCCTGATCCCCTTTCCTCACCTTATCTTTCTCCATAGCACTTACCACCATCTGATATGCCATTTACTTATTTTATTTCCTTTATGGCTTGTCTCCCCCACTAGAGTGCAAACTGGAGAAATGAAAGAAGTTGTGTCTGTTTTGTTTGCCTAGAGCTGTGCCTGGCAAAGAGTGGGCACTCAATTATTGAAAAGGGGATGGATGGATGGATGGATGGATGGATGGATGGATAAATGGATAGGTGGATGGATAGATAGATAGATGGATGGATGGATGGATGGATGGATGGATGGATGGATGGGTGGATGGATGGATAGGTAGATGGATGGATAGGTAGATGGATGGATGGATGGATGGATGGATAGGTAGATGGATGGATAGGTGGATGGATGGATGGATGGATGGATGGATGGATGGATGGATGGATGGATGGATAGGTAGATGGATGGATAGGTGGATGGATGGATGGATAGTTAGATATGAATAAATGAATTGGGGTATGTATGAGTGGTGGTTGTATGGGTGGGTGGGAAGATGGGTAGATAAAGGAACGAATGAATGGATAGATGGGTGGAGATGGATGAATGAATTGGTAAGTATATAAGTGAGTGGATGGGTGGGTAGACGAATGGGTGGATTGGTGTATAGATGGATGGGTGGATAGATGGGTAGATTGGTGGATGGGTGGTTGCATAGATGAAACACTTTGGGGATATACGGTTTGGGGGCAGTGGATAAGTGACCACTCAGATCACAGGAATATTTTGAAAAAAAACAGAAACACTTAAACATGATATGTTTTCCTATAAATACAGAAAATCACTAAAAATCCTCCAGCATTTTTCTCTGAGTTGATCATCACTATTTTCATTACAGAATCCAAATGTTTCTCCCAGTTGCAATCTGAGAAGCCTCACCATTTTAATTTATTACTCCCAGGTCCTTGACTTGAAGTAACAGCATAGTTAGAGTTGTTCCTCACACAAGTGTGACTACACGACGTTGGTCTAATGCAATGAGTAAAGTACAAAGAAATGATTTTTGCACCTGTAAGACGTGTGTGACAATAACTACCCTCCATGGTGTGTTGGTCTATTTGTTCACACGGAGTACCTGGGACAGGCCCAGAACACAGTAGTTGCTTAATAAAGGCTGGCTCTTATTTTACTTTTCAGGTGAAATCATCACACATTTCATGAGTCCTAACTGAGTCGTTTTTCTAGAGCTAGCATCTTGTCAGTCATTCTGGGGACCAATCCAGAACAACCACAACCACATTAGCCTTACCACGTCCCCCACCAAGCCCCCAGATTCTCAAGATTCAGGAAAAGAGAAATTACTTCTCTGAAGCCAGACTGTCTGCACGGTGGGAGAGCAGCCTTTCCCATGGCCCACAGCACAACCACCCTGCAGCCAAAAGGTCTGCATCCAATGCTGGCTCTGCTCCTTACCCAGCTGTGTGACCTTAGGCCAGTGACTTAACCTCTCTGAGCACCACTCTTCTCATCTGTAAAACGGGAGCAACAATAGCATGTGAGTACAAGGATGGTTGTGAGGATCTCATGAAAAATAACTGTAAAACATTTAGCTCCACACGCAGAGAGCATGAATTCAGTAAATAGTAAGTGTAGTAATAATTATTATTATTAGTTTCCTAAAATAACAATTCTCCTCAGGTAGATCATTCTCAACTGTAAAATTAATTAGGCCCTCACAATCACAGTGAGACAGAGCAGAGGCTTTCATTCAAATTATGTCCATAAGGAAACAGGCTGATCAGAAAGGGTGAGAGGCTAGCCTGAGGTCACACAGCAAAAAAGGTGGTATCAGAAAGATGCCACCACCTCCTGCCCAGGCACCTTCCTAAGGCCTCTCCTGAAACCTAGCAAGACATCCTCTCCCACTTCCCAGGACTAGGCCCTGCTCATCTTTGTCCTGTCTTCCCCTCCCCCTTTCCCAGGCAAACATGATTTCATTCAGCCCCAAACGTGTGAGAAGCTTGGGCTGATGCATAATTCATGATGCCAATTTGCATTCCCTGTGCCAGGCCTCCAGCCTCCTCCCCCACCGCCCCCAGCCCAGCCCAGCCGATCCTCCCAGATCGAGCATCTGCGTTCCCAGTGACATTTTTCTAGCAGCAGTGGTTCTGGAAGCCCATCCCAGGGATAGGATCTCACAGAGCTGGAAATACTCTGTGAATTGTAAGCACTTCCTTGCCCCGAGGGCCTTGTCAGAGCGATCCTGTGGCATGTCCTCGGGGACCTCTGGGTCAAGTCCCGGTCAGAATGGCAGTGGGGGCAGGAGGAAAATGTGCGCATGGCATTTAAAGCAAGCCCACGTGCAAGGATTCTTGGCTCGTCCCTCTGTGGAAGGTATATCTCATGCTCCATTTTGGCCCAAACCACAGGGTGCCCAAGGTCAGGTTTGCTGACCCCCAGCCGACCTGTCAGAGCTTGTCCTCAGATGAGAATATGGGTCTGGTTGAGTCCAAAGTCCACACTGCCTCTGTGCACAGGCCCTAGGGGAGGCCCCAAACTCCTGCAGACGATTTGGCTGAGGCCTGGGGAGGGTGTGGCCTTGACTCTGTGTCCTCACCTGCTAGCCTGAGCCTTCATGACCCAGCCTTCCCCCCGGGAGGAGATGCAAGGGGGAGACGACACCACCAAGGACTGCCCCAGTGGGAGACCCCAGACTGGTCCAGTGCAGGGAGCTTCCAGGCCAGACTCCCCCATCCAGGGGCCTGGCAAGCCCCAGGAACCAGGCACAGGCCCATCCCCTAAATGGGGCTCCCAGAATGGACAGGCATCAGGACATGGAAGCTTCCTCTGGGACATTAAGGAGGCTCATAGGGACATACATGGGCTCGGCCACCCAGAACAAGTGCCTTGGTGTGGCTGATCATGGGGACAGCCAGACTGCCCAATGTGGAGAAGGGGGTCTCTGAGGGCGAGGCTCTTGTCCTCTCCATCCTCATCATGACACACACTAGGTGCTCAGTCTTCAAAATCACCACCATGCACTAAGTGTCTGCTGCATGCCAGGTATCCTTCAGGGCAGCAGGCCTCAAGCTCCAGCCCCATTTTGCACATGAAAAAGACCAGTTCTGAGAGGTGACACCAAAGCCAGTTCGAAGTGACACCGCTGGGAGATGACAGAGCCCGGGCTCAAGTCCGGTTCAGTGGAAAATCCTCACTCCTCCTGTCCCACTCCAGGCCTCAAGAAAGGGGAGAAGGGAGAGATTCACATTCCTAGTGGAGGAGAATCCCTTCCTACCAGCCCCATCTGAAGGCCAAGCTCCCAGCCAGACACGGCTGCTTGGAGGGAAGCAGGGAGAGGGAAGAGCAGTTTACGCTAGAGCTCAGCTGGGCCTTATCGGGCAGTAGACACGGTGAGGTCAGCAGGGGCTCCTCGCCCCTCACCCCAGCTCTGCCCTCCTGGGCCCCTCTGTTGTGTCTGCCACAGGCGAATAGACTCAACTCAGTATCTTGCCATCTTAAGGCCAGAGGTGCTTGGGCTGGGGAGGAATGGGCCTGAGCTCCCTCCCAGTCAGCTGCAGCCCCAGGACGGCTTCACCTTAGCCTCTTGTCCCTGCAGACCGGCTACAACCTTCTGGCCATGCGGCCACCCCGCAGGGCCACAGGAGATAAATGGGAGCCCTGAGGCTCACCCAAGAGACCCTGAGAACCCGAGGGCCCTTTTTAGAGACAGCCCTGAGAGCCAAGGGAATGTCCTGGCCACAGGCAGCCCACCGGCTGAGTGCGTGATGCAGGCTGGCGCTGCACTAGGCGGGTCTGCATTCACGATCTGATTCTCACGCCCGTTCTTCAGATGGACACTGAGGTACAAAGAGATGAAGCTTCATGCCCGGGAGTTTTGCAAACTCCTGGTGATTGAAGGGAGGAGTGTTTGATGGTGTGGGTGGGGGGCGGGGGGCACTGGGAGGATGCGCTACACAGTGGGCCTAAATACCACATGCCAGCATGCTCAGCAGCAGCTCGACCCCGGCCACATCACCATAGCCCACTAAGCCTTGCCGGGAGGCTCAGGTTCAGCCCTTTCATGCAGATGACGACAATGAGCCCCGCAGGTGTAGTAACCTGCCCAATGCTGCACAGCAGGCCCAGGAGAGTGAGGTTTAAACCCAGCCTCCAGGGTTTAGGGCCTGCACACTCCACCACACCCCACTGCCTCTCCAGGTCAGCGATGTTCGCTTCACCCACCTTGTGAAGAGGGCTTCCTTCCCTTGCTAATGGGTAAACTGAGGCACAGGCCAATTACCTCTCTTTGCAAGCCCTAAGAAAAAGGGGAGCTGCCAGCACACACTGGGTATTTCCTATATGCCTCCTCCCTCCCAAGCGTTCCCTTCATTATTTCATGGAATCCTCACAACGATCTCATGTGGTGGGTGCTATCGTTCCTTTCTACAGATGGGAAAACTGAGGCCAGTGAAGTGAACTGTCCTCAGTTGCAGTGCCAGGTGAATGGCAGAGCTGGCCATCCAAGGTCACAGCGGGCTCATGGGCCTTGGCTTTGGCCGTGTCGCCGCAGCCAGCTGAACCTCAGGGTGGCCTGGCAGCTCATGCTTTGAGTTGTGAGCCCAGTGCCTGGGTGTGAGCCCTGGGTCTGCGACCGTCTGCTGTGTGACCTGGGCAAGTTTCAGTTTGCCCATCTGTGACATGGAGTAATGCCCATGACTGCCTCACAGGCTGTTATGAGGCCCAAATGACACAACACAGGTCAAATGCTGGGGACAAGGCAACGCACAGAAAATGACCAGCACACATCCAGTGCTGCTACTGCCATGACAGTTACATGGTGATGACACAGCTTGAGTGGGGCTTTGAAAGTCTGACACCTTATAGCCCAGGGGTTCTCCAACTTCAGCGTGCATCAGTTTACCTGGGGGCTGGCCTCACCCTCCATCTCCAACTCCCGGGTCTGGGGTGGGACCCAGGGATTTGCATTTCTGAAAGTTCCTGGGTGATACTGAGGCTGCTGGTCTGGGGTCCACACTTGGAGGGCCACAGCATAGAACTTGCAGGATGTTTAATGTTCATGAAGAACCTCATGGGCAGGAGTGAAAATCTGGCTGCTGGGCTCAGGAGAGACAGCTCTGGGTAGATCCCTGCAGGCCCCAAAGCAGAAGGGCAGAGTCAAGCCCACAGTTGTCCTTTGATTGGTGAGCCAGCCTCATGCTTCCACTTACCTCAGTTGTCCCCTGTCCCCAGTTGTGGGCTGGAGTGAAGCCAAGTGCCTCTTCTGAACTGGAGGTTGCCCTTGAGCCCAGAACTTTGGGTTGGGGGTCCTGGCCAGGCCTCTTTCATCCCTCCTCCCAGGACACAGCCACACACTCAGGCAGCAGATCAAAGGGAGCTCCTCCTCTGATGAAGGGCCTGCCTCTGCCAGCTGCTTCTCTCATTCCCACTGAAGCCTCCCATCAGCTGGGAAAAGTAGATATATACCATCCCCATAGTACAGAGGAAACACCTGAGGCTCAGAGAGGCCAAGCAACTTGCCCAAGGCCACACAGCCAAAAAGGGGCCAGCCTAGTCACAACCCCCAGAGAGCTCCCCCGGCTGCTCCCTGGTCACCCTTGGGGTCCCATGCAAGTGCATTCAAGGTCCCCCAAGCCAGGGCTAAGGCCCCCACATAAGCTCTGATCTTTTCTCCATCATGGTACTGACCACAGCTGCAGTTAAACCAGTCTCTGTCTGGCAATTTGTATATCTGTCTCTCCCACTGGCATGCCAGCTTAATGAAGGCAGGGGCTGTACTTCTTGCTTCTCACCCAGTCCCCAGAGCCTGGCACCAAGTGGGCTCTCCCTAAGCATCTGTTTCCTGAAAAATGAATGAGCCCAGTGATGCCACAGCACTGCCTGGGGCACCCAGCTCGGTGGCAGACCCATGGGGAGGTGGAGACTCTGGGCACCTGCTTCCCCCTGAGCACCTTTCCAGGTGGGAGCTTGGGGCCTGGGAGCTCAGGCAGGTCATTCCCCAGGGACTTCCTGACCTGGCCAAGCTCAAGCCTTGGGCACATCCCCAGAGCCCACAGCCTATAGCCCACCCTGCGGGTTCTCATGCCTTGTCACTGTTTCTGCCTCAGATGAGCCCAGGAGATCTGAGCAGGCCCTACATGCTGCCTGCCCTGTCCTCTGGCGTGCACCTCTGCTTTTCAAAACACTTTGTCTTACGACAATGAGAGCAGAATGTCTCACCATCTAAAACTGAAATTCTGCCGACTTGCTTTCCACACCTGTGAAATGGGATGATAACCCACAATTCAGTCGGCCTTGTGGGGAGCTTGAGGGCCTAGGAGATTCTGCGTATGAGATCCATGGGGTGATCAAATGTCCCGCTTTTCCCAGGACTGGTGAGTTTCCTGGGGTATAGGACTGTCAGTGCCAAAACTGGGACAGACCCAGGCAAAAAGAGATGATTGGCCATCCTGCCTGAGAGGCCTTGACAAGGACGAAACGTGTGTTTTAAATCTCTGAGCTGAGGAGGGAAGGCTGAGGGATTCACTCCTAAGGTTGCAGAGCAAGTCAAGAGTGGAATCAGCCCAAGATCCCTGTCGGTCTTCCTGCCTCTCAGGGTCTGTCACCTGCCAGAGGCTCCTGACACCTGTTCCTTGTGGCTCCAGCAGCTGGGTCTGCACGTGGCTGGGGAATGGAAAGCTCACGTGGCAGAACAGCTTTGTAGTGGGAAGCTCAGCACACAGGTGGAGCCGGGTGGGCCACCCTCTACCTGACTCACTGCCTCACCTGCCTTTCTTTTAAAGCATTTTCCTGCTCCAAACACAATCAAGTTCAAAACAAACAGTTCAACCCAGCTGCCAGCCATGGGAGCAACCATGTGCAACAGGCAGAAAGCATTGCTCCCTCTGCTTGGAGGAGTTAGGGGAGGCACCTGGTCCCTAAACAGGAGGGACCCACATCCCGCTTAGGATTGGTGCACCCTGGGGGCCCTGCAGGATGCTGGGATGCCCGTGCATGCTGCAGGGCATGGCTCCCCAATAGCCAAGCTGGCCAGCTCAGCCAAATGGACAGGCCAAAGGGGACAGAAGAAGTGGCCATGAAAGCTCCAGTTTCCACAGGCTCTAGCATTCAGTAGACCTGGGTTCAAACCCAGGCTCTGCCACTTACCAGTCAGTGTCCCTGGGTGAGTAGTTTAATCATCTTTCCTGAATGACCTTCTGTGTGCCTGGCACTGTACATGGATTATGTCACTTAATTCTCACTGCAGCCACATAAAGAAGCTGCTGAAAGGCGAAGTAACCAGGCCGAGGTCGGAGGGCTGCCAAGTCAGAGCTGAGATGCAGAGGACGGTGGAAGGCACGCGGGGTTCCTGCAGAGCAGTACAAGCACAAGTGTTTTGCCTGCGGCACAGAGTTGGAAAATCAATACACATGAGATTCTTTCCTCCCATTTTTTGTATTTCTGAAACCCTGGTGGGGGGTCTAGAGTAAGTGCTCAGCAAAGGTTTATGAAATGAACGAATGCACTGGTGCATTTTGTCCTCCTAGAAGTGTCCAGAGCAAATATGAACACACATGCAACAGGGATGTCTTGATGAGGGTCTGTTTCCCCTACGCCCTGTAAGTGTTCACATGCAACCATAGTGGCTTCTAGGGGACGCTTCTGGCACAGGGTTGGACACACCACCTACTGGAGGACAGACCACTGGTGTGTGGATGGTATTGGAGATGCAAGGACACCTGCCCTAATCAGCTCCTTGCTTTCCTCTGCCGACCTGCCCTATGGTAAGAAGTGGGGAGGCCCCTACCCCTCCCAGGCCTCCCTGTCCTCTCTGCCCACTCGGGAGCCTGGTGCCCAGTCTTCGCTCTGAATTGTTGACTCTCTGCTGGGGCACACCCCACCCCCACTTTACCACCGTCCCCAGTCTTTCTACCCACTTGCTTTTTGGATTCAGCATTGTCCAGGTTAGGAAAGGTGGCGACCAGCCTCTTTACAAACTAGCCCCTATGTGGAATTCAATAAACCTCTGGTCTTCCTAGAGCAGAGACCAACCTGGGGCAGGCTTGGTAGGGCCTGAGCTTGGTGGGGCCCTGTTGGGGGCTGCCTGACGCACACACACTTGCTGGGACCCCTTGAAGTGGCCCTGTCTGCCGCGGGACCCGCAGCCACACTGCTGGGCCCAGGGTGCGTGCAGCCTCAGTTCTGGAGTCACCGGCCAGGCTGAGAAATAGGAGGATCAGCAGAGCTGTAGACCCCTCAGCTTTGTTCTCTCCCGCCAGGGCTTTAAGTTCAGGGAACAAGCCCGGCTAGGTGGCGAGGATGGGAGTGGGGGCACAGTGGGGAGAAGGAAGGAGAACATCAGAGCCCCAGGCCACAGAGTTGGAACTGGGGGTGCCAGAAATCAATAAGTCTGGGTTACCTTACCCTTTTTGAAGGTGCAGAGGTCAGTCCTCTCCCAGATTTTCATCCCTCCCTCCGCCCCTCCCCTCTAGCCTGCACAGGTGCCCTGAGACCCCTGCCTAGCCCAACCCACCTACCCCTCTCCTCTGGACGTGCTTATCCGTGCTCTGCCTCAGCCTGAACACCTGCCCACAGTGGTCCTAGCCTTCCAATTAAACCTGGAGTCCACAATTTAGGGCAGCTGTGTGTCCTTGGGCAAGTCACTTAACCTCTCTGAGCCTTGGTTTCCTCAAATGTAAGTGGTGGTAAAGATCTCTCCTACTCAGAGGAATGGTTGGAGACCATGTTTATAAAGGGCACTGTTCTCTTCCACCCTTCCTTCCCTTTCCCCTTGTCAGGGCAATAAAAGCCAACATCACCCTCGCTGGCTTCTTCCTGCCAGGCTCGCCTCCCACTTCTCCCCAAGCCAGCGTCCTAGCTGCTCCCCACTTCTACCCAGCCATGTTCTCCCCTAGCCTTTGGCCTGTGCTGAGCCCTTCTCCTGCCCCTCCAGTTACCCAGAGCCTAACCCCCACCCCAGTCAGAGCGCTGGCTGTCAGAAGGCAGGGATGCAATTTCCGCTTCTCCTGCAGAAGTCCTGGGCTGTGTATTGGCAGGTGCATCTGCTGACCTGACATCCCAGCCCCAGCCACCACCCATGTCAGGACATCGTCTCCAACCAAAGGCCCCATCATCATGATGAAAATGATCATTAGTTTCCTGCCTTCCACGCGTCAGGCATTTTACAATCCTGACTCACTGAATCTTCACAGCCCAAGTATAAGTACTTATCAACCCCATTTTACAGATAAGGAAACTAAGGCTCAGAGAGCTTGGGTAAGTGGCCAAGAGTGCCCAGCCAGAAACAGTGAGTCAGATAGAAGCCAAGATCTGTCTGGCTCTGATGTTCAGCCTGTGCACCTGCAGCCATGCGGAGGCACAGGCTGAAGGGGGCAGACCCCAGCTCTCCCTGGTGAGGGGCAGCACCCGATAACCCTTGATGCCCTGGACAGTGGGCCCCCGGGGGAGCAGAAAAACAGAGCTCCAGGCTGGCCTAAGGCTCATCAGGTCTTGGGACTCTCGCGTGAGGCCTCCGTTGTTCTACCTGTAAATGGAGTGAGGCTGGATCCACTAAACCATGCTAGAGTCACAGCGAGTTGAGGCCAGAGAGGAGAGCGCAGCATGGGGCCGGTCAGCCAGCTGCAGCCATGGGAGACTGTGAGAGACAGAGCAGCAGAGCCATTGAGGCAGCCCCAGATCCCAGGCAGGGAGCAAAGGGAGCAACGGCAATCCAGGAAGGAGCCAAAGAGAGGAGCCAGATGCAGGAGTGCAGACCGGGGTGTGGGAAGAGAAAGATCCCTGACAAATGGCTCCCATTTTCTCAGGGGAGGGTGTAAGGAGGGCATCCCATGGGGTCAGAGGCTGCTGGGGACAGAGGGGACGCAAGGAGTAGAGAGGCGCTGGTATGCAGCTGGCATGTGCTGGGGCAGAGGGTGTTCAAGGGCCCCTCCCCACCAGGCTCGATTCCTCTCACCCCAACCTCAGGAGCTGCTGGAACAGGAAATGAACTTCTGGGCTCCTGCAAAGAGAGCCCTCCACTCCTGGGAGTAGAGGCGGGCAGGGGTGGGGGCTGCAGAGGGCTTTGGCAGGCTGGACGTGGGACTAGCTGCCTGTGGCCAGAGAAGAGAGGGGTCTGCAGGGTGGTATTCCCACTCCCCACATTAGGTGGCCCACAGAGGGTGTGGGTAGAAAGGGGAGTGGCCAGACCCTCTAGCCAGGGGCAGGGGTACATGGTGCTTCCTATGGGGCCTCCCCTCCACCTCAAACCTCCATTCAAACCAGTCATAGAGCCTGACTTTGTTGGGTCATAGCCAGGTGAGACTGGGGGATTCAACCTCATTGCAGAGAGAACAGAAGAGGAAAGGCGTACATGTTCATTGAGCACCTGCTACACAGCAGGTGCTATGCCGGACTCCGAAATTAGGATGCCATCAAACCTCTAAAACAGCCCTTTGAGGAATATGCTATGACTCCATTTTACAGATGGAAGAGCTGAGGCCTAGGGAGGCTGAGGGATTGGCCCCTGCTGCATCAGCATCGTGGTTCAAAGGTTGAGATCTGGGCCAGTGGACTGGCTCTAAGCAGCTGTGGCTTGGGGCATTTTACTTAACAGCTGTGCCTCGATTTTCTTAGCTGTAAAATGGAAATCCTAACAATTCCTCCTCCTCGGGTTGCTATGCGGGTCACAGAAAACCATCACTGCGGGTGCCAGGCACACCACGAGGGCTCGCTGAGCAGAGGGATGCCCGGGGGATGGAGCCTGAAGCTCACACCTTGTCCTTGTGCTGGGCTCAATTGCATCCACCTGTGGCACCAGTCTTTCCAAGAGAGCATTTCTTTGTGTTGGTTTATTTTGAAGTCATTGAAGCAGTGGGAGTGAGAAAGGCAGGAGGGAGTGGGGCCCAGAGGAGAAGGGAGGAAGGAGGGTGGGCCCCCCAGGCAGCAGAGCAGAGGGAAGAGGAGTCCACAGCGGGTGAGAGGGGAGATTAGACACTAGAGAGGAAGGAATGCCAAGGTCACCAGGGTTAGGCTGCCTGGGGCCGCCAAGACCGCCTGAGACGTGGATCATGACCATGCTCTCTGGGCTAAGTCACCTATGTGGTTCAACTGGAGGAGGGGCGCCAGAAAGTCCCTCGTCCCTGGGGAAAGACCCCCCTCTGTGGTTCTACCAGTGCCCCAGTTTCCACCATTCGTGCTGAAGCAGTCAGTGGCGGAGGCGGAGTACGAACTCAGGTCACCTGGGCCCGCCCGGGGCTTAGCCTCTGCTTCCTCACCCCGAAGGCCAGGACCCTCCTGCTTTAAATGTCTACCTTCCACCTGGCCTCTGGGCTTTGTGATTCTGATGTTCCTCAGCACCCCTGCCACTCAAAACTGTCTCCTGGGGTGAAGTGCAACGTGGGGTTTGCAGGGAGGGTCGCTGCATTGCCAGGGGTGGGTGACAGAAAAGGCGTTCAAACACCCTCAGTCCAACCTGCTCATGTCTCATGGGACAAACTGAAGCCAACCAAGGTGGGGTTGGGCAGGGGGTTGGGGGTGTCCTGCCCAGGACCACACAACAGGGCAGTGGCTGAGGCCCTCACCCGGCCTCCAGGCACCTGACCTGCTGGCCGTGTAGCTGGACTGGCTCTGCCCAGGAAGGACCTAGGGTTCACTAAGCCCTGGTGGGCAGGAGTGAGACCCAGCACTGAGGCTGCTCAAAGCCACACGCCAGCAAGGGGTCCCCATTCGTACCACCCAACCCTGCAGGAAGACCTCCTGTGCCCAAAGGACAGATAAGGCAGTGAGGACTGGGGGGTGCCCAGCTTGCCAGGAGGCAGTGAAGTCAGCCTTGGTGGAAGTCCAGGGCTGGCAGGCTCTGTGGCAGCCCCCAAGGCTCTGCCAGTTGAGAAAGACTCATGAGCTGGTTCTCCAGCCCCTGGGGGGCAGGAGCCTCTCAAGGAGCTGGGGCAAAGGGGAGCTCAAGCCTGCCCTGGCCAGCCCACAGCCGCAGCTGGAGATCAAGAAGCCCCCGGCCAGCCTCAAGACACAACAGTGATAAGGGGTATCGGCCAACAGCTGGGGCAAGGGTAGGAGCTGGCGCAGGCTCTGGGCCTGGGGACTGGGGGTGGGGGATTCTCCTTGGGGAGGCAGTGAAGGGCAACCTGGGGATATCCCTTCTCAGAATCGATGCCCCAAAAGTTGTCAAGGGGACCAAAGTGACCCAGACACTTGGCCCTGTCCAAATTCTGGGCTGGCCACACCCTCAGCTCCTCGGCAGCCACAGGGGCAGGTGTCTTATGTGAATGGTAGACTTCCCAGCCAGGGAGAAGGATACTGCCTTCAGCACATGGCACCAGCCCCAAGCCTGTCTTCAGGTTCAGAAATGTCTCCTGGTGGGGGTGAGGCGCTGTAGCCAGGAGGCAGCCTGGACAGGAGTGGGACACCCCTTGAGACAGCCCATCTCTCTTGGAGGTGCTGGGGACTGACTTCCACTATGGAGGCCTGGGGTCGCCCAGCCCAGGGCCCAACCCCCACCCCACAAGTATGATGACCACAGGCAGCTCACTTCCAGCCTTGGTACCTCAGACAAGAACGTCCCCTTTCCAGGGGTTGCTGCGGGGACTCAGTGGGGCTATGTGGGGAGTCTGCTGACTGCCTTCTGGTCTCAGTGGTGGAGGAGACGTGCGTGGTTCCTCAGGGCTGGCCTCCTCCCCTCCCCTTCCCAGGGAGCCCCGGGTCTGTCCAGCTTTCCTCTTTGCCTGGATCGAAGCTCTCCTATCCATCTAAGAACTGTCACAGCCCCTGTCCTATCCAACAGCCCTACGAAGTCTTTGATTGAGGTTTTCCTCTCCATTCCACAGACTAGGAACCAGAAGACCGGGAGGCTGGGATGGGCTACTCTGTGCTGGGGACAGGCTGGTGCTGAGGACCGGGGTCTCAGTGGACCCCCAGACAGGGCACACCTTCTGAGACAGCACAGCCCCAAGAAAGGGGTCACATCCCCTTCCAGGCCCCAGGGGGATTTTTTTTTTTTTTTTGAGACAGAGTCTCACTCTGTCACCCAGGTCAGAGTGCAGTAGCACGATCTCGGCTTACTGCAACTTCCGCCTCCCGGGTTCAAGTAATTCTCCTGTCTCAGCCTCCGGAGTAGCTGGGATTATAGGTGGGCATCACCACGCCCAGCTAATTTTTGTATTTTTAGTAGAGACAGGGCTTCACCATGTTGGCCAGGATGGTCTTGATCTCCTGACTTCGTGATCCGCCCACCTCGGCCTCCCAAAGTGCTGGGATTACAGGCGTGAGCCACCGCGCCCGGCCCCCAGGGAGGTTTTGAAGTAAAGACGACTGGCCCCTCCTCCAGCCCCATCTAGGACTCCTCGTCACTATTCTAATTGTGCTTCCCCTCCCACTCTCACACAAGTCCCATTCCCTGAGAATCACAGTAGTTAAGAGCTCAGACACAGGTGCCTGCTGTGGGACCTTACTCAGGTTTCTTAATCTCTCTGTGCTTGGATTTGCTCATCTGTAAATCAGGACAATTTAGGACCCACCACATGATCCTGCTATGAAGTCAGTGTAAAGTGCATGGAGCAGAGACCTGCCTTGGTAAGCACTGTGAGCACTTGATCACAGCTCCCCTCAGCCTCCACCTTGCCCTTCTCTCCCTGAATGCCCTTCCTTCACGGGAGTAACTCCGGCTCATCTCTCAGGACCTGGCCCAGGCATTGTCTCCTCCATAGAGCCACCATTCGCGTCACCCAGCCCCCACCCAGCGTCACCATCCCTCCCCCTCCCTCTGGGCAGCTGGGGTTTCTTCCCCATCAAAGGGAAGTTTCCATGCAGGCCTCCCCGCTGTCCTGGAAGCACTGAGGCCAGGGGTTTATTTCACTCTGGGGCTCTCTCTAGTATGGGCTTGGCAAGGGCCGGGTCCCAGGAAACATTTGCATCACCAAAGCCAACTGTGGGAGTTGATGTCTTATTGTAATGGTTCTGCTGCCAGACCCTGGAAGTCGTTTTAGTTCTTTAAAAAACATTCTTTTTGCATTGCAATTAATTTTTCTGCAAGTAAATTCATGAATACATTATCCTTATAAAAGAAAAAAGCAAAAACTAAGCATAGATATGACTAAGATCCCCTCAGAAACCAAGCCCATCCAAGGCCTCCTTCTCTCCCTCCCCAGAGAGAACCGTAGGCACTGGGGACAGCCAACCTCTTTTCCTCCTTCATACATGTAAATGTGTGTCCACAGGAAACGTGCAGAACTCTGTGTGTGTCTGTGTGTGTGTACGTCTGTGTGTCTATGTGTGTGCCTCTGTGTGTGTGTATGTCTGTATGACTGTGTGTCTGTGTGTTTCAGTATGTGTGTCTATGTCTGTGTGTCTGTGTGTCTATGTCTGTATGTCTACGTATGTCTGCATGTATGTGTCTGTGTGTGTGTCTATGTGTGTATGACTGTGTGTCTGTGTGTCTCGGTGTGTGTGTCTATGTCTGTGTCTGCATGTGTGTCTGTGTGTGTGTATGTCTGTCTGTGTCTATGTGTCTGTATGTCTGTGTATGTCTGTGTGTCTATGTGTGTCTGTGTGTGTGTCTGTGTTTGCATGTCTGTATGGGTCTGTATGTGTGTGTCTGTGTATGCGTGTCTGTGTCTGAAACACTCCCAGAGAACAAAACACAATGCAGTCCTGTGGGGAGGAAGCATATTTGACTTTCCTTAACCCAGGATGTGCAGGCTCAGGAGATGGTGGAGGCCTTGAGGATATTTACTTCACACCAGGTAAGACTGTGTAGAGCAGGCTCTGCAGCCCTGGAGAGTTCCTTCCAGGTCAACATGGAGGTGCTGAATTCTCTGATTAAAAAAAAAAAAAAAAAAAAAAAAAGGAAGCCACCATCTTTAAACTGACTCCCTCACCCTCCTTGTTTCTTCATCAAGTTCACAAGGCTGCCTTAGGATAATTTATCATGTCCTGCCTAAAGCACCTCGAGCCTCCGCACCGTGGCCGTCCCCATGCTAACCCATGAAGAAAGCAAACACGAGTCAGGCCACTTGGTTCGTGCTTGCTGACCCCTGGCTGGCTTCCGTTGGTCACCTCCCTCTCTCCTGCTTTCTCTCAAAGCACTGACCTCGCCTGAGAACTGGAAGCTGCAAAGCGCAACACTGCATTTCTCCCCATTTAGTTTCAGGGGTTATTTGCTTCATTCTAACCTGGGACTCTTGCTGATCTCCAACCTCCTGGCTGCCCTCCTGGCCTGGGGAGTCCCCAGAGCTTACCTGCGCGGTTCTCAGCCTGCTGGGCCAGGCTTCCCCCACACGGGGAGGCAGCGGTCGGCTGGTGGAGGCTTCACTCCTGCCTGCCTCATGGGTCACCATCAGGACCAGCTGGCAGCAGTCTCACCCCTGCCCTACTGATTTCAGGACTTACCTCCTGCTCCCAGCACTGGGGACCTCTGAGCAACGAGTTCTGGTGGCCCCAGACCCACACAGAGCCCGCCTCTTGCTGAACTTTGTGATGGCCTTAACCCCTTTCCTGGCTCTGGGACTGCTGCCTTCCAACATGACTACATGCCTCCTGACCAGCAGCCCTGTCCAGCCACACCAGGGGAAGTGAGGAGGAAGTAACTGCCCTCAACAGCACGATTGGGGTGGAAGGGTGCAGGAGCTGGGTTGAACCAAGAGGGGCATTCTGGGGGGTGGGAGGAAACAGGGTCTGGGAAAACAGAGGACGGCATTGGAGTCAAGGGGAGTGAGGAGGCACCAGTACAGGTCGGCAATAAAAGGGAGGGAATTGAGTGAGGGCCCCAGAAGCTGAGTGGAGAAGCTCTAGAATCTGTGGACAGATGGAGTGTGGGCCCCTTTTCTGTGCAAAAGTGGATGTGCTGAAGGTTCCGGCCAGGGCCCTTAGACATGCCTAAAATAAAGGCATCCAATTTGGAAAAGAAGAAGTAAAACTGTCTCTATTTGCAGCTGACATAATCTTGTATATATAAAATTCTAAGGAATCCACTAAAAATCTATTAGAACTAATAAATGAGTTCAGCAAGGTTGTAGAATACAAGAGCAATCCACAAAAATCTATTCTATTTCTATGCACTTGCAATGAACAATATGAAAATAAACATTTTAAAACATTCCATTTACAATGGTATCAAAGTATACTTATGAATAAATTTAACCAAAACATTACAAAAATCATACCCTGAAAACTACAAAAATGTGTTAAAAGACATAAAGGATGATGTAAACAAATAGAAATACATCCTATGTTCATGGATGAGATGACAATACTCCCCAGATTGTTCTGCACATTCAATGTAATCTCCATTAAAATTCCAGCTGGCATCTTTGCAAAAAGTAATAGGCTAATCCTGAAATTCACACAGATATTTAAAGACTCCAGAATAACCAAAACAAAATTAGAGGGTTCACAATTCCTGATTTCAAAACTTACTACAAAGCTACGGCAATTAAGAGAGTTTGTTACCAGCACAAGGATAGATATATAGAGCAATGGAATAAGTTGAAAGTTCAGAAATAAACCTTCGCATTTCCAGTCAACTAATTTTTTAAAACCGTGCCAAGATAATTCAATGGAGAAAGAATTGTCTTTTGAACAAATGGTACTGGGGCAAGTGACTATCCACATGCAAAAGAATGAAGCTGGATAGGAAAATCAAGCCAAAGACCTAAATGTGAGAACTAAACTATAAAACTCTTATAAGAAAACACATATAGGCCTGGCGCAGTGGCTCACACCTGTAATCCCAGCACTTTAGGAGGCCGAGGTGGGTGGATCCCAAGGTCAGGAGATTGAGACCATCCTGGCTACCACGGTGAAACCCCATCTCTATTAAAAATACAAAAAATTAGCCGGGCATGGTGGCACCTGCCTCTCGGGAGGCTGAGGCAGGAAAATCGCTTGAACCTGGGAGGCAGAGGTTGCAGTGAGCCAACATTGCATCACTGCACTCCAGCCTGGGTGACAGAGCGAGACTCCATCTCAAAAAAAAAGAAAAAAGAAAACATACATATAAATATTCATGACTTTGGATTAGGCAATGGATTCTTAGATATGACACCAGTAGCACAAGCAGCAAAAGAAAACAGATAAATTGGATTTTATACAAATTTAAAACGTTCATGCATCAAAGAACATTATCAAAAAAGCAGGAAAAAAAACAGAAGGGGAGAAAGCATTTGCAAATTATACCTCTAATAAGGGACTAGTCATCAGACTATATAAAGACCTCTTACATCTTGGTAATAAAAAGACAAATAATCTAATTTAAAAATGGGCAAATGATCTGAATAGACATTTCTCCAAAGAAAATATACAAATGGCCAAGAAGCACAGGAAGAATGAACAACATCGCCAGCCTCCAGGAGAATGCAAATCAAAAACACCATGAGGTACCACTGCACACCCACTAGGATGACTATCATCAGAAAGAAAGATTCTAATGAGTGCGTTGAAGAAAATGTGGAGAAATTGGGATCCTTGTGCTTTGCTGGTTGAGTTGCAAAATGGTACAGCCACTTTGGAAACCAGTTTGGTGGCTCCTCAAAAAGTTAAACATAGAGTTACCATATGACCTGGCAATTCCACTCTTAGGTGTATGTCCAAGAGAATGGAAAACAAACGTTCACACGAAAACTTATACATGAATACTCACAGCAGCATTCTTCAAAATAGCAAAAAAAGTAGAAATAACCTAACTGTCCAGCAATGAATGAGTGGATACACAAAACATGGTCTGTCCACACAAGGGAATATGATTTAGCTGTAAAAAGAAATGAAGGCCTAATACCTGCTGCAACATGGATGAACCTTGAACATGCCATGCCAAGTGAAAGAAGCCAGACACAAAAGGCCACACACTGTATGATTGCATTTCCATAAAATGTCCAGAAGAGACAAATCTACAGAGACAGAAAATAAACTAGTGGTTGCCTGGGGGTGTGGAGGTTGCTGAGGGGTCGGGAGAAGGGAGTGGCTGCTGATGAACATGGGTGACAAAAACGTTCTGAAATTGTGGTGATGATTGCACAACTCTGAACATATTAAAAACCATTGAATTGTACACTTAGATAAGTGAATTGGATGGGATGTGAATTATATTTCAATTTCTCTGTTGTAATTGAAAAACAAAGCAGCTGTGGACTCATAAAGCCTGGCATTGGAGCTGGGGAGGTGGGCACAAGACTCTTCAGTTGTACACCACCCTTTCTGGCCTCCTGTCAATCCACCTGACCCTTACGTGTTCACCTTCTGGGGAGTCTCTTCCTCAGCCTTGCCCCTGCTCCTCTGCACACAGTCACCCCAGGTGACCTCAGGGCCCCAAAGGCTTCAGGGTGAGGGAGGAGTAGGGGATGAAGTTGTAAGTTTTCCGCACTCCTTGCCTGCACTCCCACCTATATGCTCCCAGTGTGCAGAAAGCTTCCAGTTCCCTCCTTCCATCCAGGACCTCTCTCCTGAGTGTCTGGGTGCCAGGCCCATTTCCATCTCTTCTGATCACAATGACAAGGACAATGACGATGATGGAGACCATGACTATGATGATGGTGATGTCAAAGCTTGCTAACATTTATTGGGCATTTATTATGCACCAAGCCCTTTATATGCATTATCTCATTGAATGCTCACCACAACCCGATGCGGCCAACACTGCTACTTATATCCCATTTCACAGATAAGGAAACTGAGACTAAAAGAGGGGGCGTCACTTGCCCAAAGACACACAGCCTGGGAAATGGAGGAGATGGGATTGAAACCCAGGCAGCTGGCGCTGGGGCCCACACCTTTAAGCGCCATGCTGGGTTCTCACGCTCCAACACTCAACTCATCCCCTTGGCCACCCCTCCAGCCTCCCTCCACCCTCCTCCCTCTTCCCCTCACCCAGCCACTGCCTGGCATGGGTTCTCCTCCCGAGTGTCCACCCTGGCTGTTCCTCCCCGACTCTTCCCTCACCCTGAAAGCCCTCCGGGCCCTTATCTATACTCTTTTAAGGCTGAAACAGACCCTGAATCCCCTCAGGCTTCTAGGTGGCCATGGGGCTGCACCATTCAGGCCTTCAGTGCCTCCTGGGTTCACAGGGCAGGCAGGTCCACAAGGCAGAAATGACTCAGGCCCACCCCCTGATGCCCAGCTGTGTTCTAGGAATAGGGCAACATTTTGATATGAGGTGATTCAGGGCCCAGATAAGCAAGGCAGACATGCAGCCTGACAGACACACTGACAGACAGACAGACAGGCAGAACATGAAAGCTGGAGTGCATGGTCCTCAGACCGCAGATGCCTTGAATCCTATGCAGGACCTGTCTGAGCTCACATGCTCAGGAATTAGGTTCTGAGGACAAGCCCTGCTCCTGTCCCTGGGACCCTACAAACCCCCCAGGACCAGCCCCCAATCCCAGCCATGGGGAGGAGCCCCTGGCCCCGCCTGTCTGCTGACGGGATCTGTCATTTTCTGTGCCAACCACAGCCCTTCCCCAGGGCTCAATGATCTAGTTTCTCTTTTCCTACCTTGGAAATAGCTCATCACAACAGTTAACCCACAAGCCCTCCTGAGGGCGGAGGGCCCCCCCACCCCCAGGAAGACAGTATCATGGGCTAGGAATTTCTGAGGGCACAGCCGGCCTTGGGTGATATTCAAATAAATTTTTCTTGAGTGACAAGGAAGGAAGGAGAGAGGAAGGAAGACAGGGAGGGAGAGAGGGAGGAGAGATTCCAGAGGCCCCTGGTTCATTGAGCGTCCTTGCATTTGTTGGCTGAGTTTACTCTTGCTTGTCTCCTAGTCACTGTGTGACCTTGGGGAAGTAAGCAGTGTCTCCGGACCTCCTTTCACTGGCAGCCAGTGAAAAGGTTAGAGTAAGTAAGATTCGGCCCTTGCATACCTCCTGAGACTTCAGTGATGCGATCCCAGGAACAGGGGCATTTGCAAAGCCTTCTGAGAATCTGGGAGCCAGCAGGGTGGACCTCCTCTTGACAGCCATCTCCCTCCCCCCCCATCGTCACCTGCTGACATTCTTGCCAGGCAGCCCACAAGATGCAGGAGAGTGGCTCGGAGAACACCACCCCCGAGGCAACCCATGGGACTGGGCCCATTTGCTCAGGTAGGGCATGGGGACTCCCTGCCCTTCAGACCTTCAGGACACTTGGCCAGAACTGCCAGTTTCCCAGTCTGCTTGCATCTAGAACCTCCCCCCGACCCCCATGCATAGTTTCTACAAATTCCCCACTTCATTGACTCATGGCTCCCCCTGCCCATCCCATTCCCCTGGTGACCCAGGCTGCTGGCAGGCAGACTTCAGCCCCTTAACCATAGCCTGAGCATGGGAAATCCAATGGCTCTCATCATTGTGTGAGTTTGGAGGCTGTGCTGACGCCTGTGGGGCCCTCATCTGGGAAGGATGAGCTTCAGCCAGCTCACTCCCAGCATGCGGCTTGCCCCACCCCATGCAGCATCCCCCAGAGCATCCTCCTACACACGCACACCCATGCACACACGCATACACACACAAGCATGCACACACACACATGCACACACGCATACACACACAAGCATGCACACACACACATGCACACACGCATACACACATGAGCATGCACACACACACATGCCAGCCTCCACTCATGGGAACTAGCCCCGCAGGTGTCCTGGAGTTCTGGCCCATAGACGGCTCTGTATGCTCTTTCATGAGAAATGAGGCCATGGGGAGGAAGCAATGGGACAAGGCCTGTAAACCCACTTCATGACCTAATGGAGACTGTCCCCCATCTCCCAGCCCCAAGGACAAGAGGCCTATGACGGCAAAGACAAAGAGCCCCAGCTGATTCTGTGGCATGGCTCCAGGGCAGCCTGGGCAGGGAAGGTCAGGGCTGTGCAGGTAGGTCCCACATGTCACCCTGGAGGGCAGCAACACAGCCTCCCACATTCAGCCCTTGGAGGTTAGCCATTCAGTTCTGGCCTGCCCCAGAGACCCTGGTCAGTCTCCTGCTTGGACCTCCCTATCGCCCCTCCATAGCACAGCCCACAGCTATGTGGCCCTGAGCCTGCCTGCCCCTCGCTGCCCTGCCTGTCTGTCTTTGGAGTCCAGCTAAGTCTGGGCTCTTCTGCACATCTTCACACCACCTGGACATTGCAGGAGCCTCTGGCTGGGCTCGCTGCCCCTCTATCCCCCTGCCAAGGTCCATTCCCTACACAGCAGCCAGGGGATCCTTGAAAGAATAAGTCAGATTCCCACACCCTTGCCAAAGTCCCCTCAGTGTTCCTCCCCACAAAGGCCGCTGCCCCTGTGACCTGTGACAGTGGTGTCCTCTCCTGGATCACCCCAGCTTGACTCGACCAGGCTTCTGCAGTTTCTCCACTAGAGAAGCCCTTTACTACCTCAGGGCCTTTGCACATGCTGTCCCCTCTGTCTGGAATGCCTGACCCAGCCCACCCTGACACAGCCACTTCTATAATCAGCTCCTTCTTTAGCACTCAGCTGAATTGTTCCCTCTGAAGCTCGGCGTTCCCCACTACCCCGTCTGAAGCAGGCCTCCCTGACTGCAGCGTCAATTTACTTGTCCATATCTGTCACTCTCACTAGATAATGAGCTCTGTAAGAACAGGAACTATGTCTGCTTCATCAGCCACTATGGCCCCGGTCCCTACTACAGAACGGACACCTTGTAGACACTCAGTAAGGAGCTGTGGAATGAACAGAGGGTCTCACAGATGAACACAGACACGAAGTCACAAATGGGAAGCCAGCACTGGAGTCAGCTCTGCCTGTCCCAGCCCCCTTGGCCACCTGCTCACTGCTCATGGGAATAAGAGTCCACAGTGCTGAGTGCTGCCACGGGCCACCCGCCGTCCTCGGATCGCCTTGTCAATCTCCACACTGTTCCTGTGACGTGGGAGCTATTATTAGCCCACTTTGCTGGTGGGAAAAAAGAGGCACGTCTGTCACAGAAGAGCAACCCTTAGCAGAGGAAGGAGTCCCCGTAGCCCCCGGCAGCCACAGAGCAGGCCAAGGCACAGAGGCACAGCGGGGACCAAGGGGCTAGAGAAGAGTGACCCTGGCTGGCCAACCTCTGTGTTGCAGACCACGGCTTGAAGCCAGAATGAGGCTGGCCGCACGGAAGTCTCAGGGACCCCCAAGGACGGCTGAGAGTCAGGGACCTCCGCGCATCTCTGAGAGAGCCATTGCAGGGCTCAGGGCAGAGACAACTGGCTGCAAACTGCCTGGTGCCCTCAGGTAAGCCCCAGTGGTTTGCACTTTCCAAGTGCCCAGGGCACAGAAGTCCTGACCAGCAAGTCTCTCCCCAGAGCCCACACCCCAGTTGGTGGTCACCTCAGGGAAGACTTTTCAAAGAGGTCACACTACTCAAAGTATGGTTCTCCCAGCATCTCTGCTTCCCCTGGGAGCTTGTTAGAAATGTTCTCTCCAGCCCAGCCCAGACCCACAAAGCCTTAATCTGCTTTAGCAAGACGCCCAGGGCTTCTGTGTCACAGTCAAGCTTGAAAATCTCCAGCCTGCTTGTCCAGGCCCCTCTCCTCGCCATTATAGTACCATTCCTGGCGGTCAGCAAGCATACCCATCAATGGTGCAATTGACAAAGATGTTCACTGCAGCGTTGTTTATCAAGGACAAAAACTGGAAATATCCTAAATATCCAACAATAAGGAGAAAGGGTCCTAAACTAAAAGACAGCCACCAAAATGCTCTTTTTGAAGAATGATGGCACGGGGGCAGCGCTCATACTATAATATTATATGGAGAAGACAAGCGTAGCAGCGCACACACAGTCACGTACGGCAGTCGCACACGTGTGCAAATTCACCAACATGTATGTTAACTGTGGGCACCTTATGGTTGCTGGGATTATGGGTGATTTTTTGTTTCCTTTTACTTTCCTGGGTCTTCCTAATTCTCTCCATGGATATGCCTTACAATCATGATAATGAAGCCACCAATGAATGATATTCTTATTTAAAAATGAAAATGTGAGTGTCCCTTTAAACAGATGCTCACATATCAATTCATCCGCTGAAGGGCCTTGCAAATGAGGTTCCAGACACTTCCCAAGGCCTTGAGGCGGGAGAGTGGGAGGAGGGGATGTGTCGTGAAGCAGGTATGAGGGGCAGGGGCAGCACGGGCACCTCCCAGAGGCCTGGCTTGGGGGGACATTTGGGGAGTGGGGGGCACTGCAGGTCAAGGCCACCTGCTCTGGGCCTTTGCCGCTGCTGTGTCCACTTCCGAAAATACCTTTCCCTATGCCCTTCTTTTCTGACCAACTCCCATCTGTCCTGCAAGATTTGGCTCAGGGACCACCTCTTCCAGGAAGACCTCTCAGATACCCCCACCCCCAGAACACTGGGCTCCCACAATATCCTCTTGGGCCCCCTACAAAGAACTGTGAACATGTGATGGAAGATGTTTCAGACACGCGTCATGGCTTTGTCTAGCACACAGGACCCCTCAGTCACCAGCCCCTGAGAAGACCACAGTTCTCGTCCTATTCCCCACTCACCTGGGCACCCCTGCCGTGTGTGTCCACTGATGTTCCTGCAGCTACCGGCTCTGGCCTGGGCACTGCCCTCTCCTCTGGGTTCTACCCATCAGTAACAAAGGGCCGACATGCAAGGCCCAAGCAGAGCAGTTTCAGAAAAACATTTAGGGACAGAAGCCAAGTGTTCCTGGCAGGCCCTGGTGCCCTCCTGACCCCCACATCAGCCCTTGGGTCTCAGAGCCCCAATTGGCAAGGCCCCAGGCTCCAGACCTGTCCAGATCCCCCCAAGCCCCTCGGTCTGAAGCCTGGCAGCAATCCAAGGCTGGGCAGGCACTCATGGTGCCCAGGTCTCACTGAACAGCTGTGTAAGAATGAAATGAGATGAGAGAGTGCCTGTTCCATGCGTGGCCAAGAGAACACGCTCAAAGTCCTGCTTCACACTCGCTGTGGGCCTGCAAGGGAAAGGTGGTGGCCATTCTAGATGTGGCCCACGTGAGTCTCTGAGTCCTGAGGACTGTACCCAACCAGGTGAGCTGGCCAGACTGCTCCTTGAGGTGGCCCAGCCTTAGGCCAGGGCCTAACATCATAGCTGAGCATGTCAACCTTTTCTGGAGAGGCTCCTGAGGCAGCCTAGTCTCTCAGGGACCATCCTGGGCACGCTTTTTAAGGTTTCTGGGGTGGTTATGACACCTGCCTCCAGCTCTGCCCCAGGTGAGGCCTGGCATCTCAGGGAAGAGGTCACACACACCCACTCACTCACAGAGGAACCTCATGGGCTGGGGAAGGTGAGGGAGCTCTGGAGCACCCCACCCTGGAGAAGGGATGAGGACTGTGGGGCTGGAGGACATGGATGGCGGCCGCCAGTGAGGCTGGAGACGGGGCTGCCCGCAGGGGAAGGCGCTTCTGCTGCTGCGTTTTATGGTGTTTTTAAAATTTTTAGTTGTGGTAAAACATACCTAACATAAAATTTACCATCTTAACCATTTCTGAGCGTATTCTTCAGTTGCATTAAATACATTTACATCGTCATGCAACCATCACCACCATCTTGCTTCAGAATTTTTTCATGTTCCCAAAACTGAAATTCTGTACCATTAAAATCAATTCTGCATTCCCCTGCCCGCGCCCCCGGCAACCGTCATTCTATTTCGCATCTCTGTGAATCTCACTACTCCACGTTGACTTCCTTACACAAGTGGAATCATGCAGTTTGCCTTTTTGTGACTGGCTTATTTCACTCAATATAATGTCCTCAGGGGTCATGCATGTTGTAGCAGGTGACAGAATGCCTTCCATTTGAAGGCGGAATCATATTCTGTTGTATGGAGATGCCACGTTTGTTTATTCTTTCACCTGCTGAGGGACACTGTGTTCAAAGCTGTTGCTTCTACCTTTTGGTTACGTGAAGAATGCTGCTACGCACATCAGTGTACAAATCTCTCTCCAAGGCTCTTCTTTCAGTTTTGGGGGGATATATACCTAGAAGTGGAATTGCCGGATCACATAGTAATACCTTTTTTAATTTTTTGAGGAACTTCCATACTGTTCTCCACAAGGACTGTACCATTTTGCACTCCCACCAGCAAGGCAGAAGGGTCCCAATTTCTCCACATCCTCACCAACAGTTGTTACTGTCTATGTTTTTGATAGTAGCCAACCCTAAGGGGTGTAAGGTGGTATTGCTGGTCTTTGTTTGTTTGTTTGTTTGTTCTGAGACGGAATCTTGCTCTGTCGCCCAGGCTGGAGCGCAGTGGCCCTATCTCGGCTCACTGCAAGCTCTGCCTCCCAGATTCACGCCATTCTCCTGCCTCAGCCTCCCGAGTAGCTGGGACTACAGGCGCCTGCCACCACGCCAGGCTAATTTTTTGTATTTTTAGTAGAGACGGGGTTTCACCATGTTAGCCAGGATGGTCTCGATCTCTTGACCTCGTGATCCACCCGCCTTGGCATCGCAAAGTGCTGGGATTACAGGCGTAAGCCACAGTGCCCAGCCGGTATTGCTGGTCTTAATGCCCATCTGTTTCCCTTATTTATTTAGTCCTGTCCTGTGCTGGGCATGAGAAGGGCCCTGAAGAATCACAGAGTGCCACCCTCAGCCTTCCAGATCCTCACTCTCTAAATGTCTTCAACAGACTCACTGATAATGCATTTTGATGTTCAGGAAACTGTGATGGTCTTGGTCAGGGCCACAGGTGAACCCATCAGCTGAGGAGGGTCATGGAAGCAGCATGGCCACCCAGGAGAGATTCCCAGGAGGAGGATGGAAGGGGAGCAGTGGTGGTCTGCTGGGACATCTGCCAGCCAAGGAAGCCTCTGGATCAGTGGCCAGCAAATTTTTCTGTAAAGGGTCAGCCAAAGTCTCTAAAGGCTTTGCAGGCCATATGGGTCCCTGTCCTAACTAACGTATAAATGAATGAGGTCACTGTATCCCAATAAAACTGTATGTATAGGCATTTAGTTTGAATGTCATATCATTTTCACATCATGCAATATTCTTCTTCTTTTGATTTGTTTTTAACCATTTAAAAATGTAAAAAACTATTCTTAGCTTGTGGACTTGGCCTGCAAACCCTGTGACACTGTGAGAGCATAGGGCCCTGAGCAGCTCACGGGGACAGGCGTTCCCCAAGCTCTCTGCAGCCTGATTGCCTCCATGGGGTCAGCATCCTCGGGCGACCTGGTTCCATGATGGAACCTGAGTGCCTTCAACGCATAAGCACTGCTCACCAATCTGTGTCTGGCTCTGTGGCTCTGGTGTTGGCAGACAGAATCCATGGGCACCCGCTGATGCAGAAGGATCTTTGGGACCAAAGATAGGGAATAAGATGACATGAACTCCGGAGGAATCAGTGCTGTCGGCTTGCTTCACTATTTCCTAAAACAACCCCGGAGCCCTGTCTCAGCTTTGTCCTGGAAGGACGATCACAGTCACTCTGGTGGCCCTGAGAGGACAGGCGGGAGGAGAGAGAGGTTGCACTCCCTCCCTCCCTGGGGCGAGCCCACCTCACAAGGTCAGCAGGGTACAGGTCCCAAAGACCAGGGCTGGGGACTCAGCATGTGACCCAGGACGCAGGGAATTTAATTCTAGCCCCTCCTTGCCATGCTGTGTGACCTTGGGCAAGTCGCTTCCTCTGTGTGCACCTGAGTTTCTTCATCTGTGGAACAGAAATGCCAACAGCTCCCAGAGCTGTGTGGGTCAGGTGGATTAAAACACGTAAAGGGCTTAGAAAGATTCTTGGCACATGGTGAGCACTGACTCGGTAGTAGCTGTTGGTGTTATTAGTTCATCTAATCTGAGCAACAAACCCAGGAGGTGAATACTATTTTTAGCTCCATTGTATGATGAGCGAACTCAGGCACAGAAAAGTTAAGTCAGCAGCCTTAAGGCCCACGGCTAGGACAGGGTGGGGTCTGCAGAGCCATGTCTGGTGCATGGGCAGACCCGCCCTCTTAGACTCTGGCCTGCGCACCCTCTTGGGAAGCCACAGAGCAGGCCCAGGAGCAGGGAGCCTGGGCCCGGGACAGACCCTGCAGGAAGGTGCCTGAAGGTCATCCAGCAGAGGCCTATTTCCCCCAGAAAGCCCTCCTGGTGACCACCTCTCATCCTCTAGAGCCAAGTTCGCACTCACGTGGACCACATGCCAGGTGAGGATGACACCTGGGGGTTCCGCCTCTGCTTAGGAGGGGCCCCGTAGTCCTGTGCCCGTTAGCTGTGGGCCCTCAGGCAGGTCTCCTCTCTGGGCCTCAGTTTCCCCACCTAGAGAAAAGAGGTGAGATGGGCTTCTCCATAGTTCTCAGATCTAACCAGCCTGTGAAAGGTCTTCCACTTTCACCCCACCCCCAAAGCCACTAAACCTCGAAGTGTCTGCCTTCCCACAACTCATGGATGACAGGACAGAAGCTTTCTTTTTAAACTTTTACCCAGAAGACCCCCCCTGCTGGCGAGACCAGCACCCTTTCCAAATCTCGCTGTGCTGGCCACCACCCCCTACCTACCTGGGACAGGTGCCAGGCCCTGGGCAGTGAGGGACCATCCTGGACTGGAGCTCAGAAGAGGGGAAATGCTGTGTGGAAGCCAACAGTCTGTCCCACCACCATGGCTGGAGTCACCACCCCAGCCACCAAGGCCCACAGCATAATCCTGTAGGTGCGGGCCAGTGAGCACACCGAGGTCTCGCCTGGGACCTGAAGTTGACATGATGCCAGCTCCGGACAACTGGCCACTCCTGATGCCCTCCCAGGCCTGCAGAAGCCCAGCCTCTCCTACAGGAATGACCAGCAGCCGCAGCACAAATCCTTATGGGCTGCAGATAACTGTCCTCAGAGGGAAAGGGTTGCTGGCTTCTGTGTAGGGAACAGACTCTGTGCCTACTAGAGAAATGAATGAACAAATAAATGAACCCTCCAGTCCAACCCACTCACTTTTCAAATGAGAAAACTATAGGCTACAGAGGGTGAAAAACTTGCCTGAGATCACACAACCACTGAGGGGCAGGGCCTGGGTACAGCAAGCCACCAGCAAGCATCTCTTGAGCACCTGCTGTGTGCCAGCTACTGATCCCAGTGCTGGCATAGAGCAGTGCACAAGCAGGCCCAGCTCCTGCCCCCATGGAGCTCACAGCCTTGCTCCTAACCAGAGTCCAGGCCCCGGATGCCCAGTCCAAGGTGCTTTTTCGCCCCGCAGTAGCAAAGAGGCCCCGCTCAGATACTCTGGGCAAGGCGGTGAGCAGCACGGGGTGGCAGGCTGGCTCGTGGAGCTGACTCGAGGCTTGTGTACTTTCCACTCCTTCTCCGGCATGGTTGGAGATTAATTATTAATGCTGAAATAATTGGCATTCATTAATGCGCCCATCATTCACGGGGGAGTGGGGCCCCGCGTTAACCAATGCATCAGTCGGCGATTGATTAATTAAGCTGAGCTTTTATGAGACACCCTCGGGTGACAAACCACACTCTCCTGAAGATGGAAGATGCTGGCGGGAAGGGCTGCCTTCCTTGAAGTGCAGGGAGGAAGCGGGAAGGCTGATCTTCCCTGGTGCCCGGGCCCAGCTTGCCACCCGTTTGGATTGGCATTGCCTTTGCCCGCGGCACGGATGAGGCTGAGCTTCACCATGAAGCGCAAACGCTGGCGCAAATTATAGGCTTTTGAAAATGCTATTACATGAATCACCTGCGGGGCATGAGGTGCTCCTAAAAGCAAGAAAAATAGCAAAGGCGTGGTCGAGAGTGCTGGCTTTGGTCTTAGCCGGGGCTGAGCCTCTCCCTGGGTCCTGCTGACCCCCTCAGCCTCAGTTGCTCCAGCAGGAAAATGGGTGAGTGGTGTTAACTTCTCACCCTGAGATGGGTGTGCCTTCGTTCATTGAATAAGTGTGTATTGACATGGACATAAACACAGAACAACACACACTGAGGATGACCAGCGTCGGGGGAGCAGGGGGCGGTGTGGGGGAGTGGGCTGAAAAACTGCCTATTGGTGACCACACTCACTACCTGCAAACGCCCATGGAACAAATCTGCACGTGTCTCGCACCCCCCAACCCCAGATCTAAAGTAATACAAAAAGATCTAAGACTTTATAAAAGCAGAAACAAATTTTTAAAATTTGTATTGAGCACTTCATCTGCCCCAGCCTCAGGAGACTGGGGTGGTGAGCAACACAGACTCTAGCTCCCCTAAAATCCAGGCCTGCAGACTCTCAGGGGAGGGGCTGTGCACACCGCAAGTGATCTTGCAGGCGAGACAGGAGACGGGTTCCACGAGCTGTGGGAGTCAGGGCTTCTAGCCCAGAGCCCTGAAGGATAAATCACAATCAGCCAAGCAAAGGTGAGGGAAAGGAGTTCAGGGAAAGGAAGGGCATTTGGAAGGTGCAGAGGTGGAGGGTGGTGAGCTATGGGTGGGACCCGATGCCCAAGCCTGGTTTTCAGGAGGAGGGACCCACCAGCTCCAAGTGGGGAGGTAAGCAGGGCCGGGGGCCCTGGGCAGCCCAGGGGACATCAGACTCCTTCTTCCCAGGTGCATGGATGAGAGGGACAGGGTCACTGACAGCATGACCCGGAAGGGGCAGGAGAATGCCACAGGCATGTTTTGGAAAAGGATCTTCTGCGATCCCCCAGCTGCAGTGCAGCCCAGAGCAGGACCTGGGCTGTGCCCCTTCCACGCTCCCATTCCCAGCCATTCTAATAGGCACGACTTGCCTAAAAAGCGTCTGAGGCATCATCCTTCCCAGGAGTAAAGCAAGTAAAGCAGGTGAAGGAGTAAGGTTCCCAAAAGAACCGGTTTCTACAACTTCAGGCCATCACGGTTGAGGGCTGGGGGTCAGGCTATTTGTGCTGAGAGGGTCACTGAAACCCCTCCCTAGAAGAACAAGGCCACTCAGGGCCCCTCCCAGGCAGGGAGAGCTGTCGCAGAGTGGGGTTAAGCTCTGCGGCCGTGCCAGGAGAGTCGCCTGCCGGGAGCTTCCCATGCAAATGTGGATAATAGTTCTAACTTATCTCCCTTCTGTGGTTCCTGTGAGGAGTGAGAGGACACCCAGAAAGCCCCTCGAAGGCTGGACAAGCTCACAACGCTTTTCTGAGGGCCTGGAGCGGTTCCCCGCTGGGTATGTGACTTTCCCATTGGCCTCAAAACTGGGTTGTGAGCTCAAGAAGAGCCAGCGCTGTTTCCATGAGACCGGGAGCTGCCTAGGAGAATCCTTCAGATACACACACACACACACACACACACACACACACTGACACACACACACACACAGACAGGTGCCCAGGGTGGCCAGGAAGAGTCTCCCTCCCCTGCCTGACCCTGGCCCCTGGGGACCCTGGGGCCTGACTTGTGCTCCACACACAGACCCCACAGGAAGAGGTGGGGAGAGGGCTGAGCAGGCAAACCAAGCCCCCATCATTCCAGGCAAGGGCTGGAACTGGCACTGGGAAACCCACCCCACCCCATGCCTCACCTCTGTCCCTGGGGCTGGGCAGAGCAGACCCCGGGAGCAGAGGTGGGATGGAAGGTATAAGGAAAGAGGGAGATGAGACGCCAGGAGAAGAAAAGAGGGAAGAATAAGACCCTGCTCTGCACAGGAGGGGAGGCGCAGGCAGCCTGGCACGTCCAGCTGCCCATCTGCCTCTGCATCCCAAGCGAAGACCGCTGTCCCCACCCTGGCAGCCCCTCCCCCAGAGGAGAGAAGGTCACGAGAAGCTCCTCCCTAGGAGGGAGTAGTTGGTTCATTCCACAATGCCTGTCCCCGCCCCACTCCCCTACTCCTCCCCACACATGGTTATGTATCCCAAGTAGTCCAAAAGCCCTTCCCTGAAATCCCACTTGAAAATGTGGTCAGTGTTTTTCTCAGACACTCAGAGGGTCCTCACCCTCATCAGATTCTCTGCAGGTCTGCCATGACCTCAGACAGTTCCCTCTTCCTGCTGGCAGAATGGCCATTCTCACCTGGTGGGACCTGCACGTGTGCACACCTGATTCTGAAGGTAGCCAGACCCTCAGGGGCCCCTATGGGGATGGGGTAGGAGGAGAGCTGCAGGGCAGCTGAGGGGCTCTGAAAGGCCCCCCCCAGGGCAACCCCAGCAGCTCCCAGGTCCCCTCTGCCATGACAGCAGCTCTCTCTCCTACCCCAAGTCCCCCAGGGTTCAGGGAACCACGAGTTTCTTGGAAACATTGAAAGGAAAGAAGGCAGTATCTGGAGGGCCTGCTCCTCTGAGGGCCTAGGGTGGCTCCCCTCTGGGTACGTGACTTTCCCAGTGGCCTCAAAACTGGGTTGCGAGCTCAAGAAGAGCCAGGCCCAGGTCTTCCCCTCGAATAGCTATGAGGCCTCAAGCAAGATACTCAACTTCCCTGAGCCTCAACTTCCTCATCAGTAAAATGGGTACATCTCACCTGCCCAAGAGGGAGATTACAGAGATTAACTACAAAGCTGCTGCAAAGCACTGTATCTGACCACAATAAACAATAAATGGTAGTCAACATCATCATCGCTGCACCTCTGTGAATATTCATTGAATGAATAGCTGAGAATGAAAGAGGGCCTCTCAAGAGGAAGGGCAGGGCTCTGGCTGGGCACCCAGCACTATTCCTGACACAGAGAATGTGCCGGAAAACAGCAAAACAACTCAAGAGCATGGCCCTTCTAACCAGGTGAATGCTAACAACCCCCTTAAGGTAGGCACTGTCATTGCTCCATTTTACAGAGGATGACTCTGAGAGGCTGGACCAGGCTACGATCGCAAAGCCAGGGAGGCCGACCCATAGCCCATGCTCCCAGTGACTAGTCACAATGACAGTTGTTCAGCCCCCACCCCCCAACCCTGGGTGCAGCAGCCATCTCATCCACCTGGCCAGAGATGGTGCATGGACGGCTGGGTGTTTGGCTTCCCCACAGCCGCAGAGAAGAACGTCTCAGTGCACAGTTGCCACTGATGCCTGAGGCCAGAGCCAGGGCAGGAGTTGGGGAGCAGGCCCCTCCCAAAAGAACGCTGAGAACACCCGGGACCGCAGCCTCCCCTGTCTTCCAGGTAGACCCCAGAACAGCTGCCCCTCCCCTTATCCCTCCTCCTGGGCAGCCCGGGGGCTGTGAGTGACTCTGGAAACAGCTGGCTGGGGACAAGTCCTAGAGCTGTGCAACCTTCAGTGAATGGCTGCCTTGCTCTCGGCCTTTGTTTTCTCATTTACACAATGGGGATAATGATACCTGCTCCCCCACCTCCAGGTTGTTGTGAGCACTACACTGAGATGAGGGATGAACCCCTGCACATAACAGCAGGCACCGTGGGAATGTTTGTTGAGTGACTGAATGACTGACCAGATGGTACCTTTCTCCCTTTAAAGTGCTCTGGCTTTGAGGTGACCCCTAGCACACTGTGTAGACAGAGCAGAGCATCAGGTACTGTGAAACCATACTGAGGACAACTGCACAGACCACAGAAATAGTGCCTGCACCAGACCTTCTCAGGATCTGCCGGGTTTGAGGGTGATCACAGATTCTAACTGCAAGATGATAACTACCCCAATCACAACGTACATAACTGGTTAGGTGCATCACCTCTCCGTAAGGAAGAAAACAAAAATGGCAAGACACGCACACAGCCAGCCATGCAACCACACCCCTACAATCACAGTCTCAAACCCCACACACAGTCTCACACACTCACCCACGCAGCCTCACAACCTCAAGGCTAGCCAACCGTACACTACAAACTCACAGCCAACCGCGCACGCCCACAATCACAGTCTCAAGCCCCACGTGGCTCAGCATACACAGTAACACCTACAATCACAAAACAGTGCATCACCAACACTCACACACCCACGATACCCAGGCCACACCCATGAGCAGCAATGCCCACCTCACACATGCACAGCCTCACACACCAGTGACTGCCCGCCCGCAGTCCCCACACGACACAGAGCCCCCACAGCCACCATGCTCACACTCCACGCCTCATCTACAGCCAACCACCATCAGCAGGTCTTTCAAAGCCCACCCCGTAATTTGTCATTTGCTCCCATCAAAAGCCTAGAAACAGGGCTGGGGGCGCTCCCAGGGCCTCTCCCCGCAGAACGGTGTTTCATTTCTACTTTTTGCCTGCAAAGCCACACTTTCTTAAGCCCCCAGCAGTTTTCATGGCTTGGTGGCCACCTGTGACCTCCCACCCCCATTCCTATCCTCGCTCTTGGTCCTCAAGGGAGCTCTAGGCAGCTGCAGGATTCTCCAAGTTGTGATGGCCTACAAGTCCCTTGCAGCGGGTCTGGGCAGGCGTGATGCTGGGCTGGCCTGAGCTCTAGGTGAGTCAGGAGCCCGGCCACAGTGCAAGAGGCTGCAGGGACACCATGGCCTGGAGCTCTGGTAAAGCCCGAGGCAATAGTATCACGCCATGTCACAGGTAACAGGTATAAAGCTCGGACACCTAGTAGCCCCTCCTAAATGCTGGCCCCACCTCTGGGCTGCGCCACAGGGCACCCTGTGTGTCCCACTCTAAGCCAGACCCTGGGAGGGAGGGCTGGGAGAGAAAACACAGGCAGAGCATACAGTTGGAGCCTCCAAGTACTGAGCCCCTCAGCCGCCTGTCTGGGAAATGGGGGGAGCAGAGGTGAGGCAGGTGTGGGTGCTGTCCTGACCCCAGTGCCCCAGCCCAGGCCATGGGCTCCACTGAGTCGCTGAGGACTTGGGGCATGTTTGAAGGTCAGGGTGACCCCTGCATGGTGGGATCCCAGGCATGGTGGTAGATAGGTGGGGGAGACATTTGAGGTGGGTGGGGATGGCAGCCTTCCGGCTCAGGCAGGCCCTTCCTGTCCCACTGGTCCCAGGTGGGGCTGGGGATGAGTATGAGAAGCCAGCAGCCTGGAAGCCAGAAGAGGCAGGGAGGGCTGGAGGGAAGAAGGGCTGGGGACCTTGAAGTCCAGCAGCGGGGAGTCCAGCCAGAGGAACTGGACCTGGGGGCAGAGCTGGGCTCCAGGGACATTTTCAGAGAAAGGCAGGGCCGTTGGGCTGGGCCACTGGGGATATAAGAAGAGCAGACGGGAGAGGCTGGAGCATCGAGTGGGGGGAAGCAGAGCAAGGGGAGCGGTGACCACAGCAGCACAGGAGGCTGCAGGGCCCTGCTGGAGAGGGGACACCCAGCTGGGACAGGAGACCAGTGCCTGTCCTCACTGCCTCTCTCAGCAACAGGAACTGCTGCCCACCAGTGCCCCTGGGGGCCAGACCCCACAGGGACAGGAGCCAGCATAGGGCAGCAAAGTCACTCAGGGACCAGGTCAGCCAGCCCCAAGGCCTTGTGCCCCTGGGGTCCCCAGGCCCTTCCTGGGGCTACTTCCTGGGGCTACTCACGGGGCCATCCTGGGATGCTCAGTCCAGAAGGGCTTTGGTAGGTGCTCAATGTCCAAACAGCAGAAGCAACTCAGTGGCTCACATCGCACCTCCTGGCCGCTACCTGAAAAAAGTCCCAGGGCAGCGGGGAGGCAGGGCTGGGCTGAGGGCCTAGTGCCACCAGCAGCTAGGCCCAGCCCCCCACAGAGCAGAGGGCAGAGACGTCGTGACTCACTGCCTGAAATGCACAGGCCAGACCTGTCTTTATGACACTTTCTTCTTTGCCCCTGTGAATTACAGTAATACTGTCTCACAACTTCACAGATGACCAGTCTTCCCCTCGGGCTGAAAGCCTGGCAGGGCAGTAGCTCCCTTGGTTGGGCAAAGAATGGAAAAAGAAAAGGCTAGAAGGCTGCCTCCTGCCACCAGCTGGCTGTGCTGATTGAGCTATACCCCTCTAGCTGTCTGGGCCTCCCTCGGTTTCCCACTACCTTGATGAGGTTACATGCTCTCTAAAGTGCCATGTGCTCTGGGAAGACCACATGCTACCCAAACCCCAGGGCGGAGCCCCAGCAGCCCTGCAGGGCCTCAGACAAAGGCAAGGGCACAGGGCTGCAGTCCTCCAAGGAAACGGGTGGGCTCAAACACCAGGGTCCCTGTCCTGGATGTCTGACCTCAGGCAGGCTCTGAACTCTCTAAGCCTCAGATTTTCAAACTCTGGGAAATGCAGACAAAGCCACTTTCCACAAAGATGCGATGCTGCATGGTAACAGCAGGACTCGGCGGGTATCCCAGTTACACCTGCGCAGTGGGCCATTATTACTACACCGCCCCTACCACCACTCTCCACCGGGAAAACTCCCTCAGGAAGGGCTCCTTCGTACACTCACGGCCTGACTCTGTTTACCCTTCTATCCCAAGATACCAAGCCACTTCTAGGTCCCAGTCACCTCCAAATAGAGGTGAGCAGAGGTTAGCTGGACTTCAGCCTTCAGGGTTTTACATTTCCACCTGGGGACGGGGGCTTACCCAGCACTTGCAAATGGTAATGGATGTGGCCTTGGTGAAACATGATCAATCTTGGGACTAGCAGGGTAAACAAATGTGTAATTCATGAATTTGCTAATTGTCCTTCATTTTGATCTTCTGCCATTTTTCCTGGAATCTCTGCCCGACATACATCTCATGGCAAGGACGCAGAGATGCCAGGAGCAGGCCGTGGAAGCTGCTGGCATCCAACCTGGACACCTGGACTGGCCTTCCTCCCAGCTGCCCACCTCCAGCCCAGGCCTCCCTGCCCCAGACATCACGCAAGGCAGGAGGCCCGTGGCACTCAATCTTTTATTTTCTTAAACTGTACACAAACGTAAAATACTTTAACAGCAAGTCTATGGGAAAATTGTTTGGTTTTAAATTATTATGAAACAGAACCTAAGGGGAGCTTTATTAAATAAACATAAAGATGAGGATTTAAGGATACACACCTGCATTCTATCATAGTCATTTTTACTCTACCTTCTGGGTGTGTAAGGATGGAAAAGACACATCAAACCGAATAAACAAAATCCATTCATACCCTGAAACGCTGGCAGGCCACTCAAGGGACTGTTCAGAACGTCTACCTCATCTCAGATGGCCTCACCGTCTAATAAAATTAAAACTGATCTGTTGGCCTCTTTGGTTCCAAAATTATGTATAATACATTTAACTGTATTCATTCTTTTTTTGCTGCTATAAAAATAACTTTTTTTCAAATGGCAGTTTCTGACTAATCATGCAACTAAATCAGTGCAAACATTAAAAGCAATCATTCGCTTAAAAAAGAAGCAAAGGATTTCATTTCAAGTATAAAAAATATAAAAAGAGTCGTACGAGTCCAGTTTCGTCTAGTGTGGGTCAACCCTTTAAATTGCATAGTTCACGTGGCACTTGGACATCTAGAGGGCGAGCAAGTTCGGCGCTCGGCCAAGGGCCACTTCTGGACACACGCAGATCGGCAAGTGCTATGTCATGTGCATTCAGGCAGGTCTGCAAGTGCTATGCGGGCGGGCGGGCAGGCGGGCAGGTGAGTGGGCAGGGGCCACGTCCACGGCCAGCCCTGATGGCTGGGGCCCACATGGGCAACTTCTGCAAATCAGCTGAAAACCTTCCCCATCTCTCCAAGACCAACTAGGCTGCTCCCCTACCTGGGCCTCTGCTGAGGGGACACCCCCCATCCTCAGCAGTTCAAGAATGCCTCCTCCCCACCATTTCCTCCTGCGGTCTCATCCCCTTGCCTAGGGGTCATTCCCACCCGTCCCCAAACCAGTCCTAGAGGAATGTCCCCAATGAAGGGCACAGATTGCAACTTTTTTTCTTTCCATTTAGAACAATTCAGATTTTCACTTTAAAGGTCATACCTGGTAGAAAAGTCCTTTTTCAGTTATACAACTGGCAAGGATGACCTGTCAACTGTTGGAGATCAGTTAAAGCATCAAATTTAGCCCCCTCTTCTCTCCCTCCCTCCCCACCCCAAAAACAAACACACACATAAGTCATGTCAGAGGCCCGAGCCACAAACAGTCAAACGGTCATTGCCCCTGCTCCCAGGTCTCTGATGGGTTGTGTCCTTTCTGGGTCTCTTTCCCTTGACAAGGGCATGGAAGGACAGGCTCCCCAGGCCTTGAAGCACGAAGGATCCCAGGCTGGGGAAGAAGCAGACATCGAGCCAGGCAGAGCAGGCCTGGTAAAAGCCACGGGGCACACGCAGCCTCCGCCTGGCTGCGCTCCCCACCCCTGCATCTGCTTTTCCTCTCCGTGGCTCTCTCTCTCTCTCTGTGTCTCTGTCTTTGTGCTTTTATGTGTGCTCGGAAGGCGCAATTCAGAGTGGCCGGGCCAGCTGGTGGGAATGGTGGCTGCTCACCCCATTCTCTCCGACTGACAGGCATTTGTAGCTAAGCTGCCATTTGTCACCGCATCCATTTGCTGGTATCCTGGAGGCTGCTGTGTGGGTGGCAGGATGCGTCTGGCTGTGCGTGGCTACGTGTGCATTTTAAAGTATTTCATGTCAGTTGAGGGTTCTCGCTCTGGTTTTGACTGGTTGCTCTATGAAGTTGTAGAAAAATATCTCAGGCCGCACCCTGGCACTATCTCCACAGCCCAACAGAATGACTGTACTCAGCCCACCGTGTACCCCCGTTCCCGCGGGGGCTGGAAGAAGCCCACCCGGGACTGTCCTCCGTGCCCCACCACCGTGCCCCTGCCTTGCACTGTCAGGCGCAGCCGCACTCCTCCACAATCATGTTGGGCACGTCCCGCTTGACGATGTTGTACTCATCATCAAAGTACAGCATGGACATGGTGCTCAGCTTGGTGGGAATGCAGCAGGAGTTCACCGTGCCGGGGTTCAGACCCCGCATGCGGTACTGGTTCACCACAGCCGTGTGGAAGGAGGAGGCAGAGCCGGGGACCCCCGCCAGGTAGGCTGGGCAGCTGCCCTCACAGTAGTTCCCGTAGTAGCCGGTGGGTGCTATGATCCAGTCGTTCCAGCCGATGAGGCGGAAGTCAATGAAGAACTGTTGCCTGCAACAGAGGTTGGTCCGGCCATCGCACTCCAGGCCTCGCTTGCGAATGCGGTGCCTGCTGTCGCCCAGCCGAGCCTGCACCACCACAAAGGGCCGGTGCGACTCTTCGGCTGGGTCCACGAACACCGGCACCACGGCCAGCTCCTGGCAGCTGTCACACTGCACGTCTAGGTTGAGTCGCCGCTCGCCCCGCTCAAACAAGGCCTGGATGGCCTCCGTGAGTGGGAAGGTATGCCAGCCGCTGCGCTTGAGGTCCACCCTCTTCTCCACCATGTTCCACCTGTCACCGTGGCCCTGCTCCTGGAAGTACACTTTGACCCGCACCTTCCGCCGGCTGCCCTTCTCCAGGACGTAGGGCAGGAGTTTCAGGTAAAGCCACAGGCTGGCCTGGACCACAAACAGGTTCTGGTTGCCTTCGTTGGAGATGAAGAAGTATAGGCGGACCCGGGAGGAGGCGAGGCCATCTGCGGAAAAGGGGAAGGGCGAGCCAAGTTAATTCAAAGAGAACACGAGGCAATGGGGGAAACACACTCTCTGCTGCAGGATGCTGGAATGCAACTCGCCACACAGCTGGGAAACGTTACTGACCAGAAATACCATTCTTGGGGCCAGGGCCTCTGACTGTAACCTGGGAGAGGCAGAGAAAATCGTTTCTCATTGAGAAACCCGGACCAGGTTGGGGCTGGAGGGTCTGGGCCTATAAAATCCTGCCTCACCTCTCCCAGGCCAGGGCTCCCTGGAGACAGGCTGTCAGGCCTCAAAGCACAACAGAAGAACTTGTCAGGGGGCCAAGATCTTAACAAGTTGTTATGGGTATCTGTGAAATCTGAAAAACAAAACCAGGATCGCAGGGAGGATTTTGGGGTGGGTGGTTCTAGTAGGGCTTTTTTTTTTTTTTTTTTTTGGTTAACTTAGCGCATTGCAAAATCAAGCTGAGCCACCTACCGCCTCTTTCCAGTGTTTACCTAAGTATGATCTGATCCAACCCCCAGTGGAAGCTCCACTGCAAACAAGCAGGCTCTGCTCAGGTTTCTGACATAGGAACGTGTGCTTTGCAGCTGCAGAGCCTAGCCCTTATAGAATAGTTTCAAGGGACAGGACATTCAGCCTTAAAACTTGAGGTCCAATCCTTTGACAAGACTCTGGCTCCCTGTTAATGGCACGTTCAAAATCCCCAAGGAGTAGGGGAGCTGGCTAGTTAATTTTCTCAATAATTCAGCTCAACAAGAAGGAGGCTGTGCCAATCAAGAGATGACTCCCCTCTCATCCTACATTTCGGTGACCCTTGCCTCTGACAATCTACGTTTTTCTTTTTTTTTTTTTTTTTTTTTTTTTTTTCAGGAAGAACAAATAATGAAACTCTGTGGTCAGGGCTGGTTTTATCAAACCTCCCACCATGCCCCTCCCAAGCCCCTACCTCAGGCCTCGCCTGGCTCCTCTAATAACACTGACATCTGACTTTGAAATGGGGGAAACTGCAGCCTTAAAAGCTGGTCTTGGACGAGCTGCCTGTGACCTGAATCTGTTATTTATAAGTCAAAGAGCTGGCTCCGTGAAACGGACCAGAAATATAACAGCCCCCGCTGTCATTTTGTGCCACCGGGACCAAAAGGCCTCCTCGACCTTCCAGAATCACATTTCTAACTCTGGGCCCCAAAGCACCTTTTAATCCGAGCCCTCTAATTGCATGGCGAGCTTTCCCTGACTCACTTTAGTGGACAGCTAAAACGGCAATGCATTTCTTTCTAAGCGCAAACCAGCCCCGATTGTCTCTGCTTTTCTCCACACCCGGCCATGCAAAACTTTTCATCCCTTTTCATCCCCGGGCTGCCTGCTGCCTGGGGGGGTGGGGGGCATTTGCAGCCAGGGGCACAACCGCTCCCCCCACCGAGGCTCCCCGCTTGCCCCCGCCCTGACTGCACCGGGGCTTCCCCCTCTGCGACCTTCTCCGCAGTCCCCTCGGCACAAATGGGGCCGAGCTCCAGGCACAAAAGCCAGCCTGGCTCATTCAAGTCCTGAAAAGGACAGCGGAGTCGAAAGCACTTGCAGCATTTTGGCGCGGGCACATTTTTCTCCTTCTTTTAAAGTTCCGAAAGATTTTTCTCTCCCTGATTTTTATATTTAGACAGTGTTAGAAATTTGCAATCTGGGGCCGGGGGGGGGCGGATTCCAGAAAGGAGCCATACCCTTTGTTAACTACGACTCTGCCTCTCGGGCGAGGGGTCTGCTGCAGCTGCCAGGCAAGCCGAAAGGCACGGGGCTGTCCCCGAGCCGCGGCTTTCTCTGTGTAAATGATGGACCTGTTGAGAAGCCTGCCTTCCGCCCGATTCCGGTGCCCACACAATCGGAAGAGAGGTTGCCTAGCTCTCCCCAGCGAGGCTTCAGCAATCCTGGCAAGCCCACGCCGCCGGTGATGGAAGCGGCCCCAGGGGCCTCTCACGCAGGCACACACACACACAGACACACACACAGATACACACACACTCTCTCTCCTCCGGCCCACGTATATCAACAAGCACACACATCTCCATCCACACTGCTAAGCCTACACTCCGATCGTGGGAAACAAAAACATTAAGCAATCACCAAGCAAGTGCCCGCAGAGCCAGGGCCGCGCGCATCTGCCGGGAGGGGGACGCGCGCCCAGAGGCGCTGGGGCCCGATTCCGGAGAGCAGGGGTGGAGGGCCAGGCGCTCGGCGGCGGGGGGTTGAGGCAGCAGGCAAGGGTCTGCGGCCTGGGGGAAGAGGACTGCAACCCGGGCGGAGCGCGCAGGGCCACGGCCGAAGGAGCTCTGCCGGGAGTCCAGGCTGCCCCAGGGCGCGCGGGCTGCGGTGGCGGCGGCGGCAGCCGGAGCTAGCAAGGAAAGGGAGAGCGGGAGCGAGCGGGGACCGCGGCAGACAGCCGGAGGGCCGGACCCACCTGTCTCGGCGAAGCTGATGATTTCGGAAACGCGCTCCTGGCCGTCGGCGCCCGGGCTGGCGTGGCCGTCGAGGTGCGGGATCTCCACGCGGCCGTCCTCGCGCACCTTGCCCGCGTGCAGCTTGCGCAGGGCCGTGACCATGGCGGCCTTAGGCACGGCGTGCGTGATGTTGGGCCGGCCCCGCATCTGCAGGCGGCTCAAGATGTGCCGCTTCACCGCCTCCAGGAAGTCGCCGTCCACTCGGCCGAGCTCCTCTGGCCGCCGGAAGCCGCCGCACGACGTACAGGTGTCCTGCGAGCCACCCGGGGCTCCGGGTGGCGGGGGTGGCGGCGGCGCGGCAGGCGACGGCGGGGGCGTGGGTGAGCCCCAGGCCTCAGGCCCCAGCCAGCCGGCCGCCAGCAGCAGAAGGCAGGCGGCCCCCAGCGCCCGACCGGGCAGCCCGTCCATGGTGCGCCGCTGGCGACGAGGGCGCCCGCCGCGAGGCGAGCCGAATCGAGCCGAGCGCAGGGCCGGGCTCCGGGCTCCGGGCGCGCCGCCCCGCCCCGCCCCCGCCCGCGCCCGCGCCCGCGCCCGCCCGGGCCTCCGCCCGCCCGCCCGCCGGGAGGGCTGCCGCCGGCTCACAGGGGGAGGGGGCCGGCCGGGCCTCGGGGGTTCCCGCGCGGTAGGGAAGGGGCGCCGAGGGCCCCGGGGGCCCGAGGGGCGCGCCGGGCGGGGCGGAAGTCGCGGGTCACTGCCGCACGGGCGTCTCGGGGCGCCTCGGCATCTGCAGCCTTCTCCCCATCCTTTCCGCGTCGGGGGCCCCGCAGCCCTGGTTCGGGTGAAGCGAAAGCAGCGGCAGTGGGAGCGGCGGTTCGGCCGGCGGCTGGGGAAGGTGGCGAAGGAGCGGGTCCACGCAACTTGGCTGAGACGGAAGCGAAGGCGCTGGAGCCCCCCGGAGCGGAGCCGGGCGCGGCTTGGCGCGGCGCTGCGGCGGGCGCTGCGGCGGGGCCCCGCGCTCGCACCTGAGCGCCTCGCCCTCACTGCCTCGCGCCAGGAAGGGCCGCCGGCGGCGGAGACGGGCAGGTCGTCCTCGCCGCGGGCCGGCGGGCAGTGGCGCGGAGCAAGCTTGGTGCCCGGGAGAGCCGGCCGCGCGGGCCCGCTCACAGGCGGCGCCGAGCCCTCGGCCGCGGGCCTTGCAGTCCTCCCGGCGCGTCACACGGCAAAGTTGTCTCCAGGATCCCTGGGCGCCGCATCCACGGGCGGGCGGCCGCAGCGCGCTTCGCCGGGGCCTCTGCTCCGCCCGCCTCCTCGCAGCCTCCCTCCCTCCTTCCCTCCGCCTGCCTGCACGGCCCGGCCGGGCGCGGGGCGCCGGGCGAGGAAGGCGAGGGGGAGGCAGGGCCCTTCTCGCCCCTGTCTCTTCTGCCTGCCGCGGCGGCGGCGAGGTCGGCTCGAGCGCCGAAAAGTCTCGCAGCGTCCCCGGGTGCAGTGCCCTCGCTCGCGCTCGCACTGGCACCCGCCGCAGGGCCGGGAGAGAGCGGGCGGGCAGCGGCGGCGTCCCCGCGCCGGGCCGCGGCACGGAGTGCGGAGCTCGCCGAGGAGGAGTTCTTCTCTTTGGCCTCTCTTCTTTTACTCTCCCCGTTTTTTCTCCCAAGGGGGAAAAAAGCCGCACAATCTCCGTATGTGCGCGCGCGTTGAGATAGACGTTGGCAGAAAAAAGGGGGGGAGGGAGGGTGTCGTCCTGCCCGTGCGAGAGGAGACGGTCCGTACCTCCCCGCTCGAGCTTCCCGGGGTGGGGGGAGGAGGAGAAAGCGGAATCTGTTCAGGTTGGGGCTGCCCGCTCCCCGCGCTCACCCCTGCTTCCCACCGCTTTTTTCCTTTCTGCCTTCACGAGAAGGAGGGGCGAGCCGGCCCTCTCCCCTCCCCTCCTCTCCCCTCCCACCCCCCGCAATGCCGGGCTACTTTTGCTACCTCGAAACTTTCCCACCACGTGGGCGCCCCGGACCCTTGCCCCGCTGGGCGGCCTGCGGCACCGACGGGCTCCAGGCGCCGGACCCAGGCGCTCCTCCCGGCCCACTCCCCCCTCCCCGCCGCCGCGCAGGCCCTGCCTCTGTCCCAGCTGCCGCCCTCCCCAACCAGCAAAGGCGACTCCCGCCGCCGTGGCCGCCCCCGGCCCTCCCGGGGCGCTCCCTCGCGGCCGAGCCTGGCGAGGCGAGCGGGGTGCGGCGCGGCCTGGGATGCCAGAGGCAGGCTCCGCCGGCCGCTGCCGCTCTGGGGCTGCAGTGCCCTCACCCAGCTCCCCGGGCCGCCGTCGCACTGGCCGAGGCGTGGACCCTGCGGGCTGGAGGGCGGGAAGGCAGTAGCCACTGCAGGCCTGGCCAGCGGCTGCCTCTGCTGGGCCAGGAGGAACGCCCCGATTGTGCGGGATCCCAGGCGCGAGGCCCGGAGGCCACTGAGCCTCAGGGCTTGAGGGGCTGGCAGGGTCTACAGTACCCCACCCCCACCCCCAGGGAATCCCCACTTTCGCCAGCAAACTTTGGCTTCACTCAGACCCGGGTTCTACTGGGGCTCAGCCACTGCCAGCTTTGCAGGAGTGACCTTGGATAGAGTCCTCACCTTTCCTATCGCCTACCTCTTCTTCTGTGAAGGGACAGTAACACCTGTATCACAGGGGCTGGGTGGGAGGCCCAGCGAGGCAACTGGGCCAGGCTCTTCACACAACCCGATAAAGGATGGTTCTAGGGTCACCGTTCTCAGGCCACCGGACAAGGAACACTGTCAGTGGAAACTTGACTTTCAGACCCGTCCGGGGCCCCAAGTGCAATGCGCTCCTCTGTCCTTCTTCACGCCCCCACCCGGGTCTGGGGCCGCATGACAATGCCCACAGGACACGGAGCCGTACCCCGTTCCCTCGCAACGGGCTAGACTCAAGGCAGAAGCACGATGGGAGTTCATCCTGGCTTTCCCAGGATATTGGGGAATCGGGGACGTCGGAGGCGGAGCGTGGCCTCCTGCCCCCGCCTCCCACCGCCAGTCTCTCGGGCCAGCCCTGCCACCGTGGAGCTCGGCCGGGACCGCAGGCCCGCGGCGGCCTGCAAGTCTGGAAGCCGAGCGCCCCCTCCCTCCCAATCGAAGGAACCGACCCGAAGCTGGCGGGCAAAACTAGGGCGGGTGTGAGTTTGCCGACCGAAGTCAGAAGCAGGGATCCAGGAGGATCCCCGAGATGGCAGCCCTTCTGCCTCCTTAGAATCTCCACCAGGGCCAGAGTCTCTGCTCTCCCATGAGGTTGCCCTTGCCCTGCCTGGGAGCCTGTGGCCCAGGAGCTTCTGCCTCCTGGGAAGCACCTCCTGCATGGTGGCCTTGAGCCAGGCTGGCCACCTCCTGGTTTTGCTTGCATCTGCCCACCCGGCTGTCTCCGTCACCACAGCCACCAGCCACTTGACAAACTCATTCTCAGGCTCTCAGAGTCAGCCCAGTCTCTCCTCCTTGGCGAAGCCTTCCCTGACCCGGTTGTGCCCTGTATAGTTTTTTACCTGAGTGAGGCTCTCAGCCCAGTGCCTGGCTGTTATCTCCTCCCTTGTCTGTCTCCTGCATGGGAAGCAGACTTCCTGGGCCCTATCTGGTGCCAGACCTGGCAGATGATCAGGGAGAACTTATTGAAGTAATGATTGAATGAAGAAATGAGAGAAGCCATAAAGCCAATGAAGGAGTTCACAGCCCCCACTCCCCAACACAAGCCCTCACAGGAGTGTTCCTGGCCAGCCCTTCTCATTGCCAGCCCCACCTGGGCTGGACAGGGCTGTGGAAAGGGAGAGAATATGGGTGAGGTTTCCCTGCCTTCAAGCCTTCAAGAAGATGCAGCATCCTGCCCATTGACCTGGCACCAGGGAGGGGCAAAAGCCGCCGTGTCCTTGCTGGTGGGAGGAGGGAAGAGGAGGTTGGGAGGAGGGTCCACACTTTGCTCCCCTAGTGGAGGAGCTGTCAGCCCCGCTGCCAGTCATCTGCTGGGAGGGAACTGGGTCAAGCGGTAGTCAGAAACCATCTGCTCGAGAAGCTGGGATTATCCCGCCCTCTGCTGATCCCCCAGCCCACGGGAGCCAAGGGTGTAAATTGAGTTCTTCCAAATCACCTTGTGTTTCTTGGGGGGGCTCCCCTTCCCCTCCTGAGGGGCGAGGACCTGTTCCTGTTGCTTCAAAGCCTCATTTAGCATCGAGCTTGGTTCTCCTTGTACTGGTAAACTCAGCCTTCCGTCTCGGCTAAGGATGTGACTGCGTCTGTCAGTTTTGTATACAATAATGCACATCAGTGCTGTAGCCAACACCCTCCAAGCAGCTGCAAGACCAGGCCACCCTAATGCAGGATGCTGGCTCCCTGCTGCCATCAAGGAACTCCTTGGAGAAGGCAGGAAGGAAACATGGCGACACTGTAGATTCGGGCTTGCAGAAGATGGAAGAGTACAGAGCACTTCCTCTCATGCACGCCTTTTTTTTTTTTTTTTTTGCATAACCCATCACTATCTGTTGAGGATGATGGAAACGTCCAAAAGTGACAAGGCAAACCACAAACGTGAGCCTTAGGGCTCATTTGCAAAACAAATTGAGAACCCCGGTGCAGTTCTTGGCCCTGCAGCTCCTGCAAGGTGTGGAGTGGAGAGAAGGTCTTTGCACTGCTAGGCACTAGGGTTCTGGCTGGAAGAAGGCCTTTGGCAGAGTTGGGCTTAGGGACCTGGCATGTATTTTTCTGTCACTGAAGCCACTCTTGCCAAGTTTCACCATCACATGTCACACCTCTCCAGAGCAACTCGATCTCTGCACAGAGGAGGTGCGTGCCAGGCCCAGTGCAGCAGTGTCCTGCTCAGCCAGCAGCCCTGGACACTGGCAATGGACGGCCTCAGCCTGGAGCCAGGTGGGAAGGAGAACCCAGCCAAGAGTGCCTCCTAGGGTTGGGGGTCAAGCTGGCCTTTGTAAGAGCTCAGAGACCAACATGGAGCCCCACAGAATGCCCCAAGGCCACCTCGTGCCTTTGAGGTCACAGACTCAAGTCCTTGATGAAAGAGTGAACACAGGAGGGTTATTTTGATAAGACAGTCCTGTATTTCTTACCAGGGCAGCTGGGTGCCTCCTACCTCAGGAGGGCCCTGGCAGCCATCTGCATCCATAAACCCAGCAGTGGCCTCAGGGAGGATGCTTCTTATCTCTGGTAGCTCATGGGCTTGGGGGGCCAAGACCTATGTTATTCATCTGTCACTGTCCAGTGTCCCGCACCGCACCTGCCTTGGTGAGTGCTTATGGACTGAATGAAGTAGGGGCATCACATGGGGCAGACAGAGGAGCTGAGGTGCCCAGTGTGGCTGGGCCAAGACCCTGGAGGTCAGCAGCAGGCCCAGGACTCCAGCGCAGGCCCTGCGTTCTGGTCAGCTTGGACGGCAAGCCACTCCATGCTTCCAGGTGTGTGCTGCTGTCCCCTCCCAGCAGGTGTAAGCAGGTGGACACAGGTATATCATACCTGTTCATGTCCCCATTCTATTTCCTAAACAGGCTTTAACACAAAAGCATTTCATAGGGCTACTCATCAATTGTGGTACTCTTGAGATGATGTCCTCAGTTCCCCAACCCCTGAAATCTATTGTACGTCAGCAAGAACCATACAAACTCTTGTGTTCTGGGCCTCATTCTCAGTAAGACTGGGGAGCCTCGATGTAGCTAGGTAGAGAGGACCCACTTCTGGTTCATCCAGCAAGGGCCTTCAGACCAATTCATGGGGCTACTGGAGGTTCTGTGAGAGTAGAATTCAACATGTTTTGAACGTCCAGGAAATTTGTGAACATTCAGGAAATATTTCAACAGCAGGCCCCTGAGGATGGCTGTCCAAGTTGGTATATTTTCTAGAAAAAAAAATAGAGGTGCTAAATACAGCAGTTGGTTAGTGACCCACTTCAAATTGCTAATCACAAACTATTCCTAGCACAGAATTCCTTCGCTTTCATTCAGTAAACACACTGAAATAGCTGCTGGAGATCCAGCAAGGCATAAGTCAGGACCTGACACCCCCACCCCCAAGTCTACTGGGAAGACCAGTACATGAGCAGGGAGATCCTCCCTCTCCCAGAGAGACCACAGGGATAAAGCTGAGGGGGAAAGACACCTAAGTCTACCAGAGGTGTCTCAGGGGAGGCAGGATTTGAACTGAGCCATGAAGCACAAGGAGGCATTTTCCAGGTGGCCCCCAGGTGGACATGAGAGAGACGAGGTGGACAGAAACTGAGGTCCCCGGGATGAACTGCGTGAGAGTAGGTCTAGGGGAGGAACCAGGTCAAGTCCAGTGTAGCTAGGCCTGGGTTTGTCAGCCCAGAAAGAGGTGGTAAGGCCAGGAGGACATGTGACCCCTTGCAGGGGTGTTTTAGGACAGTGGCAGCACTCTAGTGCCTCAGAGACCCAGCCCATCGGGGAGGCACTGAGGGCTAGCATGAGAACCAAAAGGGAGGAAGGAGAGGGATTGGAGTCCTTCCATCAGGACACAGGCCTGGGCAGCTCATGGGAGGAGGGGCTGAGCAAGAATTGCTGAGGAGCGCCCTCCTCCCATTCCTGCCGTGGGAGCGCCTGTAGATGGCTTCCGGGTGCCCATGTGTGGCCGAGAACCCAGTGAGCTGGCTATTTTGCTACTAACAAAGGAAAAGTCGAGCATTTCTAAGGTTTCTTTGTTTAGGGTCTCTAAGCCCAAGTGCGTCCACTCTGGGAATACTCGGGTCCAAGTACCAAACTCCCCTTAAATGGCATGCCTCGGTCCTCAGCTGTCCTTGAGCTTCAAACTGACCTTTTTTCCATCTACTCCTTGGAGGACGAGAAGTGACCTGCCTGTCCAATGGGCCACCAGCAAAGAAAAATGCACAGCTGACCCCAGATAGCATTTCTGAGGTTCTGATGGGTGACAGGGACGACACAGAAACCACAGAAATTATGCTTGTCTACAGACAAGACATCTTTTTTGCTTTTTTGTTGTTGTTGTTGTTGTTGTTAAGACAGAGTCTTGCTGTGTCACCAGGCTGGAGTGCAGTGGCATGATCTCAACTCACTGCAACCTCTGCCTCCCGGGTTCAAGCGATTCTCCTGCCTCAACCTCCCGAGTAGCTGGGACTACAGGCGCGCGCCACCACGCCCAGCTAATTTTTGTATTTTTAGTAGTGACAGGGTTTCACCATGTTGGCTAGGATGGTTTTGATCTCCTGACCTTGTGATCCGCCTGCCTCAGCCTCCCCTTTTTTGCTTTTTAAACAGAACCAAGAAACTCATCAATCATTTCATGTATATGAAAACTGAGGAACCTCTGTCTCCAACAGCCCACACCCCCTCCAGCTGCACCCATATGTTCCGTATTCATGGAACTCACTTCCTGTGAAGGTACCACGGTAAAGCAGATCAAAAAGAGAGCCACCAGAATGTTGGGCTTCGCATAAGTTCTCCCCACCCTGACATAAGACTCTAATTGAATTTTCGCAGTCAGTAAAACGGTCTCTGTCTCGCATTGAAGGGAACTCCACAGGGGGAACCACCGTGGCAGTAGAAGGAGAAAAAAACAGAGCCATTAGCAGCTTCAGCTTCCTGCAGCCAGGACCTATTGACTGGCTGGTAAAGCTCTGTTAATTTCAAGTCCTCTCAATGTTCAGCCCCTTCCCTTTTGGTCTGGGCACTGGGCAGGCTCCTGGTTCACACCATGCTCCCTGTCTTTCCTCCTCCTTCCCCACCCAGGCCCCCAAACTGCGAGTCAGGTGCTGGTCTGAGAAAGGAGGCATTTCTCACCTACCTCCCTAGCCCAGGTCATTCAACCTCTACAGTGCCTTCTCTTCCCCATATATTAGATTATGGGTTGAAATGCCAAAGGAAAAAAAAATGAATGGAAAGGGAAGGATTTGATTTTTGCTTGATGGATTTATTTATATCTAATTAGGAGGCCCCACTGTGAAGGGGGTAAAGTTTTAGTTCTGGCCTATTGAAGGGCAAACACCTATTGTGAACTTGCCATCTGCGTTGCTCCAAGATTCCCAGAGTCGAGCCACATGCATTCGTGATGCCAGTAGAACAGTGAGCAGAGCCCAAGCCACCAGGCACTGTCCTCAACCCTCCACCTGTCAGCAGGGCCTGTCACGCAAACTGGTCTCAAGCCAGGGATTGGAGGATGTGCCCTTTGACACCTTTCCAAACGAAGAAGAAAAAAGAAAGATGTAAAGATAGACCAGATAAATAGCATCTTTAGGATGAAGAAATACAAAACATTAAAATTTCATTTGACCTTCATCTCCCTTAGGGTGTCTAATGTTTCTCATACCCCTACAGCTTCCTACTGATTCAGAAATAACGGCACAGAGCAAGACACTTAGTTAGAAATAAAAAGAAGAACCTGCCAGGCATAGAAATACTGAAACACTCATCAACTGACATTAAGTAACACTGGTCAAAAGAGGTGTCACATGCATTATTACACAATCTCTTTAGGACATCATTTGTATCTGTACATAATGTAGTCAAACTGTTACTTACCTGAGCTCAGCTAACCGTGAATCTTTTTGTAATTAAATCTATGAACACTGTCAGACACACTCACCAATCTTGCACACATTGGTGATAACTAGCCCTCCTCTCCAGCCACAGAATATATTCTTTTTTTTTCTTTTTTCTTTTTTTCTTTTTTTTTGAGACAGAGTCTTGTCTGTCACCCAGGCTGGACTGCAGTGGCACGATCTCGGCTCACTGCTACCTCCACCTCCCGAGTTCAAGCGACTCTCGTGCCTCAGCCTTCCAAATAGCTGGGACTATAGGCACCAGCCACCACGCCCGGTTGATTATTGTATTTTTAGTAGAGATGGGGTTTCGCCATATTGGTCAGGCTGGTCTCAAACTCCTGACCTAGGTGATCCACCTGCCTTGGCCTCCCAAAGTGCTGGGATTACAGGCATGAACCACCACTCCCGGCCTCCAACCACAGAACATATTCTGGGTTCGGGGCCCCTCAGGATGGTCTTTAGCCCTTCCTGATGCCTCCAACTATTGTTCAAAAAGGTTCTTGTATTCATTCCACATGTACGCAGAGGACCTAGTAGGAACAAAACACTGTACCAGGCAATGACTGGGCTACGGCACTGTCCTGACTTCAGATCAATTAGCAGGGAGGGCAGACACCTTGGCAGCAAGCACTAGGCCCCACAGAAGGCAGTACGGAGGGAGCAAATGAGCAGGACAGGCCCTGGCACAGTGGAGCTTGCAGGAGATGGAGGGCCAACGGGAGCTTGTGGGAGAGCTGCCTGGGCCTGCGCTGGGGGCTGGAGCCACCCTGGAGGAAGTAGGGCCCAGCCAGTCAGGGTCGGGGAACAGGGTCTGGCCAGGGCCTTCCAGACAGCAGATTCCTAAAGGCCAGACTGGGGTCGTGGTGAGTTCGCGGGGTCGTGGTGACTTCGCAGTGCCGCCACACCAGCCCTGAGCTGCTTCCTCTGCTCTGCGTTTGTGGGACAGAAGAGAACCTTGGGCACTTAAGCCGCCGCTATTTGGGATTTTCCACTATGTGCAGCCAGACCTAATGGTAACTGAGTCAAGAGGCATAGGGTTGAGATGGGAGCTGGGAAGCAGGAGAAAACGAAGATGAGAAACAGAAAGGGGCAGTCAGGGAGGTGGAAGGAAACCAGGACGGGTGGTGTCCTGCAGCCAGGGGGTGGCAGGGAGGCCAGGCACAGCAGCGTGGGCTCTGAAGGAGGCAGGAGAAGGCACTGCAGGTGACAGTATGCAAGAGAGGGCAGGAGGTGGGTGGTCTCTGAATGTAAAAAGTGACCAGAACAGGGAAGACGCTGGGGATGCATAAGGGCGTGGTCTGCCCTCCTGATTCAGGTCCACAGGGAGCCCAGAGCTGCGAGACTCTTCAGCTGGGAGGCCCCCAAAAGTGGGAGCTAAGGGATGGTTGATGTAACTGGCTTCTGACCGATGATGCCAGAGCCGGGCAAACACTGGAGCTATTTCCTCAAGCAGGTGCCTATGCCCGGTCTGCCCTGGGTATGGGGTGTGCTGCTTTGGGAGAAAAGTGGTGGCAGCCGAGCCTGGCCCATAAAACACACAGACTGATGAGCTGCAGCTCTATGTATGTTACAGTAGGAAGAACCATTCTCCAATGGAGATGTCATTCATTTCTTTACTGCCTCACTCCTATCTTGCAATATTTTTCAGTGATTCTCCCCTATTCAGGAAAAAGATCTAATTCCTTCTGCTGCCTAGGAGGCTTTTTATCCAGCCCCTACTGCCTCCAGCTTCCCATGAAGTAGCCCCTTCCTCCTCCCCCGCAACTCACGCACTGACTCTCTCTTCTCCAGCCACTGAAAGCTACTCCAATGGACCTAACAGACCCTGGGTCTCTAAAATGACCAATCTTCCCAGCTTGCCTGGGATGAAGGGTTTTCCTGGGCCATAGGACTTTCTGTGGTGAAACCAGGACCGTCCCAGACAAACCAGGTCATGCTACGTACCTCGCCCATTCATATCTTTACTTCTACTATTTGCTCAGCCTGCAGCTCCTTCCCCTGAGCCTTGTCTGTGAGGAAGACACTCGATAGCTTGCCTCCAGCATCACTGCCTCCCCAGAGCTTCTCCTAATCAGCCCCTGACTCTATTAAAACCATAGAACCTGCCAGGTGGTCCTCTGTGCCTTTTTGGTAGCCTGCATAGAGCTCCAGCACAGCACTTCAATACTTTACTGTCTAGGCCGGGCGCGGTGGCTCACCCCTGTAATCCCAACACTTTGGGAGGCTGAAGCGGGCGAATCACTTGAGGTCAGGAGTTCGAGACCAGCCTGGCCAACATGGGGAAACACTGCCTCTACAAAAAATACAAAAATCAGCCAGGCGTGGTGGCATGCGCCTGTAATCCCAGCTACTCAGGAGGCTGAGGCAGGAGAATAGCTTGAACCTGGGAGGCGGAGGTTGCAGTGAGCCAAAATTGTGCCACTGCACCCCAGCCTGGGGGACAGAGCAAGACTCTGTCTCAAAAAAAAAAAAAAAACTTTACTGTCCAGATGTGCTGCATTCTCTGTCATGCCCTCTAATGTCACACATGCCTGTTGAAATGTGGCCCTGATGCCAGACACTTGCCACTCTCCATTCTCCCTTCTCCCTTTCTTCCTCATCCAGACAATGACAAGCCCCTAGGATTCTGCCTTCTAAGTCTCTACTGAAGCCTCCTGAGGCTGGCCACGGTGTTCCTGTATTTTGGTACCTCAGTCTTCTATCTACACACGCTCTTGTCCACTCTGAGCTTCCAGAGCTCAGACAAGGAGCTACTCTATCTTTACATCCCAGTGCTGCAGCAGGCCCAGCAAGTCATGGGTGAGCCACAAGTGTTTGCTGGGCTATTTTCAAATACAGCAGAAGGGATTCTGTGATGTGTGGCCACACCCAAGACCAATTTTTTTCAGAAACTTCTGAAAAGTCATCTCATTCCACACATTCATTTAACAAATAACTTACTAAACACCTATCATATGCAAAGCCTAGGAGATAAAGCAGTGAACAAGACAGTCAAAACCTCTGTCCTCATGAAACTTACAATCTAAGGGGGGAAACAGACAATAAGCATGTTTTACAAAGTAATCTCAAAGAGTGAAACTGCTATGAAATTTTTTTTTTTTGAGACGGAGTCTCACTCTGTCACCCAAGCTGGAGTGCTGTGGCACGATATTGGCTAACTGCAAGCTCCACCTCCCGGGTTCACGCCATTCTCCTGTCTCAGCCTCCCGAGTAGCTGGGACTACAGGCGCCTGCACCACACCTGGCTAATTTTTTGTATTTTTTGTAGAGACGGGGTTTCACTGTGTTAGCCAGGATGGTCTCCATCTCCTGACCTCGTGATCTGCCCACCTTGGCCTCCCAAAGTGCTGGGATTACAGGTGTGAGCCACCGCACCAGGCCAGTGCTATGAAATTTGTTAAAGGAGCTTAAGGAGAAGCAGACTGGTTAGGGGCTACATAAGTTAGGAAAGGCTTCTCTGAAAAGGTCAAAAGATACAAAAGAAGAAGTCACAGAGATCTGGGGGAAGAGCTTCAAGATGGGACTAAGCTTAGAATGTTCAAGGAGCATTGAGAGAAAACCAGCATGCATGATACATGCCAAAGCCAGAATAGAGTGGTTGAAGGAAATTAGAGAGGTCGAGGCCAGATTACTTCAAGCTTTGCAGGTTTTACTTCTTAGGATTAGATTCAATCAGCCTCAATCAGTGGCTAACACAAGATATTTCTTACATCAGAGAAGTTCAGAATTAGGAATTCCAAGCCTGGTATGATGACTCTGTGGTCATCTGGCAGCTCTGCTTCATCTATCTCTCTTATGAAGTTTTCATCGTCAAGGTTGCTTTATATCACAAGATGGCTGCTGGAGCACCATCCATAACATCTGTATTCTAAGCAGTAGAAAAGAGGAAAGCATGGAACAGGAAAAATTTTGCATTCTCCCAGCTGAGCCAGCTCCCTTGAAAGGACAATACCAGAAGTCTCACTCAACAGCTCTGCTTTCATCTCATTGGCCACCCCTAGGTTATAAAGGAGGCTGGGAAATACAGGCATTTAACTGGGTACTGTGCTGCTCCAAATAAAAGTAGGGTTCAATCAGAAAGTAAGACACACAGAATAAATACTGGGTGTAAACCCCGTCTCTACTAAAAATACAAAAATTAGCCAGGCGTGGTGACATGCACCTGTAGTCCCAGCTACTCAGGAGGCTGAGGCAGGAGAATCGCTTGAACCCGGGAGGTGGAGGTTGCAGTGAGCTGAGGTGGCGCCATTGCACTTCAGCCTGGGTGACAGAGCGAGACTCTGTCTCAAATAAATAAATATAAATAAATAAGAATAAATACTGGGTGTGCCCAAGGGTGTGGAAAGGAGCCTGAGCTGCATTCTAACTACAACGAGAAGGATTTTAAAAGTGCTGCTATGATTTGATTTACCAGGTGAGAAGACCGCTATGGCTACAGATGGAGGGGGAACTAGAGCCGGGAGGAGTGGAAGCAGGGAGATGAGTTAGGTGCTGTTGCAATAATCCAAGTGAGAGATGAGGGTGGCTGGGCTAGCGCTTCAGCGTGGAGGTGGTGAGAAGTGGCTGGATTTGCCTCAGCTGACAGACCTGGCTGAAAGATTGGGTGTGGATATGAAGGAAAGACAGACACAGGAAGATGGATCCCAGGTTATGGGGCTGAGCCAGGAGGAGGATGCCATTCATGGGGCAGGAAGGGATGGGGAGAGACCTAGGACAGTGAAAGTTCTGCTTGGGTATATTGCTTTCGAGAGGCCTGTTAGGTGCCAAGGGCAACTGCTGAAGAGGTAGTTGGATGGGGAAGTTTGGGATTCAGGGCAGAGGTCATACCGTTTGGGGAGCCACCAGTAAATGTCTGGTATTGAAACCCAGGGGCCAGATGAGTTCGCTCAGTGAGAGGGTGCTGATGAAGAGAAGAGGGCCAAGGAGGAACCCTGGGGCACTTTGGCCTTTGAAGGCCAGAGAGCCAGCAAAGGAGGAGGAAAACGGGCCAGCATGGTGGAGAGGGAACGAGGGCCGAGTGCCAAACGCTGCGAGCATGGAGTACGATGAGAACAGGAATGCACCCGGGACGTGGCCACGTGGACATTGGTAGGGACCCTGATAAGAGCCAAGAGCTATCACAGTAGAGTGGGGGAAGAAGGCCTCGGAAAGAATGGCTGATGAGCAAGTGGACCTGCCAGGAAACTCTTCCGCATGGTGGTGTTGCTGTGGAGGGTGGGAGAGAAATGCATGGAGCTAGAGGGAACATGCAGTTGGGAGGGCTCCCCAACCAACAAGCCCTGGGGCTCCCACGCCTCCACCACCCAGCCTCGGTGGTCATTTCACAGTTCCTGTCACTTGCACTCCAGCACAGAGGATATCACAGCCCAGATACCAGAGTTTTTTCCATCCACTCCAAGGATTGGGCTCAGAGGAAACAATTAGAAGCCTCCAGTTACTCTCTGGGGCTCTAAGAGCTCCTGTCTGGAGACCTGGCCCTCTGGGCTCAGCCGCTAACAAGAGCCATCCCCTGTGTCCCCACGGTGACCGATCAAAGCGCCACCTGTAGCGAGTTATTTAAGGAGAAGAGCTGGGCTTATGGAGGAACCGTGGAAAGATCACAGGCTATCTTCAGAGAAGCTGGTGGAATTCCCAAGTCCTTACTGGGTTTGGGGCTTGATTACCCACTCAGTGCCCAGCTGGTCATCATCATGTTGGCCAACCACCAGAGGGAAAAAAAATTGCCTCCAAAATTTATCAGCAGCCAGGTCACCACCTTTGCTGTGAGATGAAACTACATCTGAAGAATATTTATCCTGGGGAGGGGAGAAGGAGAATGGCAGAATGGTTCATTTCAAACTTTAGTGGCTTTGTCTGGGTTTTGCTCAATCCCCAGCTAACGGCTAAACTATCTGAACTCCAAACCAAAATAAATACACCTCTGAAGTTAAACAATGTTATTACATCAAGGCTGATGTAATGGTTCCAAACCATGAGAAAATAATATTCCAGCATAATGGGTCCCTCTGTTTAGCCAGAGGAAAGGCTGGGCTTCTGGCTCCTTGTCAACTGGAATTTGGCGTTTTCTATCATTGTTGAGCTGGGTGTGTGTATCTGTGTGTGGGACCTAATTAAAGATGCTTTAGGACTTGTGGTGTGAAAGCGTACAGATAGATTTTAAAATATAATTGAGTGGTACAGAGTAGGTCTTTGGACCAACCCAAAGAAGGGCCCCTGCCTGCCCTACCCCTTGGGTCCCTCCCAGAATCAGCTTCCCCCAGAGTGACATTGAGGATTTCGATGGCCCCTCCAGGTTCAGGGGTGGAAAAAGGTTATGTGGCTTAAAGGCTGTTTCATTGTGAGAGACAACTTCCAAATAAAAGGAAAGTGGTACCCACCCCCAGGAACATATCTGCACGTGCTGCTCTGCACCCTCGGGTGTCTCCAGGCAGACGGAAGCTGACTCCCACAGCCGAGCTGAGCTGAGCAGGGCACAGGCTTAACAGGGAACATCCACTGGGTTGACACTGCACCAATGGTGCCTACAGGCATGCAGCCCCCACGTTCCTGCTAGCTCTGCCCCTGGGCTTGAGGGCTTGGTCCCTAGGGCTCTGTTCCCGTGTACACTTTACCAGGGTCAAGTCAGGCAGACAGTGCCTGGAAGACGCGCCCTCTCACCCTCCCCCACCTCGCTGGAGGCTGCCGTAGGAAGACTTTGACATAGGGAGTCCCAGGGTGCCCGGTCAGGTTCACAAGTCAGAGACGTCTGCCAACTAATGAAACTGAGCGCTTCCGATTTCAGGTTCTCCATAGACTGCAAAAGGCTTTTTGGTTTGGGTTTTTTGTTTTTTAACATACCATTCATCAACACCAGCTGTCAACCACACGCAGAACTCACAGCTAGCCTCTGCCCCAGGCCCATGGGCTTCTTAATCAAATCAGGCCGAGGCATGCGTGGGGACAAACATGCATTGTGTCCTATCTCACTGAATCCTTTCCACAAAATTATCATTAATCCCTCTTTGCAGATGAGGAAACAGAGGCTCAGGGAGGTTTAGGAACTGGCCCGGCATTCCTTGTTGTGGCATCTGGCAGCGCCACAGACCTCATCTGTTAGACGGGAATGACATCCCGCTCCGCGGAAGCTGTGTTAGTTTGCTAGGGCTGCCCTTACAAAGTAGCACAGACGGGATGGCTCAAACAACAAGATTTATTTTCTCACAGTTCTGGAGGCTGGAGGTCCAAGATCAAGGTGTCGGCACGGTTGATGTCTCCTGCAGCCTCTCTCCTGGGCTTGCAGGTGGCCGTCCTCTCCCTGTGTCTTCACACGGTCTTCCCTTTGTGTGTGTCTGTGTCTTAATCTCCTCTTCTTATAAGGACACCGGTCACACTGGATTAGGGCCCAACCATATGACCTCTTTTTACCTTGATTATCTCTTTAGAAGCCCTATCTCCAAATCTCCAAATACAGTCACCTTCTGAAGTGCTGGGAGTTCAGGCTTGGACATATGAGTTTCGGGGGGACATGGCTCACAGCAGAGGTGCCGGCAGGGTCAGGGGAGATGATGTAGGCTGAGTGCCTGGAGCTGCATGTGCCCCCCGCAGCCTCACTTGGGTCAGGGGTGGGATGGTGCACAGCAGGTTCTAAGAACCATCGCCTGTCTTTACTGGGTGCCTGCTCCACAGCAGGCCATGGTGGCTGTGGGATGGCCTGGATAGGAAAGTGCAGCGAAGACCAGCTGTTCCCAACACGGCAGAGCTATTCCAGAGAGCCAGAGCAGGCAGGTGGGGCTCTGCAAATATGTTCAACCCCCCACACCCCTGCCGACAGCACAAGACTGTGCAGGCTCTCCCGGTGCCCTACAACCTTGGGCTGGGACCTCTCTCCGACAGCCAAAGCAACCTGGACACCCTCCAGTTCTCATTTCTCCCCTATCCCCAAGCAGCATGTAGCGGGGGCCAGCAAGAATTTGCTGAATGAGTGAAGAGATGTAAGTTCTGACGGATTCACTCCTCCTGCTCTGCCCTCATTTCTTTCCTACTGAAACTTCATTTCTTCCAGAACAAGAGGCTGGGCTCAGTAGGATTCTGGACTGGACTCACTGTCCACCAGCAGGGATGGGGCACTTCCCAGTCGGGGCTGCCCCTGGAGTGTCAGGCCCCCGGCAGACAGGGAGCAAGACCTCCCGAAAGCCCCACGCACACACTCACACTCTCCATTCTTGGCTCACTCCACCCTTGCAGCAGGGATGGCAGGCTCGTATTTCCCCCAACACACCAGCAGATGTTCAAGAGGGGCATCCAAAACCCCTCGGGAACGAGCAGCAACCAGATCTGAAGCGAGAAAGTGTCAGTGTCTCCCGATGGAGGGGCCTGGAACAAGTTACCCCGGGGAGGCTTCTCTGCAGGTTTTACCACCAGGCCCGACCCTCAGCTGTCTGGATCAGCTTAGGTGTGGTCTCACTTCAAGGCAGGAGGGAGAACTAGATGACCTTTTGGGTCCCTTCCTGCCCTGGGATTTCAGGCAGACATTAACATCTGGGGAGTGACAGTAGCCGAGAGATCCCAGTGGCCCAAAGCCAGCAGTAACAGGGTGGCCCGGTCTGGGCAATCCACCTGGAGCTAACCAACAGGTAGAGTTGCAAATAGCAATGAGCCTGGCAGCTGCCAGGATTACCCATTTGACAAAGCAAGAAGCGGTGGATGGAACTGCTCACCCTCCGAGGAAACCGGAGCAGGATCCTTGACTGCCTGGCATGGGTGTGCGTCCCCGCAGGCGTCACAAGAGGCACGCACACAGACAGTATCTGTGCGAAGGGGATGGGAGGCCTGCTTGGGAAGCCTCTCCTCTGAGACGCTAACAAGCCTGATAAGAATCACAGCTTCCAAGCAAGACCTATACATGGTTATAGCACCTCATTTTCCCTCACCATATTCTCTAAGGGGCAGAGAGCATGGGGGCCCCCTCAGTTTCATGGCTGGGAGAAAAGAAAGAGTAAGAGATGGTCAAGAGCACATCACAGTTGCCCAAAACCCAGCACATTTGCACCTACTGCTGTGGTCGCCAGGCCTTTCTAGTCACCTTTTGGTTCTAGCCATCTCTGGAATTAGATTGGCATTTTTTTTAAAGCCTGGTACAGAATAGCACTTTATCAATCCCCCGCTAACCTTATCAGTCAGTCAGCCAACCTACATACATTTTTGAAGGTCTACACTTGAGCTAGAACCCAGAAGATGTGGTGAAAACAATGATATCTTCTTTCAAAGAGCTTCATGTTGGGAACTCAAGACAGATACAAGAGAAGCAATGGTAGCCAAGGCAAGACTCACATGATGAAGGACCCAGGCAACTTGGGTGTCCAGAGGAGTCAGAGGCCTGTGGGGCAGGCAGGGAGGCCCGGGGAACAGGCAGGGCACATGCAAGGCCTGGAGGGAAGCTTCGAAGGAGAAGTTGCTGGAGATGAACGACATTCTAGGCCACCAGCAAGGGTATGGCGGAGACACAAGCACGTAATGGGCACGAGCCAGAGGAGGTGGGTGGGGCAGGCCTCCTAGGTTAAGGAGGGGAGCTGCCACCAGATGCTGTAACAGCTTGGGAGCTGGGGAAGGTTTCTGCACAAAGCAGGACTTCCTGAAAGCATTTCTGAAGTGACTGCTGCACACAGATGTGCATCATTTTCCGGCGTGGAGGAGACCTTCAATGGATGTGCACACCATTGAACCACCTAGTACAGCACCAACTGTGAAAGAGATGGAGGCTGTTTCACTGTCCAGGGCACTGAAGCCTCCAAAGAGAGCCCCTGGGAGCCCCGGCGCTTCTCTGGTTCTTCAGCGCCTGTGGCTTTCTCAACAGGTTAATAACACACACTTGTGCGCACACAAGTTGAGTAAGACACAAGAACATACTAATTGACTTCACTTTCGTTAAAACCATGTATTTGACATCTAAGCCTCCAAGTTAGAAAGGTCTCTGCATCTGCTATTAATGACTGAATTCAGGGATTCTGTGTACCCTCTTCCCACAGAGCATGGAGGGGTTGAATAACAGAAGCCTGGGCTGAGCTGGTTTTTTCCTGTGTCTGACTCTGGGCTCCCTCTGAGCGCCCCTGTGTGCCTTCCCTCAGGCCCCTCTTCTGCTCGGAACCTTCCCTGGCTCGCTGCTGGCTGCAGTGCCTTGTCCAAGCGCCTCCACCAACGTTTGCCTCCAGAGTCCCTCATTCCTCCCATGCTTGTGTCTATTGAGTTCTCGGTACGGGCCTGCTTGGGCTTACGTTCTGTTGAGGCAAACTGAAAATAAACATGAAAATAATCAAATAGGCAAAACAATTGCATGTTGTGATTAGTTAATAAGGAAACAAGAGTCAGAGCAAGAGTCGGTGGCTCTCCCGATGGAAGTACTGCTGGAGCTGAGACCCAACGTGACAGGGGCTTACGGAAGTGAGGTGTGAGGACTGGGGCGGTCCAGGCAGCAGGGACCACATGTGCAGAGTCCCTGCAGCACAGCGCCGGGTACAGTGAAGGCATCAGGAGATGGCCAAGGGGGCTGGAGCATGGTGGGCAAGGTCTCAAAACAAGGTCGCATGGGGCTTTGAGGGCTGTGGTTGGACTTCTGCCCTGTCCTAAACCCTTTCCTTCCCCTATAATCCCCCATGGTCAGTGGAATCACCGAACCCCTTCGCCTCCCCCCGCTCCCACATTCAGCTGGCCACCAAATCCTACTGATTCTATTTCAGACTCTCTCCCAACTCTCCACCCTGTTCTCTTCCCCCTACCTTGTTCTGGGTCCTCACCCTCACCCACCTCAACAAGCCTACAGACCCAACCATCTCTCCTCGCCTCCAGCCCAGCTTCTGGCATGGGGGCTGCAGGCGCCACCAGGCAGCTTCCTAAAGCACATGTCTGGCCCCAGCACTCACACCCGAAGACTCCTGTCTACACTGGCGGCTGTTGGAGCTGGGCAGTGGGCACATGACCTTCTACATGTTTGACTTTTGTATAATAACCACCACAAACAAGACAAAACAACAAAAACCCTCCTCCTACCCAGAAGGCCTGCCCTCTTGTCTTCTCCCTAAACGAACAAGCTGTGCCGGCACCCGAGTACCCAGCTACAGACCCAAAGCCCAGGGGCTCCCAGTGACACAGAGACAGAGGGTGTGGCAGCCTCAGGAGACCATCACAAGGAAGCCTCGAGTCCCCCGACACCCCACACATAGGCCTGTGGTTGCGCCTCAGGGAACCCAAAGCGGGAAGGTGGCTGGCAGGTGTTCCCGGGATGACACCAACCCGGCCAAGCTCCTTTCCAGGCAATTTCACAAGAGTCCCTGATTGTATCATGTCCTCGCAGAAAAATGAGGAGCAGGACCCACAGCCACGGCCAAGGTCTGTGTTCAGACTCGTCCCTGATGCGACACTAACCACACCCACTCCCACAATGCACCTGTTTGTAAAATGTTTCTCAGTGGGGCACGGTGGCTCACGCCTGTAATCCCAGCACTTTGGGAGGCTGAGGTGGGTGGATCACCTGTTGTCAGGAGTTCGAAACCAGCCTGGCCAACATGGTGAAACCCCATGTCTATTAAAAATAAAAAAATTAGCCGGGCGTGGTGGTGCACGCTTGTAATCCCAGCTCCTAGGGAGGCTGAGGCAGGAGAATTGCTTGAACCTGGGAGGCAGAGGTTGCAGTGAGCCGAGATCGTTCCATTGCACTCCAGCCTGGGCAACAAGAGTAAAAGTCTGTCTCAAAAAAAAAAAAAAAGTTTCTCAAAAGAGCTCATGTAAATAAAGCATTAAGGGGTGATGTCTCTTCTGTGCTGCTGCCGAACGTTTCAGAAGCGACAAAGGACAATGAGCAGCTGCTTCCCACAATGCTGGTGAGTTCCCGCATCAGCTCCCTTGGCCTGAACAGAAACAGTGGCTGGGCGTGGAATGGCCTGAACTCAGCTACTGGTGGCACCACACTTAAAGATATGTTGAAGTCTGTGACTGCTCCAGGTGTAGACAACCTTGGAATCCATCCCAAGTGAATTCATCTCCACTGCTGCCTGTACTTGTCCCACCCACACGCTCGCATCTTCAGAGAGCCCTCCTCGCTCTACTTTTCCTCAGCCATCAAGGTGTTTGGGCGTCTGTCACCGGGACAGGCTCTGAGCCTGGCATGAATCTAAGAGAAAGCAGATATTCATAAGCCAGAGTCTTAAAGAAGTTGGGTTTAGATGCAAAGGAAATTTGTGCCGTGTGAAGAAGGGAGAACAACCCAACGAGGAGTCAACATTGCCTGATCCACGGCCACTTGACTTTCCATCCATGGGTTTTTCAGTTTTTGTCTTTCTAAGCTCTTCATAGGAATCCAAAGTGGAGGCCGGGTGCAGTGGCTCACACCTATAATCCCAGCACTTTGGGAGGCCTAGGTGGGTGGATCACCTGAGGTCAGGAGTTCAAGACCAGCCTGGGCAACATGGTGAAACCCCGTCTCTACTAAAAATACAAAAATTAGCCAGGTGCGGTGGCACGTACCTGTAATCCCAGCTGCTCGGGAGGCTGAGGCAGGAGAATTGCTTGAGCCCGGGAGGCAGAGGTTGCAGTGAGCTGAGACTGTGCCATAGCACTCCAGGCTGGGCAACAGAGAGAAATTCAGTCTCAAAAAAAACAAAAAAAAAAAACAAAAAAAACCCAAAAAAACAAAGCAAGAGAGAGAGAGGGAGAGAAAGAAAGCAAGAAAGATCCAAAGTGAGGAGCAACAAGGGGTGTCTCAGGACTGTCCTCCAAGCCTAGTAACTCGGGGAATGACATCAATCATACCTTCATGCCTCACCCACCCTTGGAAAGATGGGTGGGATTAGGAGCCAAGGCATTCAGTATGAGGGGCCTGGCCCCATCAGAGCAGCCGACGCTGGGCCCCTCCCAGGCCTCAGCTTGCTCATCTGCGCAAGGCGGGCTGCACCTGCCCTTCTCCCTGCACAACAGCTGTTGTGAGGCTGAGAGAGCAGGGCACGCCGAGCACTCCCCAGCACCAGCCACGATGGTCCATGCTTAAACTGGAGATTGCATGGGATCCAGTGGTCAAGTTGCCCTGGGTCACCCCAGCAGGTGAGTGGCAATGCCCAAAATAATACTCTGGTGTCTGTGACCCCAGGGCCAGACTGTCCTTGACAGCTGGTTAGAGGAAGTTGTTGGTCAGTTGGAGACAGGGCAGGTGATGGCCCTTGGGCACGTACAGGACTTTCTGCAAACCTATGGGTGCTCTTCTTCTGAGAGTGCCTCAACAATTTCTTATTTTTGTTATTTTTTTTTATCTTCTCAATGGGCCTGGCCCAGGAGTTTCGGGCTTTTATTAAGCAGTGGAAGTGCATTGGAAACACAAGGCGCTGACCTCCTCACCCTGCCCACACTGGTAGCAGAGTAACAACTGGGTCTCCAGAGACACCTGAGGGCCCGCCTTCCAGCCCTCAGGCAGAAGACCTAAAAGCTGTGTGGAATATTCCCCCATCACGACCTTGGTCTGGACGCAGCTCCAGGGTCGCCCTTCCTAAGGCAACGTCACCCTGACCTGGCCCCACGGGCGACTTAAAGGTAACTCCTGGGGAGGGGGTCTTGCTCACTGAGGCTGTTGCAGCCTGTGCCTCTGCAGTGGATGAAGAGTTTCCAATGGCCTAATTTTCTCCCAGGGAGTAAAACTGAAGGTCTGGAAGAAGAGCTCACTGTTTATAAATGTCCTAGAAATAAAAGAGCTTAAACATGAGGGATAAAAACATGGTTCAGTATCTTGGGGTTCTTCATCAGATTAGCGAGGCCCTAGAGCAGAAAACCACGGCTGACCTGAAGGACTGATAAAGCCGTGGTGGCTTCCTGCATTCCTCGTGGCCACAAGCCCTGGACTTATCACACCAGGCTTCCCTCCAGCAGGTCCCAAGAGCTCCGCAAGAGAAATGAGGGAGATAGCTACTGGGCACTGGACACCTGCTGTGTGCCCTCGGGGCTGACAGACTTCTCATATTTGATTTTCATCACCCCATTAAAGTTGGCACTATCACATTTTATAAGTGAACCCTGAGCCTCCAGAAGGTTTAGCAATTGCCAGTCAACAGCTCCTGGGTGGCAAGGCCAGGACAGGAATCCAGGTCTGCCCAAGCCCACAGCCCACGCCCTTCCCTTTCTGGGCACTACGTCTGGGCACATGGTGCCCCCACAAGCACTCAGCACCCAGGTCAGTCAGGAGAGGGAGGTGGGGTGGAGGAAGGTGAGGAGCAGGGAGGCAGCTGGTCAGCCACTTAGAAGGCTTAATTAAGCAGAGAGACAAGGAGGGCTTGCCCCACGACAGAGACTCCGTACACATGGGGAGGTGGGCTTGGGAGACCTCAAGGAGACAGAACTAACAGGGACGGGGCAGCTGGCTGACTTATACCTGTCCTCCCTGGCACCCCAAAATATAGTAGGCTGTGGGGACAGGGCCACAAGGAACAGACCCAGAAGACAAGGTGATGTTGCTGTTGTTTGGCATGAAGGCGGCAGCTACTACATATTCCGGAAGGAGAGGCCGTGGAGGAGGAGGGGAGGCCCAGGCAGGAGCCCGGGGAATACATTTCCCCTCTACCCTGCCACGGAGGCTGGCCCATGCTGGAAAGGGCAGAGCTCCTCAGAGACCCAGGAAAGGGCAGTGTGACACAGCCTAGCTCGGCTCAAGCCTGGCCAAAAGGCCGAGGCGTGGGAACTGCAGATGCTGGGGCTGCCGTGACCGAGGTAGCTCTGGGCTGGTCACCAAGCCGAGCCCAAGGCAGTGGAGCCAAGGCTGATTGCAACAGAGGAGGAGGAGGAGGGGGGAGGCGGCAGCAGGGGAGAGGCTTTTCAAAAAGTCTGACGTTGAGGAGAAGTGGATACATGAGTAACCAGGATGAGGGGTTTTTTCTGTTTTTTGTTTTGTTTTGTTTTTAAGATAGGGACTGTTGGGACATATTTGCAGACAAGAAGGAATGGAGCCAGGGAGATAAAGATTTAAACTGTCCAAGAGAAAAAGTGTGCACAGGGCAGAGCTGGCGAGGAGCTAGGGCCGGGCAGGGGCCCAGAACAAAGGGCACAAGGAGATATGGGGTTTTGTTTTCTTTTTATTTTTTTAGAGACAGGGTCTCTCTCTCTCTGTCACCCAGGCTGAAATGCAGTGAAATGATCATTGCTCACTGCAGCCTCCACCTCCTGGTCTCAAGAGATCCTCCCATCTCAGCCTCCTGAGTAGCGTGACCTCAGGCACATACCACCACACCTGGCTAATTTTTTTATTTTTCGTAGAGATGGGGTCTCACTATGTTCTACAGGCTGGTCTCAAGCCACCTCGACCTCCCGAAGCACTGGGATTACAGGCATGAGCCCCCACACCCAGCCACAAGCAGATAGGTTTAGATTTGAAGGGAAAAGACACTTTATCCTCTAAGACAGAAGAGAAGGATGAGAGAAAGGGAGCTGGAAATGAGAAGTGCTCAGGCGGAGGGGCTGAATCTCACATAGATGACACCGAGCAACCCAGAAAAGCAAGAGGCACAGGCACAGCAGAACACACGAGAGGGCTGCTGGTTCTGTGTTAGTTAGGGCGCGCAATGCTAGCTGCCGTAACAAACAAACACCCAAGCCTCAGGGGCTTGACCCAGTGACAGTTTGTTTCTCATTCAAAGTCCAATGCCAAGGTCACAGGGCAGTGGCAGGCTTCCACATCGTCATTCAGGGACCCAGGCTCCTTCCCCCCAGTGTCCCTGCCATCCCCTGGAGAGGAGCGAGCACGTGGAGAATTGTGTGAGAAGCTTTCTGGGCAGGCACGGAAATAGCACACACTTCTGCCCACACTTCACTGGGCAGGCCTGGGTGCCACAGCCACACTGGGCAAGAGGGTAGAAAAAGTAGTTCCACTGGGATCCCAGGAGGAAAAGGAAACAGATTTTGATGGAAACACAGCCATCTCTGCCACCAGGTAAGGGCTCAAATGAAGAAGAGAAGATTCCAGTATTGTGAGTTCATGAGTAGTTGCTGCAGCCACCCCCGGAAGTGACAGGAAATGAATCACCCCATTTAGCCTGGGTCCTCGCGGCAAACCTTTTGCAAAAACTCTGAAGACATTGAATATATCGCTCTCCCTGGCCCACCCTGCGCATCCAACGTGTGACACAGAGCGCTTGCCATGCATCCCTGCCCCAGGAAGGCCCCCAGCTCAGGTTTGTCATTGCTCAGCACCTTTAGATATACAGTATTTGCAGCAAAAGGCCTTCCTTGATTCAAAGGCATGAAGCCCCAACACTGGCATTCCAGACGTCCCACTTAGAGTTCACAGTCATTGCTGGGCATCAGCCCACCTTCAACCCCCCGAGGTAGATGGAAGGGGTCCTGCCGGTCCCTCACAGCCAGAACAGCTCAGAAAGAACAGTGTATAAAGAAGGCCTTCATGGCCGGGCATGTGGCTCATGCCTATAATCCTAACACCTTGGGAGGCCAAGGTAGGAGGATAACTTGAAGCCAGGAGTTCGAGACCAGCCTGGGCAACATAGTGAGACCCCCCCTCACCCCATCTCTACAAAAAATAAAAATTAGCTGGGCATGGTGGCACAAGCCTGTATAGTCCCAGTTACTTGGAAGGCTGAGGAGGGAGGATTCTTGGGCCCAGAAGTTCAAGGCTGCAGTGAGCTACGATCACACCAGTGCACTCCAGCCCGAGTGACAGAGCGAGACCCTGTCTTTATGTTTAAACTCGAAGAAGATGGAGGAGGGAGAAGAAGGAGGGAGAAGGAGGAGGAGGGAGAAGGAGGAGGGAGAAGAAGGAGGGAGAAGGAGGAGGGAGAAGGAGGAGGAGGGAGAAGGAGGAGGAGGGAGAAGGAGGAGGGAGAAGGAGGAGGGAGAAGGAGGAGGAGGGAGAAGGAGGAGGGAGAAGGAGGAGGGAGAAGGAGGAGGAGGGAGAAGGAGGAGGAGGGAGAAGGAGGAGGGAGAAGGAGGAGGAGGGAGAAGGAGGAGGGAGAAGGAGGAGGGAGAAGGAGGAGGGAGAAGGAGGAGGGAGAAGGAGGAGGGAGAAGGAGGAGGAGGGAGAAGGAGGAGGGAGAAGGAGGAGGGAGGAGGAGGAGGGAGAAGGAGGAGGAGGGAGAAGGAGGAGGGAGAAGGAGGAGGAGGGAGAAGGAGGAGGGAGAAGGAGGAGGGAGAAGGAGGAGGGAGAAGGAGGAGGGAGAAGGAGGAGGAGGGAGAAGGAGGAGGGAGGAGGAGGAGGGAGGAGGAGGAGGGAGGAGGAGGAGGGAGGAGGAGGAGGGAGAAGGAGGAGGGAGAAGGAGGAGGAGGGAGAAGGAGGAGGGAGAAGGAGGAGGAGGGAGAAGGAGGAGGGAGAAGGAGGAGGAGGGAGAAGGAGGAGGAGGGAGAAGGAGGAGGGAGAAGGAGGAGGAGGGAGAAGGAGGAGGAGGGAGAAGGAGGAGGGAGAAGGAGGAGGAGGGAGAAGGAGGAGGAGGGAGAAGGAGGAGGAGGGAGAAGGAGGAGGAGGGAGAAGGAGGAGGAGGGAGAAGGAGGAGGAGGGAGAAGGAGGAGGGAGAAGGAGGAGGGAGAAGGAGGAGGGAGAAGGAGGAGGGAGAAGGAGGAGGAGGGAGAAGGAGGAGGGAGAAGGAGGAGGGAGAAGGAGGAGGAGGGAGAAGGAGGAGGAAGGAGAAGGAGGAGGGAGAAGGAGGAGGGAGAAGGAGGAGGAGGGAGAAGGAGGAGGGAGAAGGAGGAGGGAGAAGGAGGAGGAGGGAGAAGGAGGAGGAGGGAGAAGGAGGAGGGAGAAGGAGGAGGAGGGAGAAGGAGGAGGGAGAAGGAGGAGGGAGAAGGAGGAGGAGGGAGAAGGAGGAGGAGGGAGAAGGAGGAGGAGGGAGAAGGAGGAGGGAGAAGGAGGAGGAGGGAGAAGGAGGAGGAGGGAGAAGGAGGAGGAGGGAGAAGGAGGAGGGAGAAGAAGGGAGAAGAAGAAGAAGAAGAGGCCCTTATGAAAATCTATATATCTCAAGGATATTTTTCCCTTGACTCTGGTTGTAGGAATTGGCTTTCCCAACAGGTACCCTAAGTTTCCCAACCTTCCATTTATCACAAACAAGGATATTATCCTCTGTCAAAAAAAAAAAAAAAAAAACCCAAAGTTTCCCAGGCCTGTTTGTGAAAGCTGTGCTGGCCATCCTGCCCGCATGAAGAAAGCATGGGTTCTTGTCATCCCACAGAGGAAGCCGTGTGAGTGCTGTTGATAGCCTGTTGCTCTAATCCAGCAGCTTTCCTATACACAGCTGTTGAAAACCATCAGCGTTGGAGACAGCAAAAGAAACACTGGGCTGATAGATCGGAATGACTTAGGAGAGGCAAATCAACACACACACGTGTTGTGCAGATCTTCCAAAATCTAACTATAGCGAGAGAGGGGTGGGGAGAGGGGAAGAAAACAATTGAGCCCCAGAGGCATCTGGAAATGAATGCTAGACTCTGTCTGGGTGTTGCTCAATGGTGACCTGCCTTCCCAGGGGCCTTGCCAAGGTGTGGTAAAGGCGCAGGCTCTGCTGATGGCTCGTTTCATCCCTGCTGGAAGCAACTGGGGAGCTGCTTCAAAGTTGCAGTGTCCTTCGAGCAGCAAAGATCCAGCGATGCCAGGGCATGAGAAGGGCATCTCTCCCATGCGAGTGTGGTGAGCAGACAGGCGTCTACCTGCACAAGGTGTGTTTACGGGCGCAAAGCCTCCAACTCATGTGGTCAGGTTAGAGAACAGAAGCTCATTCATTCCCTATTTGCCCCAAAGCCTAACCCTTCTCCTTCAGTTACTTGGAGTGAACAACTACTACCCCACAAGGACCCAGGCCTGATGGCTTCTAGCATACAGCGCTTGCGGTGCAGGCAGCATTGCCCTGGAACAGAAAAGCTGAGATTCTAGAGACACCTCCCCGACACGCCCCTCCCTTTCTGCCACATTTTGGCCGTGTCTGATGTTGGCCCACAAAGTTCCACCAAAAACATCCACCGCCCACTACTCCTGCAGCCCAAGCAAAAGCTCGCAAAGGGAAAATCGAGGCGTTCCGTCAGAGCTGCAGCATCAGACAGAGGTGTTTTGGCAAGCCAGGGGCTCTAATGAGGCTGTAAATGACAGGGCAGGGAAGTGCAGGAAATGGCTAAACATCCTGTCGGCTTTGAACTCCACAGACCTGCTCGGAAGCACTCACATTGGTCTGAAACACGAACACCTCTTTATTATGGGATCAATAAAGGCTGTAGGAATCGCTTCTGGTCCTGCTGGTGTTACCAAATTTGATGATCATTTGCTGAGCACTGAGGAGATCACAGGCCAGAGGAGGTGGGGGTCCACCTGGGCTGTGTGGTCACGCACCCAGTGCCCAACGCTCAGACAGACACCAGCCAGCTTCACCTTGTGCTGCCTCTGCGACTCTGGGCGACTTAGTTTTCTGTGGCTCTGTTTCTTTGTCTATAAATTGAATATAATAAATAGGGCCCACCTGCAGGAGTTGTGTGGGCCCCAGTGGAGTGATAATGTAGGTAAAGGGCTGACATGCCAGGGCCAGACACCAGGGTGACTCCCCTGAGAACCAAGAGGTCATCGCCATGGTTCAGAACCTGTTCCATTCTCCTCTGCTGCCCTAAGCATTCCAATACAGCACCTTCTCCCTGCCACGCCCAGTCTCCAGGGCTGGAATACAGATGTGAGCAGGACCATTCCTGGCCTCCCGGCTCTGAGGAGGCGAAGCGCAGGCCCACAGCTGTGCGGCAGGAGCCACCCTCCCAGCAGAGCCAGTGTAGACACTTGAACGGCTCCTGCAGACACTCCCCTCTCCCCCTCTTAAAAAAACAAATGCCCTGGCCTCCATAGCCCCCACATACCTGCTTGTGCCCTCCTCTCTCCACTGGTATCACAAACAGAAACATCAATCTGCCTTTGTTTTGCCAGGTCTGTTTCCACACACCCCTCCCATTATATTTGAAAACAAAGCTTCCCATCTTTGCTCGGACTTCTCAGCCTACTTTTAAGCAAAGCACTAACAAGCGCCTCCAGGGTGGCGTGGAGAGTTTGTGCCAAGAGCACGGCTTGGCCCAGAGCCCATCCCTTCCAGGCCTGGTCACAGGGAGAGAGGGTGGAGATACAGCAGACAGAGGGGCCGAGAAGGGGCCTGCGGCCTCCCCACCTTGCCTCTCCCTCTGGTAGTGAACGTCCTGCCCATCCCCAAGGGCCTCCGGTCGGCCCTGGGTTGCTCCAGGGGTCCCTTTCAGCAGACCGCCCCCAGGCCTGTCAAGCCTGTCTCTTGCACAGAACGCTTTATCTGCCCCCACCCCTGCATCCTGTTCTCTGTTCCAGAGGGGCAAGGCTGTGGAACCCCAGAAGACAGGCCTCTGAGACGACCCGGGTCACCCGGACCTGGACTCAAATCCCATCCCTGTACCTCTCCTTGGATGAACCATCGAACACTGAGCTTCCATTTTGCATCTTCCAACTGCACAGAGAAGTAAGTGTGTGCTGCTCCTTCCGTGGTTGGTGCTGAGTGGGGATTTCGGGAATGGTCCCTGCTCCCTGCATTTTCCACAGGGCCAGCGGGAAATAAGCTTTACCTCCACCACACAGGAGGGAAAACTTCAACTCACATGTTAGGGTAAACTGGGGAGAGACTTGGGGTAAATGGGGAAGTTTTTTTGGTGATGGGTTGGGAGGGGCCCTTTACCCCGAGAGGAAGTGGTCACCTCCGAGGGTCTAGCTTGGTGGCAGGGGGTACAGTTGTAGCCTAGAGAAGAAAGAACAGGGGCTACACACATGTGATGTAAAACCGAGGAAAAGTGAAGAAGTGCGAGGTGCTCGTGGGGTCACCAGGTTTGGGGCTCAAAGTTCCAGGAAAGGAGGGACTCCAGGACTTGACCTCCACTGCACACCTGGGGACAGGGGCCGGAGACAGTTACCTTGGAACCACCAGCGCCCACACACAGGGACACTCCCCACCTGACAACTAAACTGTGGAGTTCATTCAAGTCTTTCCAGACCGCTGTGGTAACTGAAGACTAATTTTCCAGTGCAGGAAGAGGAGGAGGGACCTCCTGTCTCATGCTTTGTTTAACTAATATGAAGGGAAGGGGAGCCAGGCGCGGTGGCTCATGCCTGTAATCCCAGCACTTTGGGAGGCTGAGGTGCGCGGATCACCTGAGGTCAGGAGTTCAAGACCAGCCTGGCCAACATGGTGAAACCCCGTCTCTACTAAAAATACAAAAATTAGCTGGGCGTGGTGGTGGGAACCTGTAATCCCAGCTACTGGGGAGGCTGAGGCAGCCTCCCTAGTATATATATATATATGAGGGGAAGGGGGCAGGAATCATGGAGCCAGAGAAACTGATTTTCAGTTCACAGGCAAGCGGAGGCCTGATGTGGAACTAATGGGGTACTGCGTCATGGGCAACTAAACCTGGAGGGGGCACCGTGCCCGGTTCTCCCAGAGAAGAGAAGAAGGCCTGGGCAGACAGCTCTCCATCTCTCTGTGGAGGCCTCCCCTCCCACTTCCTTCCCCAACACCCCACCTCTACCTGCTGCTTCCAACCCCCAGCCCTGTTGGTTCTGGAAAGTTTGGTTGTTATCCAGCAGGAGGATGAGGAATGGTTTAGAGCAGAGCCATTAAACTACAACCTGTGGGCCAAAGCTGGCCCACCCCTTGTTTTTCTAAATAAAGTTTTATTGAAACAGTCACACTTGTTCCTTTACATATCATCTGGGGCTGCTTTCTCACTTTGAGCTGTTGCAACAGAGACAGTGGGGCCTGTGACACCAAAATTATTTGCCATCTGGTCTTTACAGAAAAGGTTTGCCAACCCAGGTTTACAGAAGGAGAAAGGAGGGTGCTTCCCACCTGCTTCCCTTGGTGAGTGGGGAGGAGCTGGTGGCAAAGCGCAGGTTCTTGGCAGTAGGAACCAAGGCAGCCCTGCATCAGGCTGGAAGGGCTGAGGAAGGCCTCTGTGGAGATACAGAAAGGGGGGCTTAGGAATGGGGAGGGCGCTGAGGCCTGTGCCCAGAAAGGATGGGCCAAGAACAGGGAGAAGACAGCTGGCACAGAGGGGACGCTGGGCTGCCCCTCACAGACTCAGCTGAGGCAGGAAAGACTTCACTAAAGAGGAAGGCCAATGCGTTTAGGCTTTTTCAGAGAAAAGGACAGCGCTCCCATGGGCAAGGGTGAGTGGGGAGAGCAGGCAGGCGCGAACCTTGAGCTTGGGCTCCTTGGGACCTGCGTGACCCACAAACCCCACCCCTGCCCGGCAAACCCCACCCCTCTGCAGCTTTCCTACTGCCCTTGCTGTACCATACCAGGGACTTGCCACCAACTGCAGCTCCGGCTGCTGTCAGATCCCTCCATCAGGAAAACAGTGGTCCCCTCACAGCTGGCTCCTCCCTTCCCCACACCACCCCAGCAGGACTGATCTCTCCTGTTTCCCAATGTCTGTTAGGGGGACTCCACCACCCGGTCCCCCAAGTCAGAAGCACCAGACGTCCCGAGGCCTCTTTCTCCTTCCCATGTCCCGAGGCCTCTTTCTCCTTCCCCACCTTACATTAAGTCACCTCCAAGTCCCTCCAAACCTCCAGGTGTGCTTCTGAAATCCATCTGGATACCCTCCCTGGCTCTGGCCACCCTGCCCTGTCTCCCAGCCAGAGCAGCCCTCCTCTGCGCTCACTCGCAGCCCTGCACATCTGCTCAGCCAGCAGCAGCTCTCAGAGGCTTCCTCACCAGCCGGTTTCCTGGGCCCTGGCATTCAGGCCACCCCTCCGGCCTTTGCCAGGCCCCCACCCCAGCACAGTCAGGCCCTGTCTCCACTTTCTGCAGAATGTTCCAAGCAGAGGTTTTGGGGCCACACAGCAGCTGTGGGAACTCAAACAAGTTAGCCCACCTCGCAGGGCCTCAGTTTCCTTACCTCTAAAATGACGACAGCACCAGCCAGGGCCAAGGCCACTGTGAGGATGCAAAAGGCTGTTATTCACATCGCTGCTATTTCCCTCCCTGCTCCTGCCTCTGTGCTTGCTTCTGCGCCATTCCATTATCATTCACTGAGCAAAAAGGCATGGGCTGCCCAGGAACTCAGGGAGGGGAGTGAGCTGGGGTTGACCATCATGTTACAAGGGCCACAGTGCTGCTGCGGGCATTTCAGCACTGTGCCGGGGTGGGAACCAGTGTCTGGCTTTGCCTGGAGAAGCAGAAGGGCACAGTTGGGTGAAGTGTGCTGTGTGCTGTGGCAGCAGGGTGGGGAAGGGTGCAGCCAGGGCCAAAGGCACAGTGCTGAACACGCAGAAAAGGGCAACAGGCACACGATGGGACCACAGCATGTGCAGATGACAGCCGGGAGCACAGACAAAATGATGTTCTGCGGATGGCAGCCAGGGACACAGAGGAGGTGCCCTCTGCAGAAGGGGCTGGCAGCCCCCCAGCCTCACACCCACTCGTCAATGGCTGTGTGGTCACGGTGGTGTCCCCCACCCTCCAGGGATTGTCAGCTGAGGAGCGACATGGCCAGGCCTGTGCAGCAGCGAGCTCACACTGGTATTAGAGTGAAAGACCGTCCTAGAGACCAGAGACCAGAGCATCAGTGTGAGAGGTCAGGGAAAAGACGGTCGCAGTGGCCAAGGCGTGATGCTGTACAAGCCAGACAGTGGCACCAAGGGGCAGTGGAGGCCACCCAGAAGGAGCACACTTGACAGACCACAAGAAAGGACAGCACGATTCGGTGACCATCACCAGGGGCCAGGCAACGGGAAGAGTGAGGACACCTGCGGTGTCACCCTGCGGGCAGCCAAGCTCCTATGGCGCTTTCGGGTGGGAGGCCGCCCTCAGCCAGCGGGCGAGAGAGAATCCATCCCAGAAGCCGCTGGAGGGCAGGAAGGAAAGGATTATGGCTCAAAGGGAATGACACAGTGATGGAGAAACAAGCTGCTGTTGTGTGTGTGGACGAGTGTGCCGGGGGCAGGAGGCGGCACCGACGATGTCACCAGGGAGAAAAAATTACCTTGAAGCTCATGGAGTGAAGAGTGTTCGGGACAGAGATGGGAAAGCCTGGGCCTGAGGAAGGCACAGATTGTGGTCAGTTGTTTAAGGACAGAAGAAGTTAGGAAAACACTGCCCTGGGTGATTTGCCTCCTACACAACAAAGGTTTCCTCCAAGGCTAGTGCAAGCTGGCAGGAAGCCCGTCATCTTCCGTGAGCCCAGCCACATCAGCAGCACAGGCTTCCACCTTTGCGCCGCTTCAGAAGAGCTTGCTCAGTCTGGCTGTGGCTGTTAAAAGTGTGCTTGGCTTTCTGATTAAAAATAAAACCTCAGTCGAGGGATGAAAGAAAGTGCTTTGGAGCTCTTCCAGGGACCCACCGCATACAGGTGGGGAAGGAGGAGGCTGGGGAGGGAAGGAGGGCCGGGGGAGGCTGACACAGCACCCGCATCCATGAAGAGCAGAAGCCCAAAGATGTCTTTCCCTGCACAGACCAAGGATCTGTGATTTCGGGAGCGCAGAAGGAAAGGCGCAGGACAGGAGGGGAGAGGTGTGAACATCTATGGCAAGGCGAGTCCAGCTACTGTTAGCTGGGTGACAAGGAGCTGCTACGACAAGCCTGCGTGGAGATTTAGGCAGCATATGGTCACCGTTTCATTATGTGCAAGTGGCTTTCTGCTGCCAGCTCCGTCCGGAGCTCCTGAGGCAAGGCTGAACCACAGGGTCTGGAAGGTGAGCCCATTTCCCAGACTCCACAACCCCCGCAGTCAGAGACAGTCTCCCCACACCACAGCTCTAGGTCAGACACACGTGGCTGGAACAATGTAGAAGGACAAAATGACGTGTAAGACAAGATGGTCACCACGACCTGCCACGCGCCCAAGCAGAATATGCCAAAAGTGTCCCGCGGTCCAGCTCACAGGTCACGGTCAGAACCCACCCAGAGGACTGCCCGCGGGTGAGAGTGGTGCGTCCCCTGCCCGGCTGCCCCAGACCTCTGAGGTCAGCTTGCTTGGGTGTGAGAGAGCAGTCCTTGAAGTAAAGGCCATTGGGTCGGTTCACAGCGGGTGGGGCCCGGGGCAGCCACTGCCCAGGGCTGCTGTTGACACGGCGGGAATGTTTCTTGAAATCAAGGTCTGCTGCTCTCTGGGGGAAGGCAATGGAGCCCGGTGCTCCTTGGGGCGGGCGTGGCTCCGCCTGGCTGTGGGGTCCTCCTGCTTCTGTTTCATCTGGAGGAAGAGTTTGCTGGGATTCCGGCTAAGGGCTGGGGCCTCCCTGTACTCTCCAAATCTCTTCTCAGTAAACAAAACTCAGTGTGGGAACAGAATTCCTATCAATTACAATACAAACTGATTGATGCCATAAAAGCGCGACTGAAACCACCGGCCCTCACAAACAGTGCGGCTTATGTTGCCTGCCCCGCTCTCCGAAGGAAACCTTCCCTTCAAGAGTTTGTGTATCGTTTACCCTTCTTCTTGGCACACACATACAATCCAAAGCCTGTAATAGCGCAGGTCATTAAACGAAACAACTGCACTTGGGCCTTTTTCAAGGGAGTGGTTCAGGCAGGCGCTCTCCTCGCGGAATCAGTTTACAAAGCGTTATCACAGCTACCTCCGCTGAGAGGGGGGCAGGCCAGCCACGCAGCGTTTTCTCGGGAAAACGGACTTTCCCGTGGCCACTAGGTGGAGCTAGGTGTTTACCAAAAAGGGCAGCTTGAGCTTTGGTGCCGCTGGGGACTTACGATATTAAAATGTCATTTTTATATGCAACTACCCTTTACACATAAAAATGAAATGGAGTGGGAGCTCTAAGAAGCACCTGAAAGTTTCATGCTGGGGGAAGCCCCCCATATGTGGTCAGGAAGGAATCCATGTCTCATTTTAAGTGCGGAGAATGGGAGGAAGGGAGGAGGTAGAGGAACCCTCCAGAACCTGAGGCGCCACGTAGTCCTGATTCGCCTCTCTCCATCTCCCAACCTGAGCAGTCCTGAGAACGCGGAGACCGGCTCCATTCACTGCGCAACTAACTTCACCGCCTGCTGTGCTAGGTCACTGCGCCCAGGGACCCACGTACCAAGAAGCAATGCTGACACCCTCCCTGTCCAGCAGCTAGGGTTGCCAGGGGATGTGAAAGGATTCTGAAAAGATAATGCAATCTTCAGACGTTGTTAGGACTGTTTTGTTATTATTATCAGGAAACAGACGTAAACTGAAGAGGGAGACATAAAGCATTGGCTGTGTGATAAGTCTTTTTTCAAACTCATGTTTTCTGACACTTTTTAACACACATCCTCGTTGATAGAATTTCCTTCTCGTCCGGGCGTGATGGCTCATACCTGTAATCCCAGCACTTTGGGAGGCCGAGGTGTGTGGATCACCTGAGGTCAGGAGTTCGAGACCAGTCTGACCAACATAGTGAAACTCCATCTCTACTAAAAATACAAAAAAATTAGCCGGGTGTGGTGATACACACCTACTATAATCCGAGTTACTTGGGAGGCTGAGGCGGGAGAATTGCTTGAACCCACAAGGCGGAGGTTGCAGTGAGCCGAGATCGCACCACTGCACTCCAGCCTGGGCAACAAGAGCGAAAGTCTATCTCAAAAAAAAAAAAAAAGAAAAGAAAAGAAAAAAGAATTTCTTTCTCGGATAACTTTAGAAAGAAATCATGGCAGGGGGCATAAGTTTGTACATGGTAATCAAGTATACAAGATAACCAGAGCTCAGAGCAGCCCCGTCCCAGCATCAGGGATGGTGAATGAACCCTTAGGGCCAGGGTCTGCAAGGCCACAGTGGAGTCACCTGTGAGGCTTCTTCCTGTAGGTGGGCAGAGGAAGAGCTAGAGGGCCCCAAACAGCTTCCAATAGGAATCTCTGGCTCCGTTTATGGCTAATCAATGATGAACCAGAAGAGGAAAGCTAGTTGCTAATTTCCAAACAAACCACGAAAAAACATAGGAAATGATAAGTTTATTAAAGCAGCATGCTTTTTAAAAAGAAGTCTAATTTTTCGGCTGAGCGCAGTGGCTCACGCCTGTAATCCCAGCACTTTGGGAGGCCAAGGCAGGTGGATCACGAGGTCAGGAGTTCAAGACCAGCCTGGCCAAGATGGTGAAACTTCATCTCTACTAAAAATACAAAAAAATTAGTTGGGCGTGGTGGCACATCCCTGAAATCCCAGCTATTCAGGAGGCTGAAGCTGAGAATTCCTTAAACCTGGGAGGCAGAGATTGCAGTGAGCTGAGATTGTGCCACTGCACTCCAGCCTGGGCGACAGAGCAAGACTCCGTCTCAAAACAAAAAAAAAGATGTCTAATTTTTCTAGTTATTGTTTTTTAATAGAGACAGGGTCTCATCATGTTGCCTAGGCTGGTCTCAAACTCCTGAGCTCAAGTGATCCTCCCACCTCTCCCTCCCAAAGTGCTGAGATTACAGGCATCAGCCACCACGCCCAGCCAAAAAGTGTAATTTTAAAGGAATCAGGTCACAGGGTTCAGGCAGCAGCCAAGGAGCTCTAGGGTCTTCCAGAGCTAACATAAACTTTCAAAAGAAACCATATCTGTGCACATGTGTAGCATTTGCTAAAGATTGTTTTGATCTGTTATATGAATAAGTGTTTTGTTCTCAACTTTTTTAATTAAAAAAAAGTGTTTCCTATTCAAATAAGCCCAGAAAATATTGGATTAAAAATAAAGTGTCCTAATGAGGGCTTTGAACCTCCAGAAAGGAGGACTCTAACATGAACATGCAATGTTCCATGAGCACATTCGGTCATAAAACCCTTGTTTCCTGAAAAACCAATTTGCATTTCTAAGAACTAGTATTTCGTGCCATATTTTTTGAAGAACACTATCCCAATTCAATGGGACATGCAGGCCAGTGCTGACGGAAAGTCAGATTGTGGCACCAATGACTTCCTGGCATTTGAGTAAAAACAGTCAGGAGAGGCAGGGCGCAGTGGCTCACACCTGTAATTCCAGCACTTTGGGAGGCCGAGGTGGGTGGACCACTTGAGGTCAGGAGTTCGAAACCAGCCTGGCCAACATGGTGAAACCCTGTCTATACTAAAAATACAAAAATTAGCTGGGCATGATGGTGCACACCTGTAATCCCAGCTAGTCCGGAGGCTGAGGCAGGAGAATTGCTTGAACCTGGAAGTTGGAGGTTGCAGTGAGCCAGGATCATGCCACTGCACTCCAGCCTGGGTAACAGAGACTTCATCTAAAACAAACAAACAAAAAACCAAACAAACAAATCAGCCAGTAGAAACAGTACTGGCTGTTCGTTGAACAGCCAGTTCAAAACAGTACTGTTTTGGTTGAAACAGTAGCAACAAGTCAAAGACATGATGGAGAGGAGATTCCATCAAAAATGTACAGTCAGGAATGCAAAGACCCCAAATTTGTCATTAAACCTTTTTGGTGACCTAGCTAGGCCTCTGTGCTAGGGCTTAGCAATTGATGTGGGAATCTCAATCTATAGAACAGGTTTCTGAAAAGTCATATACAAATGAAGCATTATAAGCAAATAAGCCTGAGAGAGAAGAGAAGCAATTCTATTTAAAATAGCTGCAGCATCACAATGGAACTCTTTGTGGTGTGATTACACCCCTGGTGTGTGTTTGGGCAGCCAACACCTGTGCTTTGTCCTCCTTTGATCCTAACCACAAGCCTGGGAGAGGGTAGCCCCAGAAGTTCAGCACCTCAGAAACAGAGAATGGCTTACTGCCCCCCTCATCTTACAGATGAGGGAGGTGAAGCACAGAAAAGTCAAGTGAGGCCGGGCACGGTGACTCGCGCCCGTAATCCCAATGCTTTGTGGGTTTTTGCTTTTTAAAAAAAAAAAAAAACCGAGTCTTGCTCTGTTGCCCAGGCTGGCTAGAGTGCAGTGGCGCGATCTTGGCCCACTGCAGCCTCTGCCTCCCGCGTTCAAGCAATTCTCCTGGCTCAGCCTCCATAGTAGCTGGGATTACAGGTGCCCCCACCACGCCTGGCTAATTTTTATATTTTTAGTAGAAACGGGGTTTCATCATGTTGGCCAGGCGGGTCTCGAACTCCTGACCTCAGGCAATCCACCCACCTCGGCCTCCCAAAGTGATGAGATTACAGGCGTGAGCCACCATGCCCAGCCCATAATCCCAATGCTTTGGGAAGCTGAGGCAGAAGGATCACTTGAGCCCAGAAGTTTGAGACTAGACTAAGCAACATAGCGAGACCCCATCTCTACAAAAAAAATCAAGCAATTAGCCGGCCACACCTGTAGTCTCAGCTACTCAGGAGACAGAGCCAGGAGGATTGCTGGAGTCCAGGAGATTGAGGCTGCAGTGAGCTATGATGGCACCACAACATTCCAGCCTGGATGACAAGTGAGACCCTGTCTCAAAAAAAAAAAAAAAGAAAAGAAAAAGCCAAGTGACTTTTTTCTTTAAATTCGAAAGGCAAAGTTCTCATATTCAGTGTTAAAGCTTTTTGTTAAACTGTTAATTATTTATGTCAAAACTTTTCGTAAGTTCAGAAAATGGGGAATGCTGAGTATTTTAAACAGAGATGAGAAAACAGCTACTGAAAAGTTGATTTATTATAAGTGTTGAAAATCAGTGTAGAAAAATCAGCCGGGCGCGGTGGCTCACGTCTGTAATCTCAGCACTTTGGGAGGCCGAGGCGGGCGGATCACCTGAGGTCAGGAGTTTGAGACCATCCTGACCAACACGGAGAAACCCCATCTCTACTAAAAATACAAAATTACCTGGGTGTGGTGGTGCATGCCTGTAATCCCAGCTACCTGAGAGACTGAGGCAGGAGAATCGCTTGAACCCAGGAGGCGGAGGTTGTGGTGGGCCGAGTTGCGCCATCGCACTCCAGCCCGGGCAACAAGAGCGAAACTCCATTTCAAAAAAAAAAAAAAATCAATAAATGTGTTACTACCCATTCTGAGGAGATGGAACATGAGAAAAGCTGAGACAGCATCCAAAGAATGCCAGTGTCAATCCTTAGACTACCCAAACCACCCGCTTACCTAGAAAAAGTGAATCTCATGAGTAGCGTACAGGTTTTTACCAGTACAATGTTTACTGCGGTGTGAACTCAAGCAAATTCCCCTCGCCCCTGGGTCCCGAAGAACAGGACATGATGCCCTGGGCCTGCAATGCCAGGGACCCCTTGGCACAGGTGCCCAGAGGCAGGTAGCACGAAGAGGCTGCCATGCTCCAGGCTGGGCAAACTAACCCCCTTCTAGCCACAGCAGCCCAGCCCCAGAACTGAGTCCTGACCCAAAAGAAGCCACCCTGGCATTCGGGGTCTGCTTTGCATGGGAGGGTGACTAGCCCACTGTGGCAACAAAGCCTGGGGCAGCCCCCTGAGCCCCACCTCCTGGTACTCACCCCTGCCTTTGTGCAATTCTCTCCCCTCTAGTGTGGGCGGGACCTGAGACTCACTTCTAACCAATGGAATATGGCCAGTGTGATGGATGGCACTCCATCTTGACTACATTATGTTACAATTTGCTGGCCATGAAGAAGCCAATTGCCACGTCATGAACGACCCGTGGGGAAGGTCACAGCGCAGGGAACCATGGGAGGTCCTAGGGACTTGAGGGCAGCTCCTCTAACAGGCAACAAAAAACTAAAACTCACGTTTTTTGTTGGTTTTTTTTTTGAGACAGTCTTGCTCTGTTGCCCAGGCTGGAGTGCAATGGCACGATCTTGGCTCACTGCAACTTCCGCCTCCCAGGTTGAAGCTATTCTCCTGCATCAGCCTCCCGAGTAGCTGGCGCCTGCCACCACGCCTGGCTAATTTTTTTGTATTTTTAGTAGAGATGGGGTTTCACCATGTTGGCCAGGCTTGTTCAAACCCCTGACCTCAGGTGATCCACCCACCTCAGCCTCCCAAAGTGCTGGGATTGCAGGCATGAGCCACCGCACCCAGCCTAAAACTCACTTTTATAGCTGCAAGGAATTGAATTCTGGGAACTTGGAAGTGTGTTCTTCCCATGCCAAGCCTCCAGAGGAGAAAAGCCCAGCTGACACCTTGGCTGCAGCCTTGTGAGACCTTAAGCAGAGGACCCAGCCAAGCAGTACACACATTCCTGACCCACAGAAACTGTAAGATACAATAACAAATGTGTGTTTTCTGAGCCACTAAATTTGTGCAGCAAGAGGTAACCAATACATCAACCAAACAAGGGTGTCCGATGTCAGAGATGGCACTTGACATATACAGAGAATCAGTCAGCAGTCACAGCAGCAGAGCAGACGTGGCAAATGCAGGAGGAGGTGCTGAGTCCCAGAGGAGCTGCTGGCAGGGAAGGGAGCCCCGGGAGCCTGGCCCTGTCGGGGCAGGGGGACAGCCTGTTCACCGGAGCCCTGAAGCATCCTGCTCGACATTCCAGTCCTACACAGGGCTGGCTCTCACATGCACCCTCTCACGATTCACTCCCTCCTTCTCCAGAAATCTGCTCATCTCCCTGCGGCCTCTGTGTCAGACACCATACCATGAACCTTCCAATCACCTGCCAGGGAAACATGGAAGTCACTGTGAGGCCAGGCGCAGTGGCTCACGCCTGTAATTCCAACACTCCAGGAGGCCGAGGCAGGCAGATCACCTAAGGTCAGGAGTTTGAGACCAGCCTGGCCAACATGGTGAAACCCCGTCTCTACTAAAAATACAAAAATTAGCCAGGCGTGGTGGCAGGAGCCTGTAATCCCAGGTACTTGGGAGGCCAAGGCAGGAGAATCACTTGAACCCGGGAGGCAGAGGTTGTGGTGAGTCGAGATCAGGCCATTGCACTCCAGCCTGGGCAACAAGAGTGAAACTCCATCTCAAAAAAAAAAAAAAAGAGTTCGAGGCTGTAGTGAGCCAATATCGCACCACTGCGCTCCAGCCTGGTGACAGAGTGAGACCCTGTCTCAAAAAATATATGTGTGTGTGTGTGTGTGTGTGTGTGTGTATAGCTAGTGGAGATGAGTATCATCATGTACTGTTTTACTCAGCATCTACCATAAGTTAAATCTTGTATATAAATGTATATACACACTCATTACATCTTTCCAAGGACAAAAAAGTAAAATGGCATCATCCCCACTTAAGAAAAACTATGAGAAAATGATGCTCAGAGAGATTAAGGAACTCATAAATGGGCATAGAGCTTCATTGCTAAGACTCAGGCTGCTCTTTTTAAAGCCTACGTTCTTTCCACAGGCTGCCCCTGACCCTGTTACAAACAATCCTTACAACCCGGCCTGCCAGCTCTGAGTCTTCCCTTAAAGATGAAGTCCGCAGGTGGCAGCAGGTGGAGGACGGGTGTGACCAGAGGTTGCTTGGATGTGTTTGTGCTCCAGTGTGGTCCACTACAAGCCACTCCCCAAAGGCACTTCAAAAGAGAGTTGGGTCCCCCTTCACATGGAGTCCGCCATCTGGCCTCCGCATCTTCCCATCAGGATGGTGTGTCTCCCCAGACACAGCTGGCTGCTTCGCTGCTTCTATTTTGCTCATAGTCTCTTGTCTTGAACAAACTTCCTCTTTTCTTTGTCTTCCTCTCTACTTTCCCACCCTTCAAGACTCATCTCGTCACTTCCTGTAAGAAGCCCTCCTTCTTTCCCTCTCTAGCCTGGGTTACTTACTCCTAACACAAATGCACACTGCTAGCATAGAGCATTATTGCACACGATGACAGTTGTGCTACCTAGTGCAATACTGCATGGTATTACTTTTATCAGCATACATGTTCATCTTCTCCAACAATGTGGAGACTCCTGAAGTCAGGGCTGTGTGTATTTCATTTTGTATCCCAGTGCTTAGCCCAAAGCATGAGACAGAGCAGGATATTGGTCGAAGTGATGCTCCTGCCCATGAAATGACCAGCAGCACTAGAAGTTTGGAAAGTAATTAAAGGCGAGGCTAATGTTCACTTATCCTTGAAGCCCTACTATCACCCACGTTAGCAGTCACCCGGCACAGGAGTTTCCACAAACAACCACTGGACAAATATTGTTTGCATAACTGACTCTATGGACCTACCCAGGAGCTTGCTAGGTTCACCCTCCTTTCAGGGAAGGAGAGTCCAGGAGAGTCTCTGACAGCCTCGTTCACCCACTACGCATGCTTTCCTGTTGGCTGGACTGCCTGGTGGACACTGAGAAGCCTCTGGATACACACTCCGGTGCCCTGGGGAGCTTCTGCAGACCTGACGAGGCAGAAGAATGACCTCTAGTGGTCCTCGCTGGCTTTGTTCATCCATGAAGCACTGGAACTGGGAGGGGTGTTTTCAGTGGGAAAAGGTGCAGTAATTCAGACAACTGTCCAGAAAGAGCGCTTATCAATACACAAGAATTCTGGCAATCGCAACAGAATAAACAGCTGTAGAACCACAGAGTAAATATTAGATATACCTCTTTATTACTGGTAATAAATCCATCTAATATAGCAGTAAATAAAATATATGTTATAAATCTTTTAAAGTCTATGAAATTTTCAACCTTAAAATGCTTTAAGAAGCTCTCATGAACATTCAAAATAATACAGACAACAGGTACATCACATTGTACAGTTCTTCAAAGGCATATTTTTTTAAATAACTCATCAAAAACAAAAAAAAAAACAAAAAAAAAAAGACTCTGCCCCCAACCACCCACCCCAGCAAGAACTACTATGATTTTGCAGTAAGAGATTTTGGAAAAACAATCTATGAAAACCAGGGCTCCAGTGCTGCCAAAAGCACACAAAGGATCTGTATCTATCAGCATACACTCTCTTTAAATGGAAACGTTTAACTTATCCCGTCATACCAGTTCTCCCAAAGGCAGTTTGTTACCATGTAAATTCAAAGTTGATCAAATCAGGCGTCATATACTCATTTTCTGATTTGATCATCCTTGTTTTCTGTGGAGGAAGGAGGATTGCAGTTGTTTTTCTAATGAACAGGTAGAGCACAAAAAGTTTAATCTCTTTTGTTAAACAGAACTTCTATAGGGTTATTTTCTCCCTGATTTAGCTCTGAACTAAAGTTCATAACTACCTTCGTGGTAACAGTCAAAGTTCACCTCCTGTAGGTGCTTATAAACTGCTTGCTTATAAACCCAGGGCCTCTGAAATATACTGACATATTCTCTTCACCAACCTAGGGCACTCACTTCCGTTAACCACCCACTCAGTACCACCTGGACCAAGCTTCTCTGCCGCAAGCTCGGCCTGAGTTTGATTCCTGGACCCAGCATCCGTAAAACCTTAGGAAAGCGCTCTGAGCCTTTGATCACGGGCTGGCAGAGCAAGCCCACCCTCTGGATTAGACACCCACAAAGCCTATATAATCAATATCGAAGGCAATGAATTATTTCATCCAGAAATAATTACTGCTTCAGGTTCACACAGGAGGTGAGTTTCACACACTTAACACATCTTCCTTGCACAGTTTGTGTGTGCACTCACTCAGCTGGTTTATCCTCATAGCTAGACATGTACATTTCACACACATTTCAAGAAGGGACTTGGAAAGAAATTTCAACTTTTAAAGTTGCTTTCTAGTCACAGGTGAGTGGTCTCTTGCCTCTTTGAAATATAAAGTTTCTTCACAGCCCATAACGTGGAAAGATTGCTAGAAGACTTTTATGCAAGACAGCCAGAATATGGAACGCGAGGCTCCGTCACAGCTTTAGCCAACTTCTTGTGAAAGCACCTGTAGTTGACGCTGACAGCCCCCTCTGTTGAAGGAGTCAGGTGCGACAAGGATGGACACATGGGGCAGACCCTAGTCCTACCCAAAAGAATGGTCAGAAGGCAATCAGAGCACAGAGTGGAGGCAGACGACCAGGAGGAGCCAAAGAAGGCATGCCAGGGGTTCTAGGAAAAGAGCGGGGACATCTGAAAAGAGTTCAATAGGGTGACCAGGAGGGATGACCAGGGGGGGTTCAGGCTGCCGTGCACAGTGTGGAGCTCGAGATGTGGGACATCTGTGTGGAGGAAGGAGCACCTTTGCGGGGTGGTGGCCCTGAAAGGATGGGTAGAACTGTGTCAGAAATTGGAGGAGAGTAAGAGTCCAGGTGGAATGAATTGCATGAGAAAAGGCACAGAGCGATGAGGGGAAAGGAAGGGGCTTTGCATAGCATCCATCTTTACAATCACCTGTGAGGCCACTCTAACCACCTTCGTTCTACAGACTTGCTGGCTCACAAAGCCCACATGGGGCAGAGCTGAAATTCACAGAGCTGTGTGTGATTCCTCAGCCAGAGCAACCTCTCTATGCCAAGTACAGGCACTGCTCAGGGAGAAGGAGAGTGCTGAACGGCAAGGGTGCAGGTGGAGGGATGGCAGGCATCCAGATGGGGTGAGGTCCCCGGGGGCTCTGATAGAGCGCTCCAGAATCCCTACAGAGGAGAGGTTTGGAGGAACAGCTGGGGTGGGGGATGGAGAAGGCTTATCCAAAGCTGCATTTCCACAGCATTGGTGCGCCATGGCTCACTTAGGTGTGTGTTCAGTTGAGGCAGTTCCATCGTTTGCTCTAATGCTGGCTAAATCAGTTGTACTTACTTCTGCAGGCGACAGGCAGGAGTGCAATCTGGGTAGTGCTTAAGCCAGCTGCCAAGGCAGGGGTTCCTACAGTGGACAGAAACAGGGAGAGACCTGAGTGGGAAGACCACCATGACTACCAGACCACTCCAAAGCGTGTGAGGTCAGGAAAACAAGGAAGGAAGAAGAGGAGGCTGAAAAGTAGAAACGGAAAACTATGTTCTGGGGGATACCAGGGAGAAGGCATGCCGGCCAGCAAACGTTTAACGGAAGAAAAACAGGGCAGAAAAGAACGTGAGGGCGAGCTCACCACCACCGGATTTAAGGGTGGGGAGCAGCAAGGCAGACGGCAAGTGTCTACTTTCAACTCAGCAGAAAACTTTCTCACTGAGAAAACAATCAGTCCTCCAATCTGGGTTTAGAGAAACAGAACCTGGTCAGACTTCTAAGATCACTACTCTAGCTCTTATTTCACTATGTCTCTTGGTACCAGTCCTCAAAAGAGAGCCCCTGCTTTATAGAGAAACTTGAAGCGCTTCCTCAAGGCGACATGATTTTACATTTAAGCTAACTCATTCAGTTTAGCCAACACCCAAGATCCTGCAATGAGTCCACATCAGTAGAGGGCCCAGAGACACAGAGTGAACAGTGTGTGGTCTCTGTGCTCACGGGGCTCACACGACAACAGGGACTGAGAGGAGCACGAAGCCGCAGAAGGAGCTGTGAGGGGCTCATGAGGCACGTCAGGGAAAGCCCTCGGCGCGTCCAGAAAGGCTGCAGAGCAGCCACACGGTACTTAAGGGTGAGCAGAGGGTCAGAACGGGGCTTTACAAAGACCTTTTATTGTTTGTATGTTATACGTCAATAAGCTTTATTCTTTTTTTTTTTCCATCTCACTCTGTCACCCAGGCTGGAGTGCAGTGGCACGATCTCAGCTCACTGCAACCTCTGCCTCTCGAGTTCAAGCGATTCTCCTGCCTCAGCCTCCCGAGTAGCTGGGACTACAGGTGCGCACCACCACAGTGGGCAGTAAAGGAGTGAGACCCCGAGCAGGGAGAGAGGTGAAAGGAGAAGCAGGAGAAAGCTCAGTCAGGCATGAGAGCACTGGCAATACTGTAAAGACTGGAAACAGCCACTGACTGTGCAGGGGGAGCTCCCTGGTGACTCTGCCCCAACCAGCCTGGCAGAAGTGGAAGCGACTGCAATGGGGACTGATGTGTGTTTCTGGAACATGTAGCCCCTGCCCTGGGCCTGAGGTAAGGAATACGGCTTAGCCATGAAAAGACAAAAAGAAGAAAGGGGTATTTTCCTACACCCATACAATTCAAGAATCTCTGCAGGAGAAAAAAAAAATCCATTCACATACCAAAAGCAATTTTTCCCTAATAAAGAACATAATTTGCACAGATGAGTTGATAAGTTGGCCAATCGCACATGGATAAGTGCTGACTTAAAGTTACGCAGGTATCTTAGTTATCTTGACCCAGGAAGTCAGGGCCTTTAAGGAAGCCACACTCCACTACTGTCTCCACAGCCAGAATCGAGTCCCCAGCACTTCCCCCACTTCACTGAGTGCCAGCCCCTGCAGAATGCCGCAGCCCTCCCCCAGGCTGAGAAACCCTGGCCTGGGGCTACGTTTCCAGCTGCGCTGGGATGAAGAAACTTCATGGGTCAGGACATCTTCTTGTCTTAGATTCTCACTCAAACCAATGTGTGGCTAATTAAGGCAGTCTAGACTCACGGAGTTTTACCACAGGATTAAAATAATATCATACATGTGTTTTCGCCACATAAATCAGATTTTAGGAAAGCTTTCCCAGCTGCAACTACTGAAAATACACAAGAAGTAACTGATGACTTAGCCCATAAGAAGTTAACCAGCTCATCCCTTTGATTCCTGTGCAACACTCACCTTGAGATGTTTTTAACTACTAGAAATAAGTAAGCTTGGTTTTGTTGTTGTTGTTGTTGTTGTTGTTTTGAGACAGAGTCTGGCTCTGTCACCCAGGCTGGAGGGCAGTGGCGCAATCTTGGCTCACTGCAAGCTCCGCCTCCCGGGTTCACACCATTCTCCTGCCTCAGCCTGCTGAGTAGCTGGGACTACAAGCACCTGCCACCACGCCCGGCTAATTTTTTTGTATTTTTAGTAGAGACGGGGTTTCACCGTGTTAGCCAGGATGGTCTCGATCGCCTGACCTCATGATCCACCCGCCTCAGCCTCCCAAAGTGCTGGGATTACAGGTGTGAGCCACCGCGCCCAGCCGTAAGCTTGTTTTAACGTGTGAAGTTGATGGACACTAACTTTCCCAAGGATTCCGGAACTTGAAAACCGTTTAGGTATCTGGTCCTTCTTCACTGCCACCTGAGAAGGCTTGTGGAGGCTGCACTGCGGAGAAGCAGCTTCACACTCCTGGCAGCTGGGGGCTCCGTTCCTGCTCCCAGGCCGCAGCACCTTCACCAACCTGGGTGGGAGGCCGAATCCTCAGCTCAGCCAGGTTTCTGTGCTTCTCAGACACGACCAGAGGCCCCATTCCGACTTGAGCTACGTGTGTGGCAATGAATCATCCTGACAGTACTGTCAGTGTGACTGAACGCGTCTAGCTTGGTGGCACACAACTGAACAAGTAGAAATGAACAGCAAGCTGCAGTGTGTCAGGACAAGCTCTAGCACTTGAATTAGACAAAGGCTGGGGCGGAGGGGTGTTGGAGGAAGTCTCTTTCTTCATTCACATCTACTCAAATAGAGAAGAACAGCCTTAAACCCAAGGGCCCAAATTAGTTTTCAAACTTGTACTACATCCTTTCTAAAAAGTCCTCAAAGCGGGCCTCGTGTAGCAACTTACAAAAGGAAATCAGGAAGTCTGCACTGACAATATGCATTTTAAAAAGCAGCATCACCAAGGAGCAGGTAACTCACCAACTGCAGCTGGCAAGCAGGATCGTCCCAAACCTGAGAACAAAAAATCTACAAAACCGCTAACAGCACAGGTAAATTAACTTAGATTTGTTGACCATATAAAAACAAGAGAACATCCCAAGTCAGCTACATTTCAAAAAAGATAAGACAAACGATGTACTACTCCACATGGGCAGTCCAGGTTGTTACCTGCACAGGTAATAAACTGATCACCAAGAGGTAAAAGCAAAACATATAAGTGAAATCAACACAGGCTTAGTGAAAACTCACAATTCCCTCACTTGAAAGTTGGTATCAGAAGACAACTGGCCAGGCCGGTCATGGTGGCTCACACCTGTAATCCCAGCGCTTTGGGAGGCCAAGGCAGGCAGAACGCTTTAGCCCAGGAGTTCAAGACCAGTCTGGCAACAGAGCAAGACCCCATCTCTGCAAAAGCATTTAAAAATTAGCCAGGCATGGTGGCGTGCATCTGTATTCCCAGCTACTGTGGAGACTGAGACGGAAGGATTGCTTGAGCCCAGGAGTTCAAGACTGCAGTGAGTCATGATTCCACTACTGCATTCCACCGTGGGTGGCCAAGCAGGACCCTGTCTCAAAAATTAAATAAAGACAACTGGCCAGACCCAGGTCTGACCCCAAATGCTGAGGTCCATACTCCTGGAGAACAGAGATTGCCATAGGCCCTCAAGTTCAAAATGACCCCTGCATAAAGTCAAATCAATGTGTTCACTCTAATCTTTATTTAACATTGATCTGCAAAAAAAGGAAATTTTAAGTATTTGTGACAATGAAACCAGGGCAAAATGGAAAGCTGAGCCCAAAAGTTAGTCTCCCCTGAAGCCTCTCTTCAAATAATAGTATTTAAAAAGCCCAAAGGGCAAAGAGAATGGAAGGGTCACTAGCTGATGTGTGAATCTGACAAATTTACAGAAGCTGAAACCCAGACGTGAGCCGTTTGATAAGGAAGGATCTGTTGAGATGAGGGCAACAGGACCGGCTCAGTTTCAACCGGCAGATGGAGCAGCAGAACCACGGTGCGTGGCTAGAGAGCCTAGGTAGAGGTCTGTGTGGGACACGGTCCACCCCACCCCTGCAGGCAGCTCTGTCCATCACCAGTGCTCTTCTCTTGGAAGAAACTGTCTGGAGTGAACCAAGGCATCCAGCCTGGCCAATGGCCCCCAGAGCACACCTTCCCTCGATTAGGCATTAGGGGTTCCCAGCACTATGACTGGTTTTCTACCCATTCACCCCAAAGTCAAGCCTGCTATTTCACAAGCCCCACTCATGTACATGGAACTCCTGGCCGACTTTCTATTTCCTCCTAAGAATATGGCTGGACAAGCAGGAATCATTAGATACGTGAGAAAAACTGCAGCTTAAAAAATAAAGAAGAAAAAGTGAATAAAAATACAACTTTCAAAAGATCTAATATCCTTCAAAAGTCAAGATATTGAATCCATAAGGCCGCCAAGAACAGTTGCTATGAAAAAGGAACAAATAAAGACAAAGAAAGCTTTTGTTCACACATACACACGGTGAGCAAGTGAGAAGACAAAGTTGATCCCACTAGTGTAAGCTTCCAAAGGGCAAGGAATTTGTCTGTTTTGCTCACTGCTCTATCTCAAGAACTTACAACAGTGCTTGGCAAAGTGCTTGGAAAAACACAGGGAGGGAGGATAAATTTGAGAGAAAATAAAGATGGAAAATATAGGAAATGGATGGAGCAGACATGAATCTAGGAGGTTCCAAAGGTGGTAACAGGAGCTCTGGAAGGAGAAAACAGAAGCGATCAAAGAATTTCAAAAATACTTTTCTAGAGCTGAAGAGGCAGGAGTCTTCATTGGAAGCCTCTGCCGACTACCAAGCAGGATGAGTCACAAAACAGCCACACTTAAGATCCACAGCTGTGCCCATTTCAGACCCTGCAGATAAGGAGAAGGCCCCGATAACGGGAGAGAGGGAAAAGCCAGGGCCCCCACTGCAAAGGGACGACCAGGGAGGGCTGCACCAGTTTGATCAGTGATGATGCACCCTCCTGGACTCTGAGCCAAGCCTTCCACGTTCCCAGGGAAAACAATTTTGAACCCAGAATTTTACTCCAAGCTGAACTAGCAATCAAATAAAGGGCAAAAGTACCAACACTGTCATACATGCCGAGGGGCTCTGAAAGCTCTCCATCACGTCCTTCCCGAAAATGCACTCCAGCAAAACGAGGATGAAAACCAAGAAAGGAAGACGTGAAATTCAGAAAAGTGTGGAACTGACCCAAGTGTCCAATACAAATCTCACCTCCTACAAAGTAACCAGTCCAAATGAGATCGCGCAATCCATGAGCTCTAAGCAGAATATCTTCAGAAGAATGGAAGCAGATTCCAAGCGACAGAGAAAGAAACTGGCATGAGGGGGAAGAGAGCACATGAGTGTTCTCTCAAGAAAAAAAGCAACCCAACATCAGGAAAAATGGCGAGGGGGTGAAGGGGCACTGCATAGGAAATAACCAAAGCTGAAGCCCACACATGGCGTGATCCAGGCAGCTGACAACAGTCCGCTGGACCAGACACTAGGAATGCTCCTTCAAGTGGCAGCCTGCACGGCACGGTAAAAGACATGATTGCTGCACGGTGCTCAGCTCGACAATGAGCCAGGTTCACATAAGTGAGAATAACCGTATCATCTGCGATTGGTGTTCAACTTTCAGAATTAATCTACAGAGAAGCACCAATGCCTGAATTATGGTCACAGAATGGAATGTCCATGTCATCCATCCTGATAATGTAAATAAAGAAGAAAGAACTGACAAGAGCTGGGAAGGAGACAGGGTCAAGAGATGGTGGCAGGACTGCTCACACCCTCACCCTTCCAAGTGGAGAACCACACAGCGCTTTTGAGAGTTGACCAAATAAGAAAACAGAAGTTTAAATATACAGTTTTAAAGGTATAGCAGTCACCAAGAAAGGAATTAAAACTGAAATTACTGCTGACGGTCATAACTGGGGGTGAGGGGAACAGGTGAGCTAAATCCTTGTCTGTTATGTCAAATCCTTACTGGAAAGGTCTGAGGTTGAAAAGAAATAATGGCATAAGATGATTATTTAGAAATACAGGAGTACGGAATGAATGAGCTGAGAGTAGGAAGGGTTAGATGTGAGCTTTGAAGCTGGAGCAGGGAAGAGTGAAACTGAAGACCTTCCATCACAACAACTTCCAGGCCACTGGACTTTAAAGCCCATGCAGTTAGAATTTTGATAACATAATTTTAGGCCGGGCGTGGTGGCTCATGCCTGTAATCCTGGCACTTTGGGAGGCCAAGGTAGGCGGATCACCTGAGGTCAGGAGTTCGAGACCAGCCTGACCAACATGGTGAAACCCTGCCTCTACTACAAATACAAAATTAGCCAGGTGTGGTGGCGCATGCCTGTAATCCCAGCTACTTGGGAGGCTGTGGCAGGAGAATTGCTTGAACTCAGGAGGCAGGGGCTGCAGTGAGCCAAGATTACACCATTGCACTCCAGCCTTGGCAACAAGAGCAAAACTCCATCTCAAACAAACATAAAATAATAATTTTGGCCAGGCGTGGTGGCTCATGCCTGTAATCCCAGAACTTCTGGAGGCCAAGGCAGGCGGATCATGAGGTCAGGAGATCGAGACCATCCTGGCTAACACAGTGAAACCCCGTCTCTACTAAAAAAAAATACAAAAACAAAATTAGCCGGGCATGGTGGCGGGTACCTGTACTCCCAGCTACTTGGGAGGCTGAGGTGGGAGAATGGCATGAACCCAGGAGGCGGAGCTTGCAGTGAGCTGAGACCGTGCCACTGCACTCCAGTCTGGGTGACAGAGCGAGACTCCATCTCAAAAAATAGTAATAATAATAAACTTTTAAAATGAAAATATCAAGGTCAAGTTTACTGCTATAACATTAACATATTAGTACTTTTCAAACACTGTTAAGCTTCTATGGTGCTTTATTAGAAAGTAGCTCATAGACCAACAGAGGTGAGTTTTGTATTTCAGTTGTCATTTAAATTATATGCCACAATTGACCTAATCTAAAAGACACATTTTCTCCTACATTTTTATGTCATTGGAATCAAGATGAATTCATTTAATTGGTAGGGTTCCTAGTGGTACATAAATTGTTTATGTTATCTTGTAATCAGGGTGCCTTAGATTTAATAGGGCACTTGTAGAAAATATGTCAACATACTTTTCCCCACATTATTTGATGAAATCAGATTGTTACATCTATTTCTAATACTCTGCTCTGCTCCCTTGTACTCCAGCCGTATCCTGGTTGTTGGTTTCTTCCTGAACACTCCAGGATCCTGGGACTAACTGTCTCCTAGTCTGGAAAGCTCCTGCACCCAGCCCACCCATTCCTCACAGCGCTGGCTGCTTCTGGTCACCAAGTCTCAGTTAACACATCACTCTCTCGGAGAAGCCTGTTGGCCACCCAATCTAAATCGGCTCTATACCTTAGAGACATTTTCTGTCATATTACCCAATTTTCATCAAAGCAGTTATCCTGATGTTTTCATTTCTCTTTCCTTACTAAAGCTTAAGCTCCAGGAGAGTGGAGATCTTGCCTATCTTGTTCAACACCACATCCCCAGCACCTAGAATAGAGCTCGACACCAAGTAGGTGCTCAAATAATTCTAAAATAAATATTTTTTTAAAATAGCACTAAGCTATGGACATAACATCTAAACATTTAGTGACTGTGTTTCAAATCTATAAGCAGCACGGCTTCATTATTTTTCAATAGCTAAGAATCTCATAAGTTATTTTGTTAGAAGATCCATTTCTAATGGCTATCCAATTAAATTTTAGAAATATACTAATAGAATATATCAAGTATAATTTCTATAGCATGAAACAAGTCATAACATCTTTAATTCATTTGTACATATTCCAAATTTACCTTTTTTTTTTTTTTGGAGGCAGAGTCTTGTTGCCCAGGCTGGAGTGCAATGGCGCGACCTCGGCTCACTGCAACCTCTGTCTCTGGGGTTCAAGCGATTCTCCTGCCTCAGCCTCCCAAGTAGGTGGGATGACAGGTGCCCGCCACCATGCCCGGCTAATTTTTGTATATTTTTAGTAGAGATGGGGTTTCCCTCAGGCTGGTCACGAACTCCTGACCTCAGGTGATCTGCCCACCTCAGCCTCTCAAAGTGCTGGGATTACAGGCGTGAGCCACTGTGATCGGCTCAAACTTACCCACTCTTGACTAGAACTGGTATCAAATGGATGGCAAACTAGGATGAAAACAAAAAGCTTGTTTCAAAAATTCAAGAGTGTCATTACCCTCAACTTTTTAAATTTTAAGAAGAGATGGAGGAAAGATGAAGTTTAAAGGACTGTTGATACTTACCATTTGATTTCCCTCAACTCAAGTATTAATTGAAATAGTTTGTCAGATATTGAAGAACGCCTGACAAGAATAATGAATAACTGGCCATTCCTTCAGTACTTGCATTTCACATGTATGACAAAAGGATAAAATAAAACGGCTGAAATCCCGAGAAAGTCTATTTGCCTGCTTTTTTATTCAAAAAAAAGCCCATGATTCTTTGGGAGGGGATACAGGATTGTTTTCCAGTCAGATCATAATTTCTACCATCTCTGTGATAATCATAAATTCAAAAGGTTCCCACTCTCCACACCCCGATTCACTTTTGGCACCTATATATGAAATGTTGCTTCTGAAAAATGGGGAAAAAATGTGAATACTGGGCTTTTACCACAGTGCTCCTTTCCTGATGAAAATCTTTTAGTTTGCTCAATTTAGAATACTGATGCAAGAAAGTTTAAAGATATGTCATCAATGAAAATCTTTTTCTAACTATCTGGCTATCTTAGAAAATAATTATATTAGAAACAGCAGCCAATTCTCAGAGGCAAAGGGGCGATGGCTTTATCTCTCTCTACTTCTAATTTTAAATTTAGAATTACAGAGCAATTCTATGAGAGGTAGCAGAAGGTCTGGCACAGGCTCTGGCTTCACGATTTCAGAATACAACTTTAACTCATCACGTCTTTGGGAAGAGTGTGTGTGACACTTAGCAAGAGGCTCACTAGACCTCCGTGTGCAGTGATGCTGATCAGACAGACACATGCATTCACCACTAGTGGAGAGGGAGGGGCCTAACCAGAGGACAGGCAGTTAGGAGAGGACTTAGCCAAAGAACTTAAAAATATCTACACGAGTGGCAACGTGTGTCATTTATAATGCACACCATTCCTGAGTCTTCACTTGGTCTGCCAAAGAAAAGTTCCTACATAAAAATCAGGATGCTTACAGGAGAAAAATAACCAACACAGATTATAATAGGCCAATGTTTAAATAAGAGGAAAACAACTCACAACTTTCACTTTTCATATGTGAGGAGGAATCAGAAGCTTGGTATTGACCTATCTGGCGCAATTCAAATTCATTTCTTTAGCTGTTTCAGATCCACAGGGTATTGCCAAGAAGCTTACCCAAAAAATCGGTGGATTTTTCAGTGTTCTTAGAGCTGAAGGGATTTTTCTCAGTACTACTACTAAACTGATAAAAGTGGGAAGGCATCTTACTCCACTCCCTCCTCCGAAACCCACTACAACATCTGTAGTTCGAAACGAAGGATGGTAATGTTATAAAACTAGGAACAAAATAAGATGCTATGACAATTCTTTCTCTTTGTAATTAACAGCTGTTTCCTATCTGTGGCACTTTATACATAGCTAAGCTTTTGGGAGGGAAGAAGGGGAGAAGAAAGAAACTCCACAACCTCCTGACAAAGCAGCCCTTCCACTTGCATGGGCTTATTTCTTCTGCCAGCCACTGAGTCACAAATATTTTTCCCCATTTAAAGAAGTTTGAGTGAATGAAGTTGGGGAGAGTGGGAAGCACAAGCAAGAAGTTAACCATAGCCTTCTCTTTACCAACCCAGCCCTGTGTCCTTAGGAGCAGCTGGCTTCATCCGTCACCTTGACACTCATAGTAAGCAACATCTTTCTTTAAAACTTTTCTTGTTCTTGCTGCTTTTCTTGCCATTCTTGTCTTTGTTTTCTGACATCTTCTTTGTTCTGATTTCTCTCATTAGGTCAAAGAACACCTGGGGGTGAGGAGGAAAGAGTAAAAAGAATAGTGAAGAAAGAGCCATTTAATGATTTTTTTCTTTTGTTAACCTGACACTGTGAACACAGCATTTAAGGATTCAATGAAATAATTTGACTAAGCAGGATATGTAGTTACATTTTAAAGCATAAAGTCAAACTGATTTTTATAAACCATATGTCAACAGAAACAATAGCTCTGGGGCAAATAAGAAAAATTAACCTTAAAAAATTCTAATTATACAAAGCAAACATCTCTCATACAACTGCTCATATCACACAACTGCTCAAGCCAAGGACAGAATCATCGTACTGTCACTGCCATGCAGCAGCAGCTTTTTTTTTTTTTTTTTTTTTTTAATTCAGACAGGGTCTCCCCATATTGCCCAGGCGGGTCTTGAACTCCTGAGCTCAAGCAATGCCCACCTCAGCCTTCCAAGTGCTCGGATTACAGGCGTCAGCCACTGCACCCGGCCTAACAGCTGCTTTCAAAATGATAAAATCTTACAGTAAGTGTGATGAAGGGTAAGACATATTTTTGCATATAACAGATCTATACATTTATAAAATTTACAAATATTGGGAGTAATAACAGCAAGCAGACTTTCTAGCATTTCCAACCACCAGGGAAGGGAAGAATGCCATAATGAGTCCCTGCTCCCAGGTGCTCTTGACACCCCTGCATCTGATTTAATCCTTACAAGGACCCCACAGAGGTTGGAACATCATTATGCATGACAGCTTTCCCAGCTAACTCCACAACAGCCACCCTGGGGAGGCAGTAGGATGGGAGAAGGAGGGCGTAAAGCATCAACAACTAAAGCTCCTGCACTAGGCGACTGAGAAGATGGAGGATGAGAGATGTCCTTCTGGCCACCCTATCCCTCCCCACACACACTCCCCCACCCTCAGTCTCAGGACAACCACTCCTCCGACCCTTGTGATGTCAGCTGAGAGGAACTTTATCAAGAACTGATGAGACTTGTCCTTTGAAGGTCAGTGTGTTACTTAGATATGGATTATCCTTTTGTCACAGTAGTTTGGGTTTTGCCCTCTGCTACCAGCAATCATGCCAGAGGACTGATTATACCCAAGCAGACAAAATATGAATCCTACGAAGAGACATTTGAGATTTCTCATAGAGAATGACGGAGACTGCAAGTGTGGGACTGAGCACAGCCCTTATCTTCAGACATTCACACAAAACCACAAGCTCCTTCATGGCCACACCTTCTTCTTGGTGAGAAGCAAGATCAAGCCTCTGGAGTGTGGGGCTCCACATGCATTTACCACTAGCTCCAGGCACAGAAAAGCACCCCCAACCCCAGCCCCCAGCTAGATCAGGCCAACCCAAACATCCCTTCTTGCCAGCCTCTCAGGAAAGCACTGCAGAAGACAGCAACAGTGAACAGTTTCAAATGCTACAGGTTTGTCTTTTTGTCCTAACAGCAAAAGACAAGAGGAGGGGAATGGAGTGCATCCAAGTTAAAATGATGACAAAGTTGTTCACGGGCTGATCTTATCACACCTTTCATAGAAATTCTTTACAAGTGAATACAATGCTGCCAGTCATAAGTCTCTGCTGGTTCCTGTTTGGCAGGTCAAGCTGGTCCAGCAGACAAGGGGAGATGACAACACAGACCCCCCACGCGACAACCCATCCAGGAAATACACATCCACAGTTCCAAGCTGAGAGAGTCTCCCTGATTTTTTTAAAATGAGCCATATTTCTGGATTTCCTGTGTGGTTTCCACAGCTGGAAAATAATTTAATACAAATATTTTAAGTAGCACAATAATATAAGAGCGTAAGAGTTGAGAGATGACAATATAAAGAAAAGCTGACGACGGAACGCGCGCTTCCCATTGCAGATTACAACTAAACGGACTTAGGCTGTAGAATATATGTATCCTATATGTATATCTATCCTATATGTATATGTCTCCTAAGATACATGTTTTTATGTACGATACATACACATAGATGCATCTTGCCGAAGTGCGTCTAAAGCAAACCCCTTCTAATACCGACGTTCTAAATACCAACGTTCTTCTAGCATCGCTTCAAGTGAAAATAAAGCTTGGATAAAAATCTCTCCCTTGTCAGGTAATGAAGCAAAGGGGAATGTTTCTGCACAAGAAAGAGAAACAGAAGACAGGATATAGGGGATTCAGATGCTGATGCTGCAGAACAAAAAGCAGACGTGTCCACTGTGTGGCCGCCAAAGTGCTATGTGCTTAGATTCTACAAGCACATGGATATGCAGTGAGAGCTAGTGAATGAGGTCAAGGCAGAAAGCCTCATCTTTAAGGTACAGCGTTAAAATTTTAGCTGTGTGGCAACCACCTTGAACTTTAATTTTAAAAAGAAAAAAGGCCTAACAATAGCAATCCCTGATAGGTGGATTTTCAAATTGTCAGCATTCATCATTGTCACTCAAGGTCACCCTTTTATTAGCTTCAGAGATTTGAATGAGAAAGTATGCTGGGATGGGATAAGAGATTAAAAAAAAAAAGAGATCCCAGAGATTTGATTTCTGAGAGCAAATACTATTTAGAGACTACACTACAAAGATGGAACACTGTGGCTCTGTCAGTGAACAGTAAGGCGAAAAGAACAAAACTGACCAATAACTCAATGAGAGCAAAATCAAGAAGCTCCACGTATCTTTCAAGGGCACCTCCAGGGGAACCTCCTAGAAGCAGCCAGGCCCGCCCACCCTGCTCCTGAAGAGCAAGGCTGTGGGAGGTGAGAGCACACACAGAAGCTAATGACGTCCATCCCTCCAGCCCAGCCTTCACAAACCAATGGCCTCGTCCCACCATCCTTCCCAGGACCACACCAACAGTAAGCACAGTCCGCCGGGTGTGGTGGCTCACACCTGTAATCCCAGCACTTTGGGAGGCTGAGGCAGGCAGATCACTTGAGCCCAGGAATTTGAGACCACCCTGGGCAACATGGTGAAACCCCATCTCCACAAAAAACAGCCAATGTGGTGGTGCACACCTGTAGTCCCAGCTACTTGGGAGGCTGAGGTAGGAGGATTGCTTGAGCCCAGGAGGCAGAGGTTGCAGTGAACTGAGATCACACCACTCCAGCCTGGTGTCACAGTGAGACTTTGTCTCAAAAAAGAAAAACCCAAAAGAACACATTAAGCATACTCTAATGAAGCCTCATGACAAAGTAAAAGGTTCTGTGAGTTGTCTGAAATACAAGGTGACATCCTCTCAATGTTTCTCATTATAATCATGATAATGGCTTAGACATTCATAGGAATCAGAATCTTCACCTAGTTTTCATAAATGGTTCCCTAAAACCCAGCAGATGAGATGCCTCCATTCTGCTGTTTCTCAGGTCTGTTTCTGAGAAATACACAGAATTCACGCCTACCTTGTCCACGTTGGCCCGGGTCTTCGCTGACGTCTCCACGTACTGCACGCCCCACTCTTCGGCTTTACTCCTGGCCTCCTCCACAGGCACCTGCCTCCGCTCCTCTAGGTCAGACTTGTTTCCCACGACGAGCAGTGGAATTTTATCTTCTTCAGCCTTCACACGGAGAATCTGTTCCCTAAGGTGTTACACCAAAAATACAGCAGCTAAAAAAACTAAAGAACGAACCCTGGTTTTGTGAACCCATCTAAAATAAAAGGCTTTCCTAAGGCAGAAGGAAAAAAAAAAATCACTAGATTTAGGGCACGTTCTGAGAAAGCACTCCCTAGAGGCAGTCATGAGCAAGACAAGTGTTTTCCAAGTATGCTTCTCAGTTTGCCCACATCAGAATCCTCATCACAAATGCAGATTTCTGGGCTCAGTCTTACAGAAGTAAGTGTCTGGATAGGAGCCCAGGATTTTACATCACAACAGGGTCCCCAACTTATGCACACAAAAAAAAAAACAAAAAGAAGAAAAATGGTCAATCTCTGCAATAAAAACAAGCTAAGGGAACTATCTCCATAAAATGCTTAATTCCCCTGAAAATATTTGTTTGTGACATAAAAGCTATGAAATCCAGTGTTTTCTATATGGAAGGTGGCAGCCTATTAGTGGATCACAAAACCAATCTAGTGGGTCACAACCAGCAGTTTCTCCCCGCCGCAGTGAAATAGATTATAGAATAGAACTGACCAGATCAGAAATATCCAAGGGAATCTCAAGTAGGAAAGGTGAATATTGTATTGTTTTGAAACTTCAGTTTTGATTAGATCTGCATGTGTACACGACAAGTATGTCATCCCATCCCCAGTTTCCATGCAGACACAGTAATGTTATAGGCCACAGAATCGAGACAGATATGTTAGGCAGTAATCACATTCCAATACGTACCATTTTTCTACTACAAAGTGAAAAAAATGAAAGGAAATACGACAAGCCCTATGGAAAAGTACTTCAAAAGTGTCTTCTACAAAAATACCATTACTCATAGCATATTAAATTTTACGTCTACTAAAAATTATCAGCTATCTGAAAGTACTAATCAAAACTAAATATTTAAAAAAATTAAATACCCCATTTCCATTATTTTGGTCCCATGAGAATATTTCTACTTTTATATGCCAATACATTCTAAAAAGAGTCCCCTTCAAAAATGTATTTTGTAGAGATCTGTATTGATTTTTATATGGTATAGGGTAACATTTCACAATAATAAAAATATTTTCTAGGCGTGGTGGCTCACATCTGTAATGCCAGCACTCTGGGAGCCTGAGGAGGGAGGAACACTTGAGCCCAGGAGTTCAAGACCAGCCTGGGCAACATAGGGAGACTTGTATCTACAAAAAAAAAAAAAAAAAAAAAAAAAAACTAAAATTTTCATGTAGTCAATTTAAGTGCCAGATACCAAATATTTTAAGACAAACTAAAAAAGATGAAAAGATGCTTGAAATTGGCTTTGTGTAGCCTTGTTATAGCCTACATTTGAACTGGGGTCAAAGAACATGATACATTTGAAGTCATGTGATCATTATAAACTATGAACAATAAAAACTGATAGCTTTCTGGCTCATTAGTCTTGCAGGGGCACACAAAATTACCTCATTGATAAACGTATCGATCCAAAAATGGGAGTACCAAGTTCTGGTCTCTTATGACAGAACTTATCTTAGTTCGTAAAATATTTTCCAGGAAAAGTTTCAAGGAAGACAGCATATTCACATGTCATTTTACATTGGGGCCTTTCTATTTGGAAGATAGTACACAAATGCTGTTTTAAAACTGCTAACAGACATGAAGTAAAGTGACTTGAGTTTAGCCACAGGGCTCAGATAATCGACCTGCATTCTTCTGTTCCCAACAACATGAGAAACCTACGCAGAGGTCAACTTCCCCTTCTTTCTGGTTTTAGGTATTCATCTGTCCTTTTTCTTCTAAGGATCTCTCTTTCTACCTAACAACCAAAACCCTTTTCCACGATGAGGGGAGCCCTGCTCCAACTCTGTGAGAACGCCCGAGTGCTATCTGTGCATGTGTGGTGACTGAGGAGAGGACAAGGGGCACTTGAAATACCTGTATTTCTCCATATCCTCTGCAGAGAACTCGCCTGCCCACTTCCCTTCTAAGTAAGTCACAGAACAACAGGAAATCAAAAGGCTCGGGACAGGGAAGAAAAGAAGAGAGTATGTGCATCTGTCCTGTTTTACCCTCTATGAGGCATTAAAAACAGGACTACGCAGATGCAAACAATTATAAATACATGGGCTACATTCAAACAGAGCAGCCCTTAGGAAGGTCTGAAATGTCTAAAAATTAACAGAACTTCTCATAATGAGTCATAGTCACTTAACTAGTCCCTGCACCACACGCACTCTGCTTCCAGAAAAGTAGGTCTTCGACTCTGAAGCCTGGAGCTATGAAGCATCACTGAGGCACCTCCCTATTATCTTTCACTAGCCCTGCTGGGTGACCTGTGCTCACCCGAGGCCTCCCTGGCTCAGTGATGCTTCCATCCAAGTCCTGGAAGGATAGCTAGCTTTCTCCTTTTCACCTCTGGCTGACCACCTTACTGTCAGACCAGAACTTGCTGAAGAATGAAAAAAACTGATTTGATTTTTGGGTTTTTTCTCTTCAGTTCCCTACTAAACTCTAGATCTGCTTCTTAAAAAGTCCATCTAGATAGATATGTTTATAAGAAGAACAGATTTTTTAAAACTCAATTATGTAGGAGAAATGGGAAGGGCATGGGGTAAAGAGACATTTATAGAGCATAAGAATTATGCCCAAAAGGCTATTTCTTTATAACAAAATGAACTGAAGGTATTCTTTTCACTGCTATATTTTCTTTTTCTTTCTTCTCTAACACCTTCATGGAGAATAGTTGCCATATTTTAAAATAAATAACAATGGATATTCTACTCACTATGGAAGCACCATGTGTCTACACTGTGACAGGGGACAATGGAGGGTAGCCAGGTTCTTGCCCACATGAAATTCACAGTCTAATACATCCTTTCATTTCATTTCTCAACTCACAAGTGCATTTCCAGAGAAAGAAACAAAATCCTGACACTAAGTAAACTTGCCCATGGTCAGTGAGCGGCAAGGCAGGGATTCAAACCAGGTCTCCTGACTCTAAAGCCGCGTTCTCGTCCCTCCACTGTGCTGAAAGTCCTTAAGTAGCAGCAAATGGTCATTTTGACTCCCATCTTTCACTCTCCGGTCATTGTTTCATAACCTTCAACACAGACTAAACCTGCTACTTTTTTTAGTAACATTATTTAAAGGATAGATGGTTAATTTATCAATGAAAATCTCTGAGTATTTATAGGAACAAAATTATATGTTCTTGATTATATGGAATAGCTTCATTGTTTTCGGGGACAATAAGACTCTTAAAATTATTTTATTCAGAAATCACAGATCAGGAAAGCCCAAAGAGATTATAATCATCATAGTCTATAATGTGCCAAGATTCAGAAAGCCCCAGAAGATTCTTTAGACAGAATTATTCCTGAGAACAAGCTCAGCCCTCTCCTAGTATGCTCAGCCCCAAATTCTTCATAGGCCTAAGACATATGAGAAAAGGCAAAAAGCTTCCTGGGGGCTTCTGCTATTTCATTTCAGACATACCTGAATTCGGCAGTTGCTGTAAAGGATTCATGTTCTGTGATTGAGAACACAAGAAGAAACCCTTCCCCACTCCGAAAGTAGTTATCTCGAATGGCTGCGTAGTCCTCTTGCCCAGCGGTGTCCAGAATATCTATCTGAACTTCTTCCCCATCAAGAACCACTTTCTTTCTATAACTGTCAGCTTTGGTAGGTTCATAGTCTTCTACAAACTGAGGAAATAAACATTATCGGTAATTAACAAAGTCTTAAGGGGAATAAAATCTGCCAAAAAACAAAATTCCACATATGGGCACTTCACACTATGAACAGGACACTATAGAAGTAACATTTTACATAACACTTCTGTTCTTTATAGCTCTGTTTTGCCATTTTTTGTTTTTAAACAATATGGGCAGATATGCCAATTTACAGATGAGGAAACCAGGCACAGAGCAGAACACTTGGCAATATTATTGTCAGTATAAAATTATAATGCAAATACCTGCAAGGGTGAGAAACTGGAATTCTTTTTTTTTTTTAATTATACTTTAAGTTTTAGGGTACATATGCACAACGTGCAGGTTTGTTACACATGTATACATGTGCATGTTTGTTACACATGTATACATGTGCATGTTGGTGTGCTGCACCCATTAACTCGTCATTTAACATTAGGTATATCAAAAAACTGGAGTTCTTATTCATAACGGAAGTATAAAATTCATCTGAAAAGTAATTTGGCAAGATGTATGATATGGTCTGGTTCTGCATCCCCACCCAAATCTCATCATTTAGGTTGTAATCCGAATTATCATCCCAATGTGTTGGGGGAGTGACCTTATGGGAGACAATGAGATCATGGGGGCGGTACCCCTATGCTGTTCTTGTGATAGTGAGTTCATTCTCACAGGACCTGATGGTTTCATAAGGGGCTTTTCCCCACTTCGCTCTGCACTTCTTCCTGGTGCCTTGTGAAGGACATGTTTGCTCCCCCTTCTGCCATGATTGTAAGTTTCCTGAGGCCTCCCCAGCCCTGTGGAAGAAAAGAGGCTATACACCTCTTTTCTTTATAAACCACCCGGTCTTGGGTATTTCTTCACAGCATCAAGAGAATGAACTAACACAGTGTACCAAGAGGCTTTCAGTGGTGTGGGTTTTTGAGAAAGGAATGAAGTAGTACCAACGCATGCTGCAACATGGAACAACTTTCAAAACATGATGCTGAGTGAAAGAAGTTAGACATAAAGGCCACATATTGTATGATTCCATCTATATGAAATGTCCAGAATAGGCAAATCCATAGAAGCAGAAAGCAGTTGCCGGAGGCCAGGGGTGGGACGGGGAAGCAATAACGGGGAATGACTACTAATACGTAGGTTGGTTTTTTTTGGAGTGATGAAAGTGATCTAAAATTAGATAATGGTGATGGTTGCACATCTGTATGAATATATAAAAAAAACCTATTAAATTGTACACTTTAGGCTGGGGCAGGCAGATCACCTGAGGTCAGGAGTTCGAGACCAGCCTGGCTAACATGGTGAAACCCCATCTCTACTAAAAATACAAAAGATTAGCCAGGTATGGTGGTGCACACCTGTAATCCCAGCTACTCAGGAGGCTGAGGCAGGAGAATCACTTGAACCTGGGAAGTGGCGCTTGCAGTGAACCAAGATCTTGCCATTGCACTCCAGCCTAGGCAACAAGAGAAAAACTACACCTCAAAAAAAAAAATTGTACACTTTAAAAAGAGCGAATTTCATATGTGCATTACATCTTAATAAGGCTGTGATTTAAAATTTTTTAACTTAAAAATGGAATTGAAAATGTCCAAGTGAATTAAAGGTTATTTGAGGAAGACTGTTAAAAAGAGCCTTGTATTGTCAGTTAACAGCTACTCAAAAATAAAAATATTAAGACATGTTTAGTATTAGGTTCTCTTCAACGTGTACTAATAAATTATCTCCAAATAGAGATGTGAAAACTTGCCTGTGCTTTCAAGTGTCCTTCTTTTAACTCCTTTCCAAAAAGAAAAATACACGCCAAAAAAATCCAACACACGACTCTCCCCTGAAAATCTCTGAATTCTACCATAAATTATCTCAACTGTATATTTCTGAGCTTCCAAGGATAAAGCCAGCCAGAGTTCCACTGGCTCCTTTGACACAGAAGTCAGAATGTCCTGCTGTACCTACATACCTCTGTACTCAATGAAAAGTATGCTGATTACCCCAACATTCCATTACAACCCTGATGGTTATTTACATTGCTCAGCTGGAAACAGAAAATCACAAAGTCTTTGTATCCATTAGCATGAACCATACAAGTCTTTGTATCCATTAGCATGAACCATACGTATCCCCTACTGGCCTTGCAGAGCTTTGCATGGCTCAGTTTCAGATGCCCAAGAGTCTAAGACAAACTTCACGCGGACCCTTTCTTTCTAAGCTGACTTTCCTCTAGCTGCCAGAGACTGAAAGTATGAAACGGTTGCTGCCAAAGCCTCTCCATCCCCAACCTTACTCTCCCAAAAAAGGCAAAAACGAGTATGTTAGGCCGAGCATAAGGAGCTTAAAATCTGACTGCTGCCACCCTGGCAGCTCCCTCCAATTTTTCTCAAAGTCAGAGCTTAGACAAGAATAAAGACTCTGGGACTATGGCTCCTTCCATAATCTAATCTTCATGAAAATTCCATCACATAAGCTAAAAAATTTTAAATAAGGGTTAAGCATGCACTATGAACAAAGAGTCTGAATGGTGCAGGAGACTTTAGACCAGGGGTGTCCAATCTTTTGGCTTCCCTGGGCCACATCAGAAAAACTGTCTTGGGCCACGCATAAAATACACTAACACTAACGATACCTGATGAGCTAAAAAAATATATTGCAAAAAGAATCTCTGAATGTTTTAAGAAAGTCTACAAATCTGTGTTGGGCCACATTCAAAGTCATCCTGAGCCACAGGTTGGACAAGCTTGATTTAGACAGCCGGCCTCCCTGAACACAGAGCTCAATTTCCTGACTAGATGATCTCTCAGGCAGGAGTTGCCACACCTGGCCACGCGGCAGAACCACCAGAAGAGCACCATTGAAAGAGTCCCAGTTCTCCAACTCCACCAATATTATTCAGGAGGTGTTTTTTTTTTTTAAAGTCTCCCAGGAAATTCTATAATCAGCTAGGTTTGACAATTACTGCTAAGGTCTCTTCGAGCTAAAAAATTATGATTCTAGAACCATTCTGTCCAATATAGTAGCCACCAGCCACATTTCAAATGCACAATAGCCACTTGTATTGGACAGTATAGATACAGAACATTTTCATCATCATGGAAGTTTCTATTAGCACCGTTTTAGAAAATCGATTAGAACTCCTCCCCCAAACATACATCACTTCATTTCTATTCCTTCCTTGCCCCAATTTTATTTTACAATTTCTTCAATAACTGCCACTTTCCAGTTCTCAAGTATGTTAGCCCATGAGAAAAACAGACTAAGGCCAGGCACAGCTTTCCCTGGTCTCTGTGAAGAGAACAGAAAGAAGAGAAAAAACTCTCGAATCTTCTGCATGCATCTGCCCCCTCCTCTTACCCACCCCCCCCCCCCAACACACACACACCCAGAAACCTCCAGACCAGGCTCTCCTAGTCTCCTCAGCAGTGCTAGCTCTGTTATCTTTTTTTTTGAGATGGAGTTTCGCTCTTGTTCCCCAGGCTGGAATGCAATGGTGCGATCTCGGCTCACTGCAACCTCCATCTCCCAGGTTCAAGTGATTCCCCTGCCTCAGCCTCCCAAGTAGCTGGGATTACAGGTATGCACCACCACACCAGGCTAATTTTGTAATTTTAGTAGAGATGGGTTTTCTCCATGTTGGTCAGGCTGGTCTTGAACTCCTGACCTCAGGTGATCTGCCCGCCTCGGCCTCCCAAAGTGCTGAGATTACAGGCGTGAGCCACCGCGCCCGGCCCCAGCTCTGTATCTGAACTTGCTCTTGGAACTGGCAACCCAGGGCCTCTCAATCACTAACACTGTAGGGGAATCTTCTCTCCTCGGATCTGCCACGGCTCTGCCTCTAATGCAGGTTTCTCAACAGTGGCATTGTGGATATTTTGTGCTGGCTAATACTTGGTTGGGGGCTGTCCTGTGTGATGTAGGATGCTGAGTGCGTCCTTGGCCTCCACGCACTAGATGCTGGTAGCATCTTCCCCCAAGCTGTGATGGCCAAAAATGTCTCCAGGCACTTACGAATATTCCCTGGGGAAGCAAAATCCCCCTCTCTCACCTCTGTTAACAACTACTTCCCTAATCCTATCTCCCTAATCCTAATTCCCCTACTCACCACCCCCTCTCTTCCCCAACCTCTGTTATAGGGGAGAAAAAAGCTTTTGTAAGCAAATTATAAGTTTTTGAGCAAAAACAAACAAAAGACCTCCAAAGCAGATGCAGATCTCCCAACCTGCTTCTCTTATGCAAAAATGTTTTGGGGAAATTCAGCAGATTACATTAGATTTATCCAGTTTGACCCCCCAGAATAAGATAAAGAAAAGCAGGTACCAAACACAAAAGTGTCTCATTATAAGACATGGGGAGCATGACCCAGGAGGATAACCAGGTTTGGGTTTGAAGCTTATTCATTATGGGGGCCCTTCCTTAAGATACAAAATTACACACGTAATACTGGACATTAAAGTAAATGTTGACATTGAATGAGAAATCATAATCCATTATAAAGTTTTAAAGATGAGTACTCCAGCGATCTCACCCCCGGGTGACTCTCAGTGAGGCGAAGGGAATACTCCCATGTTTCCATTTCATTTTATAACACCGTCTAGGCTGGCTGGAGACTGGAGACTGTCCTGCCGGCCTTGGAGAAGCAAGCCACTGTGGTATGAGCTGCCTATGGAGACGGCACATGGCAGGGGCCTGCGGGCAACTTGTAGAATCTGAGCACCTGTGTCCTACACCCACAAGGAACTAAATTCTACCAACAATTAGGGAGCCTGGAAGAGGACCCCCACGCCTCAGAAGAGGTCACAGCCCCAGCTGACACCTTGACTGGAGTCTTGTGGGACTCTGAGCAGAGGACTCAGCTGAGGCTCCAATTCTGGACCCATGGAAACTATGGAATGACAAATGTATGTTGTTTTAACCTGCTAACTTTGTGATTATTATACAGTAATAAAAAAACTAATACAAACAGCACTGACATCACAAAATCCAGCAAAATACCAATATTTTTATTAATTAAACTGCCTGACATACCTCTAGAATACCTTCTACTTTTTTGTTTGCTGTATACTTTTTCTTGTCATATGCCAATGATTTTGAAACATTCCTATAGAGAATAAAAAACAATTTAGTCTTTCCTTTAGCATGGTTAATGAAAATGTCTTTTGTTCTGACAGCTTAGAAGAGGTTCTTTCAGCTTCACAACTACATGAGTTTTTTTTTTTCTTTTTACTTTAAGTTCTGGGATACATGTGCAAAACATGCAGGTTATGTAGGTATACATGTGCCATGGTGGTTTGCTGCACCTATCGACCCATCATCTAGGTTTTAAGCCCCACATGCATTAGGTATTTGTCCTAATGCTCTCCCTCCCTTTGCCCCCCGCCCCACAAAAGGCCCCAGCATGTGATGTTCCCCTCCCTGTGTCCATGCGTTCTCATTGTTCAACTCCCACTTATGAGTGAGAATATGTGGTGTCTGGTTTTCTGTTCCTGTGTTTGCTGAGAGTGATGGTTTCCAGCTTCATCGATGTCCCTGCAAAGGACATGAACTCATTCTTTTTTATGGCTGCATAGTATTCCATGGTGTATATGTGCCACATTTTCTTTATCCAGTCTATCTTTGATGGGCATTTGGGTTGGTTCCATGTATTTGCTATTGTAAATAGTGCTGCAATAAACATACATGTGCATGTGACTACATGGCATTTCTAGTAAGGAAAGTTTTGGGATTACTACCAAATTTAGGAAACCTCTATTGAGCTTCACTGTACAAGCTGTAAGATCTCAAAGACTTTTCTGGCCCAGTTTCTAGCTTCTAGCTCTCACACACTTGTGTCAGGTGCCACAGGACAGGTTCACATCGGGATCCACCCCGGCCCTGCACCTCACATCACGATGCTCACACGTCAGCACAGTGGGCGGTTGGAGTACTCCTGCAGCCAGCGATAATTGCCACATGCCGCGTGACTCCAAACCACACCAACACATACCACTATTCCCACCTAACCCAGCCCAACACAAATTCCCTCAGCTAGAGGCCGAAAATGCCCATGGCCACTCCAGCTGCACCCAGCATAAGAGGAAGCAGGACAACGGGAAAGTCTAGTGAAAAGACGTAGTGATCTTAACTGACGTGGTTGTGATAGCTTTCTTTCGCAAATCTCATAAAGCCATGTGGCCGCAATGCAAGTGAGAGGCCCTGAGGTTTAAGCTCTGCTCGGAACACTCTCCCTGCCTGTACTACAGTCATCCCTCGGTATTCCTAGAGAAATGGTTCCAGGACCCCCACCAAATACCAAAATCTGCAGATGCTCAAGTCCTTTACTTAAAATGGCACAGCATTTACATGTAACATCCTCCCGTACACTTTAAATCATCTCTAGATTACTTATAATACATAATACAATGTAAAGGCTACGCAAACAGTTGTTACACTGCATGTTTTAATTTGTATTGTTTTTATCATTGCATTGTTATTTTTCATTGGGTTTTTTTCCCGAATATTTTCATTCCGCAACGTTTCATTCTACATTGCTTGAATCTGCAGATGTAGAGCCCACAGTAGGCTAAGTATCCTAGCAAACAGCTCAAGCAGGGACTTTTGTAGCTCCGGGGATCAAGGCTGTGTTGTCACACTGAACTCAACACCAGTGATGTTATCCACATTAAGTAGGTGACGTAAATTTTGGGCAAGGATAGTGCAAGCTTTACCTTGCCGCACGGGAGAACTGGATCTGATGTCTATCACTTGGGAAAGGATTAAGTTGTATGACAGCTCAGCTCCCCTTTCACTCTCTTTCACTTTGCGATTGACTGACAATCGCAAGGCTAAATGCTTGTGTTGTTTGGAAAATCTGTACAAAGGCTCCTCTCTCCTCCCCTGGGCTTTTGTCAGAAAGAAAGCTCGAAGTATAACAATGGAAACGATGCAAGCAGAGATCTCTCACATCCCCGCCGGAGTTGAAATTATTTACCTAGAATCAGCAATCCAGATCTTATGCTGATTAGACCTTCCTAGGAAGCTATTCAGAAGCCACCTCAACACAGACTTGCTCCGTGAACCCCTGTGTACGGGAGGACCGGCACAGAAACAGCGGGAGCAGGGACACTGCTACGGCCAATGCCATCGGAAGGTGGTCTGTGCCTAGCAGGGCTTACCTCGTCATACATGAACTGAAGCGTCAGGGCTGACTTGCCAACGCCTCCGCTGCCAACCATGATCACCTTGTGGAGGGCCAAGGAGCTCTGGCCCTTACTCTTGTTGGCAGCCATCTCGCTGGTCTTCTGAGGCTGTGACACACAGATGACCCACTGAAGAGCTGCTGATGACAAAGACAAAGACTTAGAGGCGATTTGCTTTCAACCTAGCTAAAACCAAATGTCATTCACATCCTCCATTAAAGCCTAACTAACCCAGACATTCCAACACGAAAGTAATCCTTTCAGGCTCAGGGCAGACATGCGAGCCCTCCAACAACTCTGGAAGTCACTTACCCCAGCACAGCTGGGGCGAAGCCAAGGCTAGAGGGGAGAAACAGGAGCGCACACCCCACGCCCGCCTCACTGGGCAGGGTGGAGAGGACACCCAGTCACCAAAAATCATCAGACCCTCAGCAGGGCCTCACTGAGGCAGAGACCAAACCGCTCGTAGCTCCAGTTTCCTACCTCTCTGCTCGGTTCTCGGCTGCCGCGGAGAACAGCTTGGGACCTCAATCCCCAGCTCTTTAGCTTCACTCCTCGCTTTGCCCTCTTACCCTCTACCCCACAACACGCACATACTCACAACACGCTCACACACGCTCTCACACGCTCTCACATTCACATTCACAAACGGTCACTAACACACTCACACATGCCCACATTCACACACATGCTCACACTCACACACGCTCACATTCACACACTCACACGCTCTCACATTCACATTCACACATGGTCACTCACACACACTCCCACACACATTCACACATGCTCCTATTCACACACACTCACATTCACACACATTCACACTCGCTCACACACGCTCACATTAACTCACACTCACACACGCTCACACACTCACTCATTTTCACTCACATGTTCTCACATTCACACATGCTCATGTTCTCACATTCAAACACACATATTCACACACTTGCTCTCACACGCTCTCACACACTATCACAGGCTCACACATGCTAGCACACGCTGTCATACATGCTCACATTCACACAAGCTCACACTCACACTATCACGCACTATCACACACACCCATATACACACATTCACTCTCATAACACGTTCACAATGCTCTCACAACACACTTCCAAATTTGTGCTCTCATGTACACTCACAAGCTCACATGCTCTCACAACACACACTCCATACACTATCACACACTTGTCCTCTCATAGGTGCACTCACGCTTTCACACACACACAACTACACACATACACTCTAACATGTTCACATGCTCATACCACACATACATGTTCATGCTCACACCACATACTCTCACATGCTCTAACACATGTTCACATGCTTATATCACAGGCTCACATGCTCTAACATGCACATACGTGTTCACATGCTCTCACACATACATGTTCACGCCACCACACACATGCTCTCACACACATACATGCTCACATGCTCACACCACACACAATCTCACATGCTGTAACACATGTTCACATGCTCATACCACACATGCTCTCATGCTCTAACACATACATGTTCACAGAACACACATGCTGTCACACATGCTCCCATACACTCTTATGCTCTCATACACTTTCTCACACACACATATGCTCTCACACTCTTACACAGCCCCACACATCCCTCTGGTTGATTAAAGAAGTGAGTTCAAGAACAAATACCCCTTCATGTCATGAGAGTTAAAAGGAGAAATCTCAAAATCAATTTGCCCTAATCAGAAGGAAGATAAAATGAGTAAAGCAACTCCAGTATTATGGGACAACAAAGCATCCCAAGTAAGTATATTTAACAGGGACCTGGAATCTACCATAACCCAAGTGCCAATCTTTATTTTAACCAATTTGTATGGAAAAATCTATTTCACATATACCAAAACACAAGAATAAAGGGCAGGGCTTGGGCATCTGGCAGGCCTGAGTGTGGTTCTGCCATTTGTGAGCTGCGTGACCCTAGAACTAGTTCAATGTCTCCAAGCCAGTTTTCTTATGTGCATAAAACCAACCACCACCTACCTTGCAGGAATGTTCTGAGGACTAAATAGGATACACATAGAAAACACCAAGGCACAGACCCAGCACCCAGTAGGAATGAACCAATGTTGTTTTCCATCCCATCTAATTGTAAGAGTGATACAGGAGGTAGAAAGAGACCATTTAGGCAGATAGTGAGGGCAAAGAGTCCTCGGCAGAACTTCCTCCTTTTTTTTTTTTTTTCTTTTTTTTGAGACAGAGTCTCACTGTGTCACCCAGGCTGGAGTGCAATGGAACGATCTCGGCTCACTGCAACCTCTGCCTCCTGGATTCAAGTGATTCTCCTGCCTCAGCCTCCTGAGTAGCTGGGAATACAGGCACGCACCACCCTGCCTGGTTAATTTTTGTATTTTTAGTAGAGATGGGGTTTCACCATGTTGGCCAGGCTGGTCTCAAACTCCTGATCTCAAGTGATCCACCCCCTGCTCAGCCTCCCAAAATGCTGGGACTACAGGTGTGAGCCACTGCACCTGGCCAGAACTTCCCTTCTAACAAAACACAGCCCAAGAAATCAATTCTTTTCTAAAAAAGAGCAGCCTGGAAGATCAGGTTACAAACATAGATAAGGAAGCCAGAGGCTTGCACAGCTGCATGCCAGCGGCTGCACCAATAGAAGGGCTACCTGGGGCCAGGCAGGTCCACCATGGGGGTTCCACCTCCCCCATTTTTAGCACATGTGCAATAGGAAAGAAATAAGCAACATAGAGTAGCTCAGGCTGAGGACTCGCCTGCATAGTAAAAGACTGTGTTGGGTGCTGCCAGAGAGTCATGCCTTATGCAGATGGCACACTTGGTCCTAACTGGTTTTCCACACCCTATGTAGATCAGATACTGCCTCCCCACTAGCACATCTGTAAAAACCCCTGCATTTCACTGCAGGATGGCAATCCTTTTTCCAGGACTACTCTCTGTGGCAGAGAACTGTTCTCTTTCTTTCTCCTATTCAACTTCTGCTCTAAACCTCACCCTTGGTGTGTCTGCATCCTTGATTTCCTTGGCCATGAGACCAAGAACTCTGGATGTCACTCCAGACAACGAGGCCACTTTACGAGAGTGTTCATTCTAACTACAACATGGTGGACTCCTATTTCCCTTACTGCTGACGAGATAGCCTGAAAACATCCCCACTAGAAAAATAAAAACACACAACACACACACACATCACTGGGCGAAATAAAACAACATCATCTTAAATCAGTGGTTCCCATTCTTAGCTATACAACAGAATCATGCAGGGAGCTTCAGAAACATCCTTACACCTGGGTCCCACCCTAGATTCTGAAATAATTGGTCTGAGATGCAACCTGGGCATGGGAAAGTCTAAAAGATTCCCAGGTGATCCTCATGAGCAGCCAAGGCTTAGAATTGCTCTTAAATGCACAGCTGAGCTCAAAAGAAAGTAAGGCTCCCCAAACAGGAGAGAATCAGAGCAGTAAGAGCGGCAGTTCCTGCAGTTCTGGATGGTTGCTGTTCTTGGTAATTTAGGATTTAACGTACATGTGCATGTGTGCGCATGCACACACACACATTCACATCGCTGGGAGACCAGACATACACACAAGGTAGCAGTTAGAATTGAGACACCTTTTCAATTGAGAACTGAGAAGTCAAGACCCTTGAAGGAGCACACCATCTGTGCGCCAACAGAGGAAAATGACAAGGAAGCTTGTCTGGGCTCTGGCTGTAGGGAATTCTCCCCTGAAAACCTATACCCACAACACTCCTCCAAAGCCAATGAAGTAACATGAAAAGCGGTCCCAGGCTGCTCATAGTGCTGGAGGCCCAGGCAATGCTAAACGAAACCTCTCTGGGGGAACAAGGGGCAATGAGTGTTCGGGAGTCTCACAGCTAAAGCCTAAAATTCCAGCTCACAAAACACAAGCAAATCGCAATTCATGAGAGTCAATGGCAGTAACAAGCAGGACTCTTCAGGCAAATATTATAAAAAGTATTAGTTGATCAATTTTAACAAAGACAAAGGCAAAATGTGAAAAAAATGACATCATTGAAAGACCTGATGGAGTTGAAAAAGAACCATTCTGAATGCTTAAGATACTTTTTAAGTATTTTAAAAGTAACGATGCTCATAGCAAATTTACAGAATACACATAAAAAGCACCTATGATCCTACCACCCAGAGATACTCACTATTAACTGTGTATACCAGAATTTTATCTATACCTTCCTATATTTAAAACCTGTTTGAGGCCATTATTTATGTAGTGTTGCAAGTTACTTTTCATGTATTAGATTTCTCTGTCTTCTGAAACAGCACAGACTGAACATAACCAAGCTTTCTCTTGACAACCTCAGGGCACTCATCAGTTAGTGAAAGGCCTTGGCTGCCAGGAGTCCAGATCACATTTGCTCTTCTCCCCCCTACTCTTGACCGCCTGCCTACACCAGGCGTTCTTTCCACTCCCCCTTTGCAAATTACGTGTTTTTTTTTTTTTAAATAAGTGAGCTAAGCAAGTAACTAGATAAGTAAGCACATCTGAAATGTGGCTAAAATAGAATAAATGGAATAAGAGGCAGACCTCCCCAAAAGGCTTGAGTTTAGGAAGGTGAAACTACTTCTGGCCTCATTTCTGGTCCACACTGTTTCCTACAGGGCTGAGGTTTGTGAATGAGGTTGGAACCTCCAGACCATCAACCTGTCACACAATTTCTCTGAATCAATCCTGGTTCTATGAATTATTATGGCTGTCTGAAAAGGATATTTTTCCAGGTTGGGGGGGATCCTTTCAAACACGTGTAGTTATCTAATTCTGAACTGCTGTTTTCAAAAACAAGTCAATTTCTCTAGAAGAAATAATAAATGAATTGAAAACGATTCAACACACGCCGATACTTCCCAAAATATCTGTGCTTAAAGTTCAAAAACTGAAATAACCATGGTGGATATTTCCAGCCTGTATCACTGCTTCAGTCAACTTGGCATAATTAAGGGAAAGAACAGGGAAGGTAGAGGTGCTGACCACATGCCCCTCACTGAACCAATCCTAGAAACAGCAACCTCCAGACTTTGGGTGAAACTGCCTTTGCAAAGATTCTGACAGTGAAAGAAGCTGAACGTGCTGACTCCATCTTGCCTCTGGTCTCACAGGTCGGCGTCTTCTCTTATTCCTGGGCATAGGCCACACCAACCCTGAGAGGAATTTCTAGTTTAACAAGGATAATAATAGTCCCTCCCTAAAATTGATCCTTTCCTTGTTCAGGGACTGAAACTGCCTTTATAAAACTAGTAGATTAGGCCAGGAGATTAGGATTATGGGAGGGGCCTGAGTTCTGCTAAAATATAGGCCTCCTTCCTATAATCCCTTACTGCTCAGGAGTAATGTGGTCAGAGGTCACAAGATGTGGACTACCCCAGTTGCTCCTATAGATAACATCAGTATTGCAGAACCTAAGATTGGTCTTTTGAGATGTTTTTCAGACTGACCCCACATGGACTTATGACTCAACCAGTCCTGTGGTTCCTCGCCACCATCCAGAGGTGGACTCAGGGCACAAGCACCATTTTCTACACCCCTATAACTGCATCCCCAACCAACCAGCAGCACCCATTCCCTAACCCCCTGCCTACCAAAACATCCTTGAAAAACTCTAAACTCTGAGCCTTTAGGGAGACTGCTTTGACTGATAATTCTAGTTCTCCCATGTGGCCAGCCTCGAGTCCACTGAACTCTCTTTACTGCAATACCATGGTCTCAGTGAATTGGTTTTGTCTGTGCAGTGGGCAGGAAGACCCAACGGGCAATGACACAGGGTATTAGAGATAAGAAACTTCTGTTTAAGCCACAAAGAGTCCACTGTTGTGTTTGTTTTTTCTTGTACCAAAAACATTCCAGAACACAGTCTTTGCCTTCAAAAAACTCAAAGACTAGTGGTTCAGACAGATTAGTAAGTAAATGATTACAGTACAAGATAGTAAATTCTATGGCAGAAGTATGCAAGTGGTGCCCTGGGAACACAGAAAGACATATCTGTATCAGGCTGGAAGGTCAGGGGAAATTTCCTGGAGGGACATCGCATGAACTAAGAGCTGAAGGAACTGACTAGATAAAGACAGGAGGAGAAACAGCAGGAAGGAAAAAAAAATCAGTTAAGTTTAGGAAGCTCACGTTAATGATTTAATACCTATAATGGAAATGCCTAGCCAATAAATGTGTTCTTAAAAAAATACAGGTATCTTCCCCAACATTTTATCCCAAAAAGTTTCAAACACTAAGAAAAGTTGAAAGAACCGTCCTGTGAATCCATACACTCACTGCCTGGACTTTACAATCAACATTTTGCTCCATTTGCTTTATCACAAATCCATTCATCTGTCGTCCCTCTCTCTACCCATCAGTGCACCTCATTTTCTGATGTATTTCAGTGTAAATTGCAGATATCCGTATACTTTGTCCCTAACATGACGCACAGACATTCATTTTCCCCAAAGCAATTAGACTTCCCCCACTGAATTCACTAACAATTTCAGAACTACATCTGTGGGGCGGGGACCACTTGCAAACCATAAGGTCATAAGGGTAGGGCCCTGATCCTATTCAATGGGTGCACTTATAAGAGAAGGAAGAGATACCTGGGCTCTTTCCACCATGCGAGGACACACTGAGAAGGCAGCTCAGGTATCTCTTCCTCTTCTTATAAGGCAGGAAGGGCCCTCACCAGAACCCAACCATGCTGGTGCCCTGTCTCAGACTTCCAGCCTCAGAACTGTGGGAAAATAAATTCCTGTTGTTTAAGCCACCCAGTCTATGGTATTTTGTTATGGCAGCCTGAGTTAAGATGGCACCCTTCAACATGTTTCTATCTACTCACCCAAAAGCTCTGTTGTTTGACTCAAGTTTGTTCAAAAAACATTTGGGCTCTACTTTGTGCCAAGTTTTGGGTTTCTCCCCTTAGAAAATTCAGTCTTCCCAATGAAAGACTTCTATAAATAAAGCATTTTAATGTAATTTCTCACATGCAAAGATAAAGATGGTACAAGATATAATGGAAAGCATAATGAACTCCAGGAAAAGGGAATCAGGGAGGCTCCAAAGGTTAATAATAGTCCATTCAGCAGATGAGAGTGAGAACATATTCCAGCTTAACACACAGCATGTGCAAAGCAACAAAGGCATGAAACATCACAGTGGGTTCAGGAGTCACATAATATTGAAGCATAAGGTATGGGATGGGGAAGTGCCTGGGTAATGAGTCTCCAAAGATAGCTCTGTCTATAAATGGGCCTGAAGTGCCATCTTAAGAAACTTTGATTCTAGAGAAAACAGGGAGTCATTGCTAGGCGAGTCCACCAGCCCATCTTAGCTTGTAAGGCACTGAATCAACAAGGATACAGAATAACAAGACACTCCAAACTAAGGATGTCCACTTAGATGACTTGTCGGGAAAGTGGGGCAAGAGCACTGGGAAATGGTTTTTCTATGTAATGTTATATGAAACACTAATATTAGATAGGGCTCTCTACCACTTAGCATAAAACCAAATACCAGAACATATATTCACTTGAGAAGTAAAATGTATTTTGAAAGCAAATCATACATAGTACATAAAACCATACATGTTAGGAGGAAGAGGTGGTTTCTACTAGCGTTAGTCCCATAGGCCAATATAGTCAGTCTTTTCTTAAGCTTGAGCAAAGAGGAAATGCATTGGTAAGTCGTGTCCAAATGCCACCTTGCAGTATCATAGGGTTGTCATGAAAATCACAAACGAGAATCTGAAAACCTAGGGGAAACCTAATCTCTCAGTCCCCCTCCTAAAATTCTGTGTCCTGAGTATTATGGCAACAGAAGCACACAGCAAACAGTCAAACATTACACACCTGCCAATAACTGCATTCAGCACTCCTCCAGACAGTATGAACTGAAGGTCACCTAGTAGGCCATAATCATAATATTTGAGTCTGGCAATCCTAAAGCTGGGACAATGTAGGGACAAAAACAAGAACAGTATTGAAAACAGACCCCTGAAAAATTAGGAATCCAGAAATCCATAACTATAATGAATATTAAATAAACAAGGGAGAAGGAAGGGCTCTGCTTTGGGAGAACACCAAGGGGAGACTGGTCAAGGTGGAGGGCACACCTGAGTCAGAAAATTCACATTTTCCTACAATCACAGAAATGACCTTTCCTTTGTTTTAATCCTTACAACAAAAACTAACCCGATTTTAACCAGTTATTTTCCATTGTTGTGTCTCCCTGTTCCGGCCTTACAAAGAAAGTAACTTTGAAACAACCTATTTTGGGTTCTATGTTTCTGCATTTTTCAGCCCTTTTCTTTCCGCAAAGCCAGCCTCCTCTCCTCAGCTCACTCGAACACAATCTTATGGAATCACATGCTGCCCGATACCAGAACTGCAAATAAAGCCAGTTAAGATCTTTAAACTACATTTGTGATAATTTTGTCTTTTGACTTTACAAAAGCTCAAACTCAACAGTATAGTTAAAATTCAACTTCCTGTTATTTTTTTCAAACAAGCGTTCCCAACAGGAAGCAGTAATGGAAAAATGCAGGGAATCAAAATATGGTAAGAACTGTTTAATTCAACAGCTAAAAAACGGGAAAATAATTTGAAAAGCAAAGGAGAATTATAAGAAGAACTGAAAGACAAACAGATAAGGAGAAAATATTTGCAACACAAAACAAAGTAATATCCCTAATATATAAAAAGCCCCTGCAAAGCAGTAAGTCAAACAACCTAGTTTTTTAAACGGGCAAAAAATGAAGAAGTACTTCACAGAAAAGTGGGCACAGATAACAAACATATGAAGCTAAACCCAATTTCTCTAGTAGTCAAGGAAATGTAAATAAAACATTAGATTGGGTTCATCAAGAGTTTGGGGAAATGAATACTACTGATATTATTAACTGCCACACCCTTTTGGGAAAAAATAAGCAACTACTAAAAGAATTATATGAATGTAAACCTCTTCCAGGAATTTATTCTACAAAAGTATAAGGATATAATTACAAGAATAATTTTTTGTCACTACAAAGAATGCTATAATAATCTTTAAATTTTCCATCAATGGGGAATTCTTGCATAAATTATGATAGTGAGAGGTGAAGCCAGCTGGACTTCCTGGGTCGAGTGGAGACTTGGAGAACTTTTCTGTCTTACAAGAGGATTGTAAAATGCACCAATCAGCCCTCTGTAGCTAGGATTGTAAAATGCACCAATCAGCGCTCTGTGGCTGGCTAGAGGTTTGTAAAATGCGCCAATCAGCACACTGTAAAATGCACCAATCAGCACTCTCTAAAATGGACCAATCAGCACTCTGTAAAATGGACCAAGCAGCAGGACATGGGTGTGGCCAAATAAGGGAATAAAAACTGGCCACCCCAGCCAGCAGCAGCAACCTGCTCGGGTCACCTTCCACGCTGGGGAAGCTTTGTTCTTTCACTCTTCACAATAAATCTTACTGCTGTTCACTCTTTCAGCCTGTGCCACCTTTGAGAGCTGTAACACTCACTGCGAAGGTTTGCGGCTTCATTCTTGAAGTCAGTGAGACCACGAACCCACCGGAAGGAACAAACTCCAGACACACCACGTTTAAGAGCTGTAACACTCACCACAAAGGTTTGCAGCTTCATTCTGTAAGTCAGCAAGACGATGAACCCACGGAAGGAACAAACCAAATTACAACCAAATTTTAGATTATCCAGCTATTGAAAAGAACGGAGAAGTGCTATATGTACTGACCAGGAACAATGTCCAGATGTATCCATTTAGGAGGAGGTACAAAATGGCAATGATCCAAATTCTATCAGAAATGTGCAGAAAACATATAATACAATGTCATTTGTTTAAAAAAAATTGTTTGTTTATATATAAACAAAGAATTAGTGTAGGATACAGAGTTAATACTGGCAACAATGAAGTTGGACTTTCCTTCTTTTCTTTCCTTTCCTTCCTGTTCTAAAGCATTCTGATAAACTTTCACTCCTGCTCTGAAACTTGCCTTGGCCTCTTCTTCCGCTTTAAAAAAAGTTTTTTAAACACATACTCCTTATTTTGCCTAATTTGAACAAAGTAAATTGAGGAAATCTGAACACTGATTGGATCTTAATTATTTATTTTAGGACAGGTTCTTGCTCTGTCACCTAGGCTGCAGTGCAGTGGTGCGATCATGGCTCACTACAGTCTCAACCTCTTGGGCTCAAGCAACACCCCCCACACACACTCCCGTCCTGGGCCCTCTGCCCCCAACTCCAGAGTAGCTGGGATTACAGGTGTAAGCCATGGCATCTGGTCGGATTAGCCATTCATTGACTGATGGTGACAAGGTAGCGCATTATGTACTATTCTCTATACCTTCGTATATGTTTGAAAATTTCCACTAAAAACAAACATAAGGTAAATTAATTTATACCACAAAGGGGGATTTACTAGCAGACTACTAATGTATGTCACTGACTCGAAACGAAAAACTATGCTACAGGAAGGAGGCTGAGGATAGGGCTGGGACTCAGGAGCAACTGGACACAGGGCCCTGAGAGCTGCCAGACCATCCCTGTGATTCTCGCCACGTGCTGGCTCTGTCTCTCTTCCTTGCTATGGACCAGCTTTCACCACGTGGCAAAAGCAGAGATACCAATTTGTAAAATTTGGTGGCCTGCAGACATGCTTTGTTTGCTCATATAGTGCTTTTAAAAATTCATTTAGGCCAGGCGCAGTGGCTCATGCCTGTAATCCCAGCACTTTGGGAGGCTAAGGCGGGCAGATCACGAGGTCAGGAGCTCAAGACCATCCCGGCCCACATGGTGAAACCCCGTCTCTACTAAAAATACAAAAATTAGCTGGGCATGGTGGCTCGTGCCTGTAATCCCAGCTACTTGGGAGGCTGAGGCAGGAGAATCGCTTGAACCCGGGAGGCAGAAGTTGCAGTGACCCCAGATCACGCCACTGCACTCCAACCTGGCAAACCGAGCGAGACTCCATCTGGAAAAAAAAATATATATATATATATTCATTTAGTTACTTACATTTTTTCAAGAACGATTTCACATAAAAGTCCAAATTTTTGGTATCTCTTTAAAAAATCAAGAAGTCTGACATTCCTAAGTCCCACTCGGCTGGTGCTGTGGAGCAGCTGCCGCTTCTGGAAGGGACATACACTATGTGAAAGCCAGCGTAAGCCTGCTGCAGTCTTACTTCCATCTGCCTCACTCATTTGCCTGGCTCCCTGACCCTGCTTCAGACATGATAGGCCCAGCCCTCCCGATCTCATACCCAGACCCTGGCCTGAGTCAAGTGACCTCCTTGGTCAAGTTCCCCTTCCCTTGTGTAGCTGCTATTCTAATTAGCACCAGGGAATGGAAAATGTTTATATGCTCATACACATTATGACTCACTTTCCATGTCTATAAAAACCAGAAAGTTGAATTAAGTGATCTAAATTATCTTTCAATTTTTGACTGTTTTTTGTGACATTAGATATGCAAAACAACTCTAATTAGCCCTCCTGTATGCCTAAGGAAATTTGTTTTAGATATTTCTATTCCCTAATGGATACCTCTTTACCTGTCCCTTCCCACGCCCCCCCTCCAAAAAAAGAAAAACTAAATTAACAAAAACAAATGAAGTTAACTAAAACAAAAACTAGAAGGCTTTGGAGTCCCTTCCTGTAAGCAGGAGGCTGCTTCTGGTCTGTACCTCTGTGCACATGCTATTCCTACTGCCAGGACTGCCCTTCCTCCTGATGGAGGAGGATCACCTATCATTTAAGACTCAGCTGCAATATTTCCTCCTCACCTTCCTAGATACCCCCCGGCCAGCTCATCCTCCCAGTCTCAGGGGGCCCCCATGCCTGTCAATATTGTCTACCATTTCACTTAGGGAAAGTCGTGATTTCCCCCAAGATGAGGTCGGTTTGTCCCACCACACTTCAAGCCCATTCATCTTTGTGTGCCCAGCGTGCCTGGTACTTAGTGGACGCTCAATATTTGGTAGATAAAACACCAGAGCTGGTGTTCTCCACCTGGGTTGTGAGGCCTCAAAAGGATAAATGGTAACTGGTAAGCTTTTTATTTATTTATTTTCTTTTTTAAGACAAGGTCTCATTCTGTCGCCCAGACTGGAGTACAGTGGCGTGATCATGACTCACTACAGCCTCAACCTTTGGGACTCGAGCAACCCTCCCACCTCAGCTTCCCAAGTAACTGGGACTACAGGCACACACCACCACGCCCAGCTAATGTAAAAAAATTTTTGGCAGGGCACAGTGGCTCACACCTGTAATCCCAGCACTTTGGGAGGCCAAGGTGGGCGGATCACGAGGTCAAGAGATTGAGACCATCCTGGCCAACCAACATAGTGAAACTGCGTCTCTACTAAAAATATAAAAATTAGCTGGGCGTAGTGGCACACACCTGTAGTCCCAGCTACTTGGGAGGCTGAGGCAGGATAATCGCTTGAACCCGGGAGGTGGAGGTTGCAGTGAGCCGAGATCGCGCCACTGCACTCCAGCCCAGGCGACAGAGCAAGACTCTGTCTCAAAAAATAAAATAAAAATTTTGTAGAGACTATGTTGTCCAGGCTGGTTTCAAACTCCTAGCCTCAAGTGACTCTCCTGCCTCAGCCTCCCAAAGTGTTGGGATTACAGGCATGAGCCACTGTGCAGATGAGTAAGCTCTGAAACATTAATTCATTTATCTGATAACTTTCCTGAACTATAAAGCAACAATAAATGGTGGGAGTAATTTGGAAGCTTATTTTAATACAATTATTTCTGAAATAAAGTCCTCCTCCACCCACCCATGGAATCTGGGATTCTGCTAGCCTTACAGATGGTTACACATTTATACAGATTCACTCTGAAGTTCCTGCTACCTGAAGAGGCAGCCGTGGAGACATTAGAGCTACTGGACTCCTAACAGCTGAAGGCAAATTTGGAATTAGCATACATGTCCCTATCCTGAATTATTTATTCAAATAAAACCTATTTAGAGACTTAAACAGATTCTACTATTACTTCTACTTCTATAGCATCTCTAGTATATTGCATACTCTCAAACAGAGTTTGTATGATTTGTCCAGGGTCACTTAACTAGCGGATGGCAGGGCTGGGACTGGAGCCCTAGCAGTCCATACTCTGAACCACTACATGGTCTGTGCTCTACGAGTGGATTACAGTGGGGTGGGGAAGAGCTTCAAGTATGATGTGAAATGTTGAAACTTATTTCAAGGACACAGATCTATGGGTCAGAAAGCTCACTAAAGAGGGAGAAAAATGCACAGGCAGGCAACACAGAGCACAAGCTCTAAAACAAAGACCTGAGAGAAAATATACAACAAAAATAGTTGTTATACAGTCATGCACCAAATAAAGAAGTTTCAGTCAATGACAGACCACATAATACAACGGTGGTCCCATAAGATTATAGTACTGTACTGTTACTGGGCCTTTCCTACGTTTCGATATGTTTACACAAATACTTCCCCATTGTGTTACAATTGCCCACGGTATTCGGTACAGTAACATGACATGCAGATTTGCAGCCCATGAGCAAAAGGCTGTACCGTACGGGCTAGGTGAGTAGTAAGCTACACCATCTAGGCTTGTGTAAGTATACCCCGACGTTTGCAAAACAATGACATTGCTTAAAAGCATTTCTCAGAACGTATGTGTCATTAAGTGATGCGTGGCTGTATATACAAAAGAACTGAAAGCAAGGACTTGAACAGATATTTATACACCCATGTTCACATCAGCATTATTCACAATAACCAAGAGGCGGAAACAACCCAAATGTCCGTCAATAGATAAACACATAAATCAGATGTGGTGTAAATGTAGAATATTCAGCCTTAAAAAGGAAGGAAACTGACACATGCTACAACATGGATCACCCTTAAAGACGTTATACTAAGTGAAATAAGCAAGACACAAAAGCACAAATACTATGATTCCACTGATATGAGGTACCCAAAACAATCACAATGGGAGACAGAAGGCAGGATAGAATGGTGGCTGCCAGGGGGTGGGGGAAGAGGGGAGTGGGGAGTCAGTGTTTAATGGGTGCAGAGGTTCAGTTTGGGATGAAGAAGTTCTGGAGATGGATGGTGGTGATGGCTGCACAACAAAGTAAACATGCTTAATGTCACTGAACTGTACCCCTGAAATTAGGTAAAATGTTGAATTTTATCTTATGTACATTTTACCAGAATTTTTAAAAAGTAGTTATATACCAACCACAGTGTGGGACAGGAAAACAAACCCTTGACTTGAATTCTGCCATTAAGAAGCTAACAGCTTTAGTTAACATTTCTTGTCCTCAGTCTGATCTACAAAATACAGGACAAGGCCAGGTGTGGTGGCTCACGCCTGTAATCCCAGCACTTTGAGGGGCGAGGTGGATGGATCACTTGAGGTCAGGAGTTCCAGACCAGCCTGGCCAACATGGTGAAACCCCGTCTCTACTAAAAACACAAAAATTAGCTGGGTGTGATGGTGGGTGCCTGTAATCCAAGCTATTCAAGAGGCTGAGGCAGGGAGAATTGCTTGAACCCTGAAGGCAGAGCTTGCAGTGAGCCGAGATCACACCACTGCACTCCAGCCTGAGCAACAGAGTGAGACTCTATCTCAAATAAATAAATAAATAAATAGGCTAGCGCAGTGGCTCACACTTGTAATCTCAGCACTTTGGGAGGCTGAGGCAGGTGGATCACCTGAGGTCAGGAGTTCGAGCCCAACCTGGCCAACATGGTAAAACCCCATCTCCACTAAAAATACAAAAATTAGCCGGGCGTGGTGGCGTGCACCTGTAATCCCAGCTCCCAGGGAGGCTTAGGCAGGGAGAATCGCTAGAACCCAGGAGGCAGAGGTTGCAGTGAGCCGAGATCACACCATTGCACTCCAGCCTGGGCGACAGAGCAAGACTCTGTATCAAAAAATAAACAAATAATAAAATAAAATATAGGACAGGCCAGGCGCAGTGGCTCATGCCTATAATCCCAGCACTTTAGGAGGCTGAGGCGGGCAGAATGCTTGAGCTCAGGAGTTCGAGACCATCCTGGGCAACATGGTGAAACCCCATCTCTACCAAAAATACAAAAAATTAGCTGGGTTTGGAGGCTGAGGTGGGAGGATTGCTTGAGCCTGGGAGGCAGAGGCTGCAGTGAGCCAAGATCACGCCACTGCACTCCAGCCTGGGTGACAGAGCGAGACTTCGTCTCAAAAATAAAATGAAATACAGGAGGGCTATATCCTTAGGACTGTTATGAAGATTAAACGAAGGAATACCTATTAAAAGAAGTTCTCAGTAAGCACTTAGCTGCATTTTAAATATCATTCTAGCCTGGGCACAGTGGCTTATGCCTGTAATCCCAACATTTTGGGAGGCCAAAGAAGCAGATCGCTTGAGCCCAGGTGTTTAAGACCAGCCTGGGCAACGTGGCAAAACGCATCTCTACAAAAATTACCTGGGTGTAGTGGCATGTGTCTGTAGTCCCAGCTACTCAGGAGGCTGAGGTGGGAGGACCACTGAGCCCAGGGAGGTCAAGGCTCCAGTGAGCTGTGATCTCACCACTGCACTCCAGCCTGGGCGACAGTGAGAACTTACCTCAAAATAAATAAATAAATATCACTCTAATACTCTAGAAAGTCTTGAGAAAGAAACTGGCCTCAGAGCCAAATATATGGTAAGGAAGCTGCCAGTCCATAAGAAAGAGATAAGGCAAGAGACTTTTTGCTCAGACGCAGTCCCCCTTGTCCTGAGGAATGAAGGGGCCTGGCTTTGAGTCCTCCTTCAACCACTGACTCACTAGAGGATTAGGCAAGTCACTCCCACTCACTGACAATATCTGCCCTGCCTACGTCTCAGGGCAGTGGAGAGGGACACATGGAAAACGCGTACCAAAGGCATACTCCACCCGGAAACAAGCACAGGCATATTTTCATCAACAGAAGCCCTTCACACCTTTCTTTCTTCATCACCCAAAACACAGCGTAATTTGCCTTAGAGGCATAACCAATGGGCATTTCAGGATGTCCCTGTCCTAAATCTCCCCGAAATGGCTCTAACAGAAACAGTCTTGCCTTCTCTTCCCTGCTGTGTCAGTATGTGAAAGCTGAGAGGATCACACAAGGAAGCTGCCACCTCCCCAGCCACGTTTGGGAACTACGGTGCTAGAACAGGACCACCCTCCTCTTAAGGGGAGCACACTGCTGAACATCTGTCCTGAACAGTCACCACCAGAAGTGCAGGTGTCCCCACTCTTCCCTATGACTAGGGCTCTCAACCCAGCAGAACTGCATCCATCTCCTGAACTGGCTAACCCACCTGGTCCCTGCAACCTCAGGCACACCAGCAAACCCTTCGAGAGCCTCCACCCCTTCTAAGAATGTTCCTCTACCTTCTAGCTCTGAGACCTGGGTGTGCCCTGGGGACACCACATCAAGCAGATGCTATTTCTCCTCCCATGCCATGTGCTTCAGGGCCAGACAGACCAGATATGTGTCCCTCCTCCCTCCCCAATGTCACCTGCACTTCAGTACCTCTGTTAGCCCCATCCGTCTTACAAAAGCCCCCATACCTTTGAGGCCTGGCCTTTCCAGCCATAATAGCCTGTCCTTCACCTTGGTACTATCGGCTACAGACCTCCTGGTCACTTCACTCATTTATTGAGGACATCTGCTTCTAGTCTGCAGACTTCCATTCTACCCAACTCCTGTCGCCCTCCCCAATGACATCTGTGCACGTGGATGTCCCAGCCAAGCTCGGCCCCTCTCAAGTCCTTGATCCTCTCTTCTCCGAAAACCCTTTCTTTCCTTCTGTCTAACATTATCATGGTCATTACCTGAACTTTACCGTCACCAGAAACAGTTATCTCCTCTAACCCTCTAGCCTCAGCCTCCATCCTTCTTGCTCACTTGTTCAAATACCACCCCCACACACAATTCTCTGCCCTCTTGACACCTGCAAGCATTGGCCTCCAGCACTCTCTCTCTGCATAACAAGACCCTCTGGGCTGCACTGCCTCCCTTCACCAGCTTAGATCCCAAAGCCTGACATGAGAAAAGCCCTCTTGCAGATACCTCATCTCCCTGCTCCCTTCCCCTCCATCTCACTCACTGTTTTCAGCACCTGCACCCGGCATGCAAATGCTGCTGTCGAGGGAAAGAAACTCAAGAAAGCAGCCTCCCAGCACTCCACTCTCAATGCACTTATGATCACAAACCACGAATGGGCATTCCCCCACACTTCCTAGTAATCTCGCTGTGACTCTCCCCTGTGCCCTCCCTCTGCTCACTCTTGACAGATAACCTAACCTCATTTGTCCCAGAGAACACCAAGCCATCAAACCCTAACTCCCTCAGAGCTCCTTCAACAAATCTACAAACCTTCCACGCCCTTCTTCTCCTTGTCTCCAGCCTCATGGAGTACACATTCCTGCTCTTAGCAAAGGCCAAGCCCTCCACCACCACCATGCCCAAGAACTTAATTCCTACCACTACCCTTCTTCCTGCAGCATCAATCAGTCTTTACTTTGCTACAGGATCATCCCCAACAGCATGTAGACACGTTCTATTGAATCTTCACCCTAAAGATTCGCACATGCATGCGCGCTTTTGACCCCCATATATCCTTCTAGCTAATGACACAATTCCTCTATAGGAATTATCTATGCTAATGCTTCTCAAACTTTAATGCATAGTTTACCTGGGAATCTTGTGAAAACGCATATTCTGATTCAGTAGGTCTGGAGTGGAGCCCAAGATTTGGCACCACTAACCTAGTCTCTAATCATGTTCCTGACCCACAGACCCCACACTGCGTAGCAAAAGCCTTTGTTTCCTTCCCTATTTACGGAAACCATTCCAATCCAACTTCCTCCCAACATAAGCTCACAGAAATTTGTGAGATCAAGATCACCCACAAACTCCACGTAGCTAGCTCCAATAAAAACTCTTCTTTCTTCCTTCCCATGCCCTCCTCCTCTTTAAAATGAGCAAGTAGCAAGAGTGATAAAACGCTGCCTGGAAAGGGAGGGCCCGCAGCAGGCCTGTATAGGGCCCCTTCCAGCGTCCCCCTCCTGAGGCCATCCCTCCTGGCTTCCACAGCCCACATTCTCCCACAGGCTGAGTGCTTCCCGGGTGGCTCTCTGGGCCCTTTCTCGGCGCCACTTGCCAGGCATTCCTCCTCCCCTTCTAGATGTCAGCACTTCTCGGAGCTCAGTCTTGCTCCCTCCTCATCTGCACCACATACAGCCCAGTGGCTGTACAGACAACTTACGAACCTGAGGATGCAGCCCTGACCGCTCTCCTGGCCCCAGGCTCACAGCCTTGCTGCTGCCCCTGCCCACTGGGCTGCTACAAGATTCTCAACTTATTCCCAAAATAGAATTCTTGATTCTTCCCTCTTAAAATCTGCTCCTTCACTATCCCCCATTTATTAGCTACTGAAGTCACTACTAGTGAGAGGTGACAGCATGCTGGCAGTCCTCAGAGCCCTCGCTTGCTCTAGGCACCTCCCCTGCCTGGGCTCCCACTTCGGTGGCATTTGAGGAGCCCTTCAGTCCCCCACTGCACTGCGGGAACCCCTTTCTGGATTGGCCAAGGCCGGAGCCCACTCCCTTGACTTGCAGGGAGGTGTGGAGGGAGAGGCACGAGCGGGAACCGGGGCTGTGTGCGGCACTTGCGGGCCAGCTGGAGTTCCGGGTGGGCGTGGGCTTGGTGGGCCCCGCACTCGGAGCAGCCAGCCAGCCCTGCTGGCCCCAGGCAATGGGGGACTTAGCACCCGGGCCAGTGGCTGCGGAGGGTGCACTGAGTCCCCCAGCAGTGCTGGCCCACCGGCGCTGCGCTCGATTTCTCGCCGGGCCTTGGCTGCCTTCCCACGGGGCAGGGCTCGGGACCTGCAGCCCGCCATGCCTGAGCCTCCCACGCACTCCATGGGCTCCTGTGCGGCCCGAGCCTCCCCGACGAGCACCACCCCCTGCTCCACGGCACCCAGTCCCATCGACCACCCAAGGGCTGAGGAATGCAAGTGCACGGCGCAGGACTGGCAGGCAGCTCCACCTGCAGCCCCAGTGCGGGATCCACTAGGTGAAGCCAGCTGGGCTCCTGAGTCTGGTGGGGACGTGGAGAGTCTTTATATCTAGCTCATGGATTGTAAATACACCAATCAGCACCCTGTGTTTAGCTCAAGGTTTGTGAGTGCACCAATCGACACTCTGTATCTAACTGCTCTGGTGAGGATGTGGAGAGTCTTTATGTCTAGCTCAGGGATTGTAAATACACCAATCAGCACCCTGTGTTTAGCTCAAGGTTTGTGAATGCACCAATCAACACTCTGTATCTAGCTGCTCTGGTGGGGCCTTGGAGAACCTGTGTGTGGAAACTCTGTATCTAACTAATCTGATGGGGAGTGGAGAACCTTTGTATCTAGCTCAGGGACTGTAAACGCACCAATCAGCGCCCTGACAAAACAGGCCTCTCGGCTCTACCAATCAGCAGGATGTGGGTGGGGCCAGATAAGAGAATAAAAGCAGGCTGCCCGAGCCAGCATTGGCAACTTGCTGGGGTCCCCTTCCACACTGTGGAAGCTTTGTTCTTTCACTCTTTGCAATAAATACTGCTCACTCTTTGGGTCCACGCTGCTTTTACGAGCTGTAACACTCACCGCGAAAATCTGCAGCTTCACTCCTAAGCCCAGCAAGACCACGAGCCCACCGGGAGGAACGAACAACTCCAGACGCGCTACCTTAAGACCTGTAACACTCACCGCGGAAGTCTGCAGCTTCACTCCTGAGCCAGCGAGACCACGAACCCACCAGAAGGAGGAAACTCCGAACACATCTGAACATCAGAAGGGACAGACTCCAGACCCGCCACCTTAAGAGCTATAACACTCACCGCGAGGGTCCGCGGCTTCATTCTTGAAGTCAGTGAGACCAAGAACCCACCAATTCCGGACACGCTAGTATTCGTATCGTTACCAAAGCCAGGGACCTGGAAGTCATTTTTGACTCCCATTGCCTCTCCCCAGCTCAATTCATGACCATTTCTAGCTATTCCATCTCCAACATACATTTCAAATCCATGCACTTCTTCCATCTTCTCTGCCACCATTCATTCAACAGCCCCAGCTTTCTAAGTGACCCCTCACTACCACTCCAGCCCCTCTTCAATCTGTTCTCCACACAGCCCTTCCAATGGGGCTTCTAACACTGCACATGAAACTGTGCTTAACGCTCCTTAAAGGCTCACCATGAGCGGCAGCTAAACCCTCCACTGGCCATGGCCTCCGTGGCCTTTTCCTTGCCTTCTTCCAGCCCTGTGAATGTGCCAAGCGCTTTCCTACCTAGGACTCCTCCACACTCCCCCACCCCCACGCACACGTGCCTGCACACACACACACACACACACTGCATTCAGGAAAGCCTGAAGCAAGAGGAAGCAAAGTCCAGTCAAGAAAGACCTTCACAGCTATCTGCAGCAGAGAGAAAGAGGCAGAGCCCAGTACAAGATGACACTGAGGAGGTAAGGAAGGGCGGGATCATTCAAGACCCCAGTGTAGGCCAAGTTGAGGGATTTGGGACCTTTGACTGAAAGCACTGGAAAGCCACTGAAGTGTTTCAAGTCAATGGGTAACATAATTAGGCTTGAATGTTGAAAAGGTAATTCTGGCTACAGAGTAGAAAAACAGAGGGGTCAAGAGCAGATGTGGGTATGCACCAGGCCAGGCCGGCAACACGGTGGGGACTAAGGAGACAACAATGCACATGAGGAAAGTGACTAAATTTTAGACCTACTTAGGATGTTAAAAAATGGCAGTGTTTACTACGTGAACACATATAATTTGAGATTTTTTAAAGGTTTGCCATGCAAGTATTACTAGAGGTAGCACATTGGCTAAAATTCATTCCTAACAATAGCATCAGCTATCAGCAGCAAAGGACTGGCCACCAATCCTTCCTGTGGGAAGAAGGAGGGGGATTACAAGGAAAGTAGAATGAAAGAAAAGAAAGATACTAGCTCATAAATTAGGGCAGAGGATGGGCAAGGGGCCAAAAATAGGAAGCAGAGGAAGTACAAATAGTGCTGACTTTTCAACTCTGCCTAACAGTGACTCTAACAACCTTCAACTGGATTGGGACGAACAAAAGCTATTCTCAGAAAAGCTTGTCTTCTGAGGTTGCAATTTAACATGATCAATGAAATATTTTGTTATAAATATGCACAACTCAAAAGGATATTCGTTATAAAAAAAAAATAAGGATCATAGAATTTTCAGAGATGGAAGGGACTTAGAGGTCATTTAGCCAGGCTCAGGCTCAGGATCCAGAAACTCTTCTCTCCACCTATAGGCACTTCAGGAAGATTTCATCTGGAGCTAAAAGAATAGCGCCCTTCTATCCAGGTCAATAATTAAAATGTATGAGAGTCTCAAAAGTGAACTGAAGAATTGCTAGGCAAACAAGCAGTATCCAAAGTTTTAAAATAATGGGGAGGAGTAAGAGGGTTTAGGTTCCCCAAAATTTTTCAGCTACTTTGCCAATGAGTTTTATTTTTAAGAACACACAGATAATGAATGACTAATTTTAAGCCATTCATCAAAGGAGATTACTTTGGCAATATTTTTTTACCAACTTGTTTTGGGGTTAAAGAAAAAAATTCAGATGTTCCTTTTGGTTTAGGGACCAGCAAGATCTGAATTTCTAATTTCCAAAGCTACTGCATACTTGGCTAATTCCAGCATCTAACAAAGAACCGGAAGAAAGAACATAAAAGTTTCACATATAGTATTAAAGCTTCTACAATACTAAAGACCTCAGCTGTCTTTCCATCTCCTACAGTATACTTCAGTAAACATCTGAAAGAAAGATTTTCTCAATGATGTCGGGACTAAACCTTAAAAAAGTTGTGGTGGCTAGCCTCCAAGAATACTGATGTGCCCTGACCTCCCCTCTTGTAGTCCTTTCCCACATTGTGCCAGGTCTGGTCTGAATGCTGGTAGAAGGGATGGTATGCCATCTCCAAGATTAGACACTGGATTAGTCTGTTCTCATGCTGCTACGAAGAAATATCCGAGACTGGGTAATTTATAAAGGAAAGGGGTTTAATTGACTCACAGTTCCGCAGGGCTGGGGAGGCCTCAGGAAACTTACAATCATGGCAGAAGGAACCACTTCACAGGGCAGCAGGAGAGAATGAGTGCCAGCAGGGGAAATGCCAGACGCTTGTAAAACCATCAGATCACGTGAGAACTCACTATCAGGAGAACAGTATGGGAGAAACTGCCCTCATGATTCAATTACCTCCCACCGAGTCCCTCCCACAAAGTATGGGGATTATGGGGATTACAATTCAAGGTGAGATTTGGGTGGGGACACAGCCAAACCATATCAGCCACGAATATACTGCTGCTTCCATCTTGATCATTATCATATTCATTCTCTCCCTCTCTCCCCACCCCTGTCAGATCACTTGCTCTGGGGAGAAAAGCTATGTTGTGAAAAGCCCTGTGGATAGGCCCACATGGTGTAGAACTGATGCCTCCAGCCAACAGCCATGTGAATGTGCCATTTTGGAAACAGATCCTCTGGTCCCAGTCGAGCTTCAGATGACTGCAACCTCAGCAGAGACCATGAGCCAGAAGCACCCAGCCAAGCTGTCCCCAGATTCCAGAACTTCAGAAACTGTGTGAGATCATAAATGTCTGTTGTTTTAAGCTGCTAAGTTTGGGGAAATTTGTTATGCAGCAACAGAAAACTCATTCAAAAGGTAGGCAAACTTTACAGGCAGCCAGGCACGCAGGACCAAACTACTATATTTCCTTCATCTCATGCCGTATACTCAGTAAAATCACATAGCTTGGAACAATGCTATATATAAAAAATGCCCACAAAGCACTGACAAAAGCAACAATGAAAACAATATATTGGTAATTATCAATTAATGGCATTTTTCTTTTCTGCATTTAGATTTCAACTAAAAAACAACTAGCCACCATCACCAAAAACAGCCAGGAGAACACTAAGGAAAATTATAAGCAGCTACTTTTTTTAAAGTGACAAACTTGAAATTGAGACCTGGCTAGAATTTTGCAATTGCTTCTAGTAAGCACATATACCGTCCCTCTTTGACACTCACTTCCACATCCTCTTCATCTTTCCTTCCACTGTCACCTATCCAAGACTCATTAACCCTCTTGCCTACTGGCCCCTCTGCTTTTTGGAATATCTAAGAATATATGTACACATACACCAATATTTATATTCCTAGGTACCAAAAGAACTGAGGAGCTAAAGGAGACAGCCCATGGTCAAATCTCCAAGGCCACATATTTAACTGGTATGGCTTGGATCAGTGGTCTGTGCCAAGCAGACAGCTGATGCTCAGTAACTGTTAGTTTTTCTCCTCCTTAACTACTCCGCCATGTGATGAAAGAAGAGTTCCTTTTCCTCTGTGCTCGGCTCTCTTTGCGATAACATTCAGAACAACATGCATTCATTTAAAAAAACAAAACGAAAAAAAAAACCAAGCGTCTTGCATGTCTAGAGCAGGGGTTGTTTAGCAGTAACTGGAGCCAAGGAAAAGTGGGACTCCTGTATACCATCTGGAGACAAGTTACACTGGAAAACTACAGAGTTCACCTAGATCTCTTCGCACTCTAGTCTTACATTGCCTCCAAATTTAGCTTTCAAGAAAGGTCTCTAATGATGTTTCTAACTTCCATAAATTACATGAGGGGGGTAAGAATTTAGCAACTAAATGCAAAGAGGCATAGTAGGATTACGTGATTTGGAAGAAAGGATTATCCCTGCCAGATGGGGTGGCTCACACCTGTGATCCCCAGCACTTTGAGAGGCCAAGGTGGTAGGATGGCTTGAGCCCAGCAGTTCGAGACCAGCCTGGGCAACATGGTGAAACCCCATCTCTACAAAAAATACAAAAATTAGCTTGGCATGGTGGTGCAAGACTGTACCAAGCTACTTGGGAGGCTGAGGTGGGAGAATCACCTGAGCCTGGGAGGTGGGGGCTGCAGTGAGCGGTGATCACACCACTCCACTCCAGCCTGGGAAATAGCGCAAGACTCTGCCCCCAAAAACAAAAACAAAAAAGGATTATCTCAATTCTCAGGCTTAAAATTTTTCATGGAATCTCAAGCCATCTTCAGTCAAGGCACGAATTTAGAACTTTTCTACCCTCATCTTCTACCAAAATCTCTTCATATGCCGTGGAAGACTCTAAATCCTGTTTATCCTTATGGTCTAGGTCCCAAGTTCCCAAAAGATATCTAATAACTTACACTATTTTCCACACACAATCCTGGGAAAATGTTCTACTCCTCGGGCAGAGGGAAATCTGGCTGAGATCTTCGATAAGAGTGCTGTTTCCAATGGGAAGCAATGTGAATGGGCAAGGAAGGAAAGCCCCAGATGTGGTCAGAATAAAGCAGACCGGCTGACAACTAAAGCCACGCACAAATGTCTCCCTGGCCTTCTTCTCCCCCGCTCCTATTTCGTTTAATCCTAACAATTAGGATAACTATCATCACCCTTCTACAGTTGCTGACTCTGGAGCTCAGAGGGGGAAAGACCGTGCTCCACATCACAACACCGGTAAACTCTCAGAACCTGCATCAAACCCAGGTCTTCAAACTCACCCCTCCTGTTTTTCCCAATATGCAGTGCTACCTTTCATGGTCGCCCCATTTCTGGGAACTACGACACTGTGCTTCTATTGCTCCAGGTTTAAGGAGCATTCTGAGCCTTGACCGGTTCTGAGCTTTGACATCCAACAATCTTATGGCTCTGCTTGGAACATCAGTCATTGACACCTCTAAAAGATTCACTATCCCCTCTGATACTCCATGCCCACCAACCATCCCCAGAACTTCAGAAGAAATGAGGTTAGGAAACCAGGACAGAGCAGAAAGTGCACTGTTCTACAAGGGCTGAAGATGAGTCACAGGTAACCCAGATGAGCAATCAGCCAAGTCTCTTCCAAGGCCAATTCATTCAGTCCGCCAGGCACAAGCACTTCTCTCCCGAAGACTCACCTGATAAGAACACCAAAGTTCCAACGTTTCTCGTTGGAAATGAGCACAGAGAGGACACTGCTCACACAAGCAGTGTGGACGCAGCAAGCTCCGCGCCCCGCAACCCTGCACCGAGCACGGTTAACCTCACACTCCCACAGGCGGCGAGAACCGGGACGGCGATGCCCAGTCCAGGCGCTTCCCCTTAGAAGCCCCTTCGCCGCTGGCCCCTATCAGAAAGGAAAGGGGAGGAGGCTGGGGGAGAAACAACTTTATGCTCATTTGCAAGACAGGACCAAAACAAAACCAGCAAACCGAAGCCCTTTAGGAACACCGCCCAGTTCACGGCGCGCGCAAGTTCCGAGGGCAGTAAGTTTTTGCAACACTTCCCAGCCCTGACCCTGCCCAAGCCGCGGCCGGAGGACTGAGGAAGTGGACGGTCCCGAGCGGGAGGCCCGCGGCAGGAAGTGGAAGCAGAGCCATCTGCGGGATAGGGAAGGAACCGCGGCGACAAGGGAGAGGCGGAGGCCGCCCCCACTTCCTCAGCCCCAGGCAGCCCAGGAAGCCGAGACTCCCCCAGGGAGTCCTCCCGGAGCGGAGCGGGGCCGCTGCCGGGGCGTCGCCCTCCGCCGGCCTCGGGGCGCGACATGTCCTGCCGCCGCCCGGCCACAGCCCGGCACGGAGGGAGCAAGAGGCTGCGGGCGTGCGGCGTACCCCACTCCCCAGCCCGCGCCCCACCCCGCCCGGGGCCCGCGGGCGCCGCGCCCTTACCAGGGACCAGTCCCGCCGCCTCCGCCGTCCGCACCCGGCCCGCAGCTCTTAAACGCGCCCCGCCCCCTCCCGGGGCCGGACCCCAGCCGTCCTCCACCGATTTGTCATTGAGCAGCCGGGCTCGCTTTCCCACCCCCCGAGCGCGCCTCCGGCGTCGCCTAGGCAACCCCTCCTCTCGAGAGCGCGCCCTCGCGTACGTTCTGGCCCTCTCCTCGGAAGCCACGCCCGTCGAGGGGCTGTCAGCCAATCCGAGGCGGATTTTCCAAGCAGCGGGCGGCCGGGGAGGAGGTTTCACCAATGAGAAGCTGCCCCAGGCACGGGGGGCGGGCCCGGCGCGCCTGCCCCGTCCCCCTCTGTTTCTCTCTCTGCCCCTCGGACACGCAGCTGGTAACCCTGCGGCAGTGGAGGGGCTGCCCGCCGGTATTGAGGGCGGGTGCGGGTGCACAAGGTGGGGCGCCAGTTGTGGGATTCAGGCCAGGGCCAGGACGAAGTAATGGAAAGCAAAAGCGAAGGACAGACCTGATCATACAGAAACAGAAGAAAATTACGAGGTGGCGAAGAGTGCTGGAGCGCGGCGATGGGGACGCCGCCCGGGGGTCTTGGGGCGGGACTCCACCTGCCGCCACCACTCGCTTCGCTGATGACATCCCATTAGCAGTAATGGAGTTAGTGAGTGCATCGCGGTGACTGGACCCAGGCAGCCTACGAGGGCCAGAATCCCACCCCAGCCATAGCCTCGAGGCAGGAAGTGCAGTGGGCAAGCTCCCTGCCAACAGGTTTTCTCCTGCCAAAGCCCAGGAAAGTGTGATTTTGTATCCAGTACAGCTTCATCTCGGTGGATTTTCCTTCCTAACCACCTCCTCCTCCACAGGTTTTGTGACCGTGCTGACCCCTACGCAGACCTCATGAGAGTCACAAGCCATCGCAACTGACAGTTTAAACGTCTGCCTCTTATCTCTAAGGGAGGGAACTGTCTCTTATGCAATGTGATATCCATGGCTGCCAGCACAGTGTAATTAATTCTTTCATTGTTGATCACTGTAAGTTAGGATGCATGTGTATACTATATTGGAGGCTTTGGGCCTTGATTAGATTGCTATGTATCTACCAGATCCAGTCCCTCCATCAGCATCTATATCAAAAAGCGCAGAAGCTTTACCTTAGTCTTAAGTGACCAACTTAACAAAAAAAGTGCAATCAGAAGAATATCCTAGTGTTAGCCTACTAAGTATTCTGTTTTTACCATTCTCATTCACATTTAAAACTCTTATTGAGTGCTAATCGTATGACAGACACTTTGCTAGGTACAGTAAGGAGATGGGGTAGGAGGCTTCTCAAAGAGGAAGCTCCCTAGTATTTATAACCTAGAAGAGGAATCAGACCCAAACCTTTTCTTACGGAGTAACAATTAAGTGCACAGGTTTGGAGTCTGGAAGCATAGGATTAAAGGAGGGCTCTACCTTGTGACTAGCAGTTACTTAATTAGGAAACTACTTCTGTGGGCTTTAGTTTCACCAGCTGCCCAATAGCAGCACCTCCATGCTATAGGTAAGAAGATGTACATGAAAGTCCACATAGAGCTCTCAGTACAGTGCTAGGAACTTGGTGAGTGCCTCAGGAATGTGAGCTTACATAGTGATTGCCACCAGAGGCCACGATGTACAGTCAAGTGCGTGATCACCAATCTGGCACAGCCTTATCTCCCAAAGCCCATCTGTATCAAGTGTGACCGCGTGCAGCCTGGTGGAAAGGGCCTGCTGTGGTGGTACCCTTTGTCAAATGCAAGTATAGAGAGGAGAGCAGCTGCAGCAGCCTACCCAAGTGAAAAGGGTATGATAGTTGAGGGAACAGGGTCAGAAATCAGGCCACAGGCCAGGATTCTACTGTTCCCACCTGCCCCCCATCCCCTAGGACCCACAGCAGATGCAGGAGGTTTCCCCACCTTTTCTGGGGTGCTGAAGAGCCATTCCTTTGCATTGGTAACAGGATGCACAGGGCTTTCTGAGAAATGCTGCTTTCATTCTCTGCCTGCCTAGAACTCGGAGGGGTCCTACGGGGACTCCTCCAGCAGGATCATCTATTCAGATCCTGGACATGCCAGACCCTGAGCTGTGTAGTATATTCAGAGAGGAGTGGCAGGACCCTTTTGGCGGGGCTGTCTCACACAGGACACCAATAGGGGAAACGTGTCCCAACGGGAGAAGGGAACCAAGAGGCCACCAGCCTCAGCTGCCTCTAAGGTGGCTCATTCCAGGTCTCAAGGGACCTCTTGTCTGCTGAGTTTCCCTACCAGAACTCTGACTCCCAGCAGAGCCAGGGGCTTGAGCGGCAGGAATACAAGATCCCCAGCAGGACTCCTTAAGGATGCTGTAAACGACTGCTGCCATGGAAAGAGCATTCTAGACACTCCATCCTTCTAAAGTATTTATTGATTACTGTGGGAGTCTTTAGTGCTGTCTGACAAACATTTCTATTCCTCTCTTGTGAGCACTGGAAACTTCCTAGCCCTGTAGTTGGGTGGAGCCATGTGACTAGCTCCAACCGATCACTTGTGAGCAGAAATGACACATAATCATTTCTAGGCTGGAGAAATTAATTGCCAATATAAGACCCTCCAGAGCTCTCTTGTCCTTGGTATGGCTACTGAGAATGTTAGGAAATGTGACTGCTCCATCAGCCAGGGTTTCTACAATGAGCACAGGCCCCCCACCAACCTGTGATGGACATTTAGAATGACTGAGAAATAAGCCCTTATGGTTTGAAGACACTACGATGTGGGAGTTGTTTGTTACTGCACATAGCTTAGCCTGCTCTGACTGATGCAAGGTGAACAACTCACACAAAAGGACAGAGAAGAGGCCAGTAAACAGACAAGCACCCCAAAAATTACAAATTATGTCATTACAAATTATTTTAGACTGGGTGGTCAAAAAAGGTCTCTCTTGGGAAGTGACATTTAAGCTAGGACCTCAAGGATGAGAAAAATCAATCTTAGCAAAAGATGGGGGTGGGAGGAAGGACAGGAGAGTATTTCAGGCAGAGGCATAAGCCTGTGCAAAGTCCTGATGCAGAAGAAAGCTTGGTACTGCTGAGAATGGCCAGGAGGCCTGGAATGGTGAGCAGGGGAAAGTGAGTCACACAGGGCTGGAAGGGGAGGCAAGAGCCAGATGATGCAGGGGCTTCTCGGTTATACAGAGGAGTTTGAAATTTACTCCTAGTGTGGTAGAAACTGCTGAAGAGGTTTGATATGGTTTGGATGTGTGTCCCCTCCAAATCTCATGTTGAAATGTAATCCCCACTGTTGGAGGTGGGGCCTGGTGGGGGGCTGTTTTGATCATAGGGACAGATCCCTCATGAATGGCTTAGTGCTACTCCTTGGCAATGAGTGAGTTCTTGCTCTGAGTTCACACGAGGTCTGCTTGTTTAAGAGTGCGTGGCACCTCCCCGCCTATTCTTATCCCCGCTCTCAGTATGAGATGCACCTGCTCCCGCTATGCCTTCCGCCATGACTGGAAGCTTCCTGAAGCCTCCCCAGGAACAGACGCCAGTGCTATGCCTCCTGTACAGCCTGCAGAAACATGAGCTAATTAATAATTAAGCCTCTTTTCTTTATCAATTACCCAGTCTCAGGTATTTCTTTATAGCAACACAAAATGGACTAACACGGACAGGTGCGGTGGCTCATGCCTGTAATTCCAGCACTTTAGGAGGTGAAGGTGGGTGGATCATGAGGTCAGGAGTTTGAGACCAGCCTGGCCAACATGGTGAAACCCCATCTCTACTAAAAATACAAAAAAATTAGCCAGGCATGGTGGCGGATGCCTGTAATCCCAGCTACTCGGGAGGCTGAGACAGAGAATTGCTTGAACCCAGGAGGCAGAAGTTGCAGTGAGCCAAGATCATGCCACTGCACTCCAGCCTGGGCAACAGAGCAAGACTCCATCTTAAAAAAAAAAAAAAAAAAAAAAAAAAAAAAAAAAAAAAAAAAAAAAAAAAAGACTAACACAAGATTCAAACAGGAGGCTGACATGCTTTGATTTTGGTTTTAAAAAGATTACTCTGGGTCAGGCATGGTAACTCATGCCTATAATCCCAGCACTTTGAGAGGCCAAGGAGGGTGAATCTCCTGGGGTCAGGAGTTCAAGAACAGCCTGGGCAACATGGCGAGACCCCATTTCTATAAAAAATAAAAAAAATTAGCCAGACAGTGGTGCACACCTGTGGTGCCAGCTACCAGGGAGGCTGAGGTAGGAGATTGAGTGAGTCCAGGAGGCGGAGGCTGAGCCCAGGAGGCAGAGGTTGCAATGAGCTGAGATCGTGCCACTGCACCCTAGCCTGGACGACACAGCAAGAAGCTGTCAGAAAAAAGAAAAAACATTACTCTGGCTGTGGTGGGGAGATTGGGCTGTGAGGGGTGGATGTGGAACCGAGGTTAGGATGCTGTTCCGGGGGTCCATGCACAGTGGGGTCCAGAGGGCTAGACAGGGTAATCAGCTCTCAGATCAGAGATTTGGAGAGATTGCAGGAGGAAGGGAGCAAGAGAGCTGAAGAGAGCTGAAGACCAAACAGAACAGTCTTCCTGCCAAACCCCAGAGGAACCAGAGGCAAGGTTTGAAGTTTAGATCCCTAGAGGTGCTTTGACACCAGGGACATGGGTACTCAAAAACCAGGAAGGAAATGGGGGAGGGTATGGATTTCCCAGAACATCAGCCAGCAGTGGAGACTTGCTTCCATGAGCTGGCAGGAGTGTATTCATAGACCGTATTATTAGAAAGAGGCCCGGCAAGCTTCTGTGGGCATCCCTGGGGGCATTTGATCTTTGGTGACCGCATCAATTAGACAAGAAAAAAGGCTGCCAATCTACAGATGGGGGAACAGCCATTCTCACCTGCTGATGATTCTGGACAGACACTATTCCAAGCAGCCACAGCAAGAGGAGCTTGCCCTCGGCCCTTCTCTCAGTTTTCCCTTCTGCGTTTCACCACCCCTCGGTGCCCAGAGGTTCTCGCCTCACTTCCTGCTGTCTGGTCCTGTTCTCAGGCATGGGTTGCACAGGCTCATTCCCGTGCAGGAATAAATGGCTAGTTACAGCTCCATTCCCATTCCGTCCTGGGCACTTGATGAAAACCTGAAGTTCTAGGCTGTGGGAGGTCTTTAGAGGAGGACCTAAGATCTTTAATTCACATCACTAGGATGGAGGGATCTACCCCTCATCCAAAAAAAGCTCAGACTCCTGAGTTCTCATGCAAAGCACCAGGTAAGGGCAATGCGTCGCGGGAACCCTCGTGGAGCGCCTGAGCAGTAGCCCTGAGCCTTCCTTTCCTTGCAGCCTTTTGCAGGCAGCTACCAAAAAAAGCTCTTGCCCTTTACTGATTCCCAAACATATTCAAACGCTTGACTCTGTTTCTCAGTTTAGTCATTGCCACTAAACTGTGGTAAGTCAGGACTTTAAGAGGGACTTTAAAAACCACTTTTCCCTAAGTGTGGTATTGAGGGCTTCTCTTTCCCCATCACCATCTCTCAAGGTGGTCCCTACAGCCCAGCCAGCCAGCAGGCACTCACCAGATGTTCCTGGGAATTGCTCTCTTAGAAAGTCAGAGGCCCAAGTCATTCGCTAAAGGAGAAGCTTTCATCTTCCAACAGGAACAAAGCTACTTGGGAAACACATTAGGAAAAAAACCCATGCATCTCAATTTCAATTTTAAATTATTTAATTAGCTGGACTTATCTTTCTGCTGTCATAGTTTACAAAGAGTTATCTCCCAGAAGTGAAGTCAAGTCTGTCTTGTAACTGAGACATACGCCTTCCTCACTATTGCTCATCCCCACTGCATGTCCTCTCGTGTCCTCCCCCTTCCCTCTTCCCGCAGACGCATGCTCTGCGCTTCCCACAACCTGCACGGGAACAACAGCTGCAGATCTGGTACCGACCTCCAGGTAACCAGATAAAAGCCGCCACGGGGTGACAGCTGCGAAGTACTCCATTGCGAGATAAAATGAGATTCAAGTGTCTAGATTCCGCGCTGAGCTCTTTCCAAAGTGAAATATGATTTGCAGCCTACCAGGAAGCCAACCTCATCCAAGGGCATGACAGGACCCTGCTCGGCCCCTCCCTCCCTCCCCAGCTAAGCTGTCCTCTTGACAGCATCACAAGGGCTTCCTTGGATGCTGCCTCCACACCAGATGCAGCGGGGACTGCACTCAGCCACAGGCTCTCACTCACAGTCCCCGTGACCTCTGCTGCCCTTTAAACGTCAGAGCACCTGAAGGTCCAGTCACAGACACCTGCCCTTCCCTGGGGAACCACAGCCACACCTGCAGCCCACCTATCCTACATGCTGACCGCACCCAGGCGGATCCAGGTCCTTGGCCCAGGGGTGCTCCTGATCTGCAGATGCACATGACGCTAGCAGCCAGCCAGCTCTGGATGGCTGGACAGACAGACAAAGAGGACATGAAGACCCGAGTTAGGAAGGGGGAAGAGGAAGGAAAGGATGTTGGTGGTGGGCTTGGCACTGTTAGACGTTCGGCTGTGCTCTCCTGGCCCCTCACAGCAATTCTCACTTCATAGAGGAGACCCCAGGTCTCAGAGAGTCAAGAGGTCACAGAGGCCTCAGGGCCCTTTAGTCACTGCTTACTGTTGGAGGCTGATTCTAGGATGGGGGCAGGGGTGGGGTGCACTTCAAAGGGAAAGTGGATGCCCCTCTGTCTCCCAAGCCCATCCCCCTTCCTCCTCCAGCCCTCAGGAGGGGCAATGCCATGGGCCACCCCAGGACTGGGACTGGCCCGTCACCAAAGCACCATGCAGCCTCTGTCACTCTGTCCCACCCACAAATGCCAAACCCCGCCCTGGTGAATTTTTATGAGCAGCATTTTTTAAACTGTGGATTTTTTTATAGACAGCCCCATTCCTTCCCCGCATCTGCTAGAGAGCAGGGCAAGGCCAAAGGGTCAGAGGCTCGAGGAATGCGGGGTGGTGTGGGGGGTAAAAGGACATACCTGAGAAGGCCCCAGACCCTCGCTCCACCAGGAGGTAAGACCACCAAACCATTAAAATGCGCATCTCTGGGGTGGGGATCAAAGGGCGATTCCCTATTTTCTATCGGGTTTTAATTTTTTACGATGGCTAAGAACTCTGGCAGACAGGAACGAAAATAAAGCAGCAATGACATTGGGGTGGGCTCCACGGTGGGAAGGCAGCATCTCTGGCAGGTCCCCACCAAGGCCTGGTCCCCACTGGGAAAGCTCCAGAGGCAGGGGCTCAGGGCTCCCTCCCCTCCACACCCTGCCCCGGGGGAGGGGCCTCCTTGCACAACCCATGCAGGCAGTAAATCCAGCCTTGGCACTCAGGCCATAAATCACAGAAAGCTCTCCAGGCAGCTGTACACACCCCGGAGCAAGGCCTCCTGGTTCCTGCAGGGCGCCAGGAAGGCCGACTAGCAGGAGGTCCGATTCCTGCTGTCTGCTGCTGGGGTCCACTGCTCCCTGCCTTGACCCCAGACAGGTAGCAGAAGAGGCCCAGGGCTCGGCAGGCCCTGAGGGGCTTGTTTAGGGCAGGTGTGGCCATGAGGACTCTCTCAAGTGACACTGCAGAGCACTCCTCCCCTCCCCTCAGCAGTTCAGGATCTCACAGCCTGAGAGGGAGCTGTGACGTCCTCTTTACAGGTGAGGCCTATCAGGTTGAGAGTTCAATGTCTTTCCAAAATCACGCAGCTGGTGAGAGGCAGACCAAGCCTGAAAGCAAGCATGCCTGACAACCATATCCGTGCTCCCTGTCCCAGTCCACCACCTTCCCACCCATGCTGCAAAGCTGTGTGACCTCTAACAGGTTACCTCCACTCTCTGGACCTTTGTGTTCTCATCTATAAAGTGACAGTCAGTCAACGAGCCCATGCTGAGCCTCTGCTATCTGCAGGAGCTGTGCCAGGCACCAACAGCCAGAAAAGCGTGGCTCGAAGGTCCCACAGCTCTCCCTCTTCCTGAGTGGGCGCTCGGCACCAGGGCGCACAAAAGAGACAGAGAACACTGGGGGAAGCATCTCACACACCTTTGGCAGAACCAGCTCAGCTCCCTGACTTTTGGGACTCCTGGCCTCCCAGCGCTCCTGCTCCCACTGTATCACAGCCTGAAGCTACCTCCGGGAACTTTCCTAGAGTGGCTGGTGTCTAAAGGTTGCCTCTGGACAATCTCTCCCCAGATCACCTGATGCCTGAGCATGGGAAATTGGGTCCTCTGGCTAACCAGAGGTCATATCTATGAATTCTTTTCATCCCTCCTAGCAGCTGGGGTGTTATACATCAAAGTGGCTGCCACAGCATCTGGCCCACAGTAGGTCTTAACAAGTATCTGTCCATGGACGGATGGACAGATAAATGGATGGATGGATGGATGGATGGATGAGGGAATGGCTAGAAGGGTGATTAGGAGACTCAAGGATGAAGGGGTGCTATTCAGGAGGCCTTGGTGACACAGGCAGGAGATGGGGGAGGCCCATGCAGAGCTCAGCTTATTTACCCCAGCTTACTGACAGTGCCAGTCTCCCGCTGAGGCTCTGCGAGACACACAGCACACTGGCAGGAACAGAGGCTGTGAGCCATCACAGCAGGTAATGATGAGCCCCTGCTACCCGCCTGGTCAGCTCCCACTGAGCGGCAGCTCCAACCAAGGCTGCTCACGTGTCTCGGCAGAGCCGGGGCGGGCTGGGCCTGGGCCTGGATGTCCAATGATACGGTTTGGCTCTGTGTCCCCACCCAAATCTCATGTGGAATTGCAATCTCCAATATTGGGGTTGGGATCTGGTAGGAGGTGATTGAATCATGGGTGCAGATTTCCCCCTTGCTGTTCTCACGATAGTGAGTTCTCACGAGATCTGGTTGTTTGCAAGTGTGTGGCTCTTCCCCCTTTTCTCTCTGTCTCCTGTTGCCATGTGAAGATGTGCCTGCTTCCCCTTCACTTCCTGCCATGATTGTAAGTTTCCCAAGGCCTCCCCAGCCATAGTTCCTGTACAGCCTGTGGAACTGCAAGTCAATTAAACCTCTTTTCTTCATAAATTACCCAGTTTCGGGTAGTTCTTTATAGTAGTGTGAGAACAGACTAATACAGCCAATGTCTGTGGCAGGCCCTGGAACACCCAGAGCATCATCCACTGCCCCATCTCTAATGGACACAGCCCTAAGACTAGACTTGCCACATGAAATACCGATGCAATACAGGGGCCATACTTATATGAAGAATGATGCATTTTTATATCTGAAATTCAAATTTAACTGGGCATGTTGTATTTTTATTTGCAAAATCTGACAACCCTACCCAAGCCCAGGAATCTCCAGGTGGGCAAATCTCAGGGGCCCACACCCACCAACAGCGTCAAATCCCCCAGCTGCTGAGAGAGGAGGCCAGAGTGGCAGGCCCAAGACACAGCTCTCAGGCAGAGGGACTCCCTCCCCAGGTGTGGAAAGATCCCCCAGTGAGGACTGCTGGGGACTCCAATGAGACAGTGTGTGCCAGCTCTCCTGCACCAGGAGGATGGAGGGAGGTGCTCCCCAGGCCCTGCTCCTCCCCATGGCTCCAGTGGCATGTGCCCTTCTCCTGAGGAATCCCACACAGCCTGTTCCCACCCAGCAGAGTCCTGGTAAGGGCTAGGGCGAGAGTGGTGGCCCAGCCATAGCCTCTGGACTTCTCCCACTTCCTCCTCTAAGAAGCCTTCTTGATGACTCAGGCCTCCCTGATCTGTCCACACATTTTCACAACCAATTACATGGTCCTTGTCCTCTTCTCTTGTTTTGAGTACATGAGGGCCCCTGGCTGAAATCAGAAGCCCTGGCAGACGGAGTGCCAATGCTACAGCCCAGCACAATGCACCGAATCAGCGCTCACCTGAGACATAAAGACCAGTGAAAGCCTTGGGCAAGAAAAGGCATGCCTCTGAGCCTCGGTTTCTGCATCAGAACGAAGGGAGCTCTCTCTCACAGAGGTTGATGGAAAGATTACATAATACAATGCCAAGGGCACCATGCCAATTTGGCCCCTGGAAGCCAGTTAGTCCGCGTCCATTTTGTTTATTTTTTTATTTACTTTTTAAAAAAACAGAGATGGTGGTCTTGCTGTGTTGCCCAGGCTAGTCTCGAACTCATGGCCTCAAGTGATCCTCCCACCTCGGCCTCCCAAAGTGCTGGGATTACAGGCATGAGCTACTACACCAGGCCACTTTATTTTTTGTTTTAATTTTAAAATTATTATTATTATTACTATTTTTTGAGATGCAGTCTTGCTCTGTCGCCCAGGCTGGAGTGCAGTGGTGCAATCTCAGCTCACTGCAAGCTCTGCCTCCCGGGTTCACGCCATTCTCCCAACTCAGCCTCCCAAGTTGCTGGGACAACAGGCGCCCGCCACCACGCCCGGCTAATTTTGTTTTTGTATTTTTAGTAGAGACGGGGTTTCACCATGTTAACCAGGATGGTCTCGATCTCCTGACCTCGTGATCAACCCGCCTCAGCCTCCCAAAGTGATTATAGGCGTCGGCCCCCAAAGGGATTATAGGCGTGAGCCACCGCGCCTGGCCTAAAATTATTTTTAATTGTGGTAAAATATACATGATATAAAAGTCACCATCTTAGCTGTTAAGTGTATAGTTCAGTGGTATGAAGTAAATTCCCAGTGTCGTGCAGCCATCATCACCATCCATCCCTAGAAGTCTAAACACTACACCCATTGAACACTCACTGCCCTTCCCTCCTGTGCCCCCAGCCCCTGGCAACCACCAATCTACTTTCTGTCTCTGTGAATTTGACGACTCCAGGTACCAGGTTTCAGTGGAATCATACAGTATTTGTCTTTTCATGACTGGCTTATTCCACTTAGCATAATGTCCTCAAGGTTCACCTGTGTCATGGCCTGTCCTTCCTTCCTTGTTGAAGCTGAGGGATCATTCCATAGCGTGTGCCACACTCTGTTTATCCACTCACCTGCCCATGGACACTGGGGTTGCTTCCACCTCTGGCCTATCGTGAGAATGTTGCTGTGAATGTGGGTGTGCAAGTATCTCTGAGACTCTGCTTTCAATTCTGTCGGGTATACACTCAGAAGTGGAACTGCCAGATCTTATGTTAATTCTGCTTCATTTTTTGAGGAACCATCTTACTGTTTTCCATAGCAACTGCACCATTACGCATTCCCACCCGCAGTGCACAAAGGTTCCAATTTCTCCATGTCCTCCAACACTTGCTCTTCTCTGTTTTTGTTTTGTTTTGTTTTTTTGTTTTTTTTGAGATGGAGTTTCGCTCTTGTTGCCCAGGCTGGAGCACAATAGCACGATCTCAGCTCACTGCAACCTCCACTTCCTGGGTTCAAGTGATTCTCCTGCCTCAGCCTGCCAAGTAGCTGGGATTACAGGTGCACACCACCACGCCCAGATAATTTTTATATTTTTAGTAGCGGCGGGGTTTTGCCATGTTGGCCAGGCTGGTCTCGAACTCCTGACCTCAGGTGATCCACCCACCTGGGCCACCCAAAGTGCTGGGATTACAGGCATGAGCCACCATGCCTGGCCCTCTCTGCTTTTTTAACAGCAGCCATCCTGAGGGTGTGAGGAGGCTGTTTCCTTCCTCTTTGGACCCACACACCTTCGAGCCCCGCTCATAGCAGGCACTCCATGGATCTTTACCCTGTGAACTAGATTCTCTCCTGAGCTTTCTCCCCTGGTCTTCTGGCTCCTAGGAGGCAAACAGGCTGTTTCTCTCCCTGCAGGGGACCTTGGGCCTTGTGGCTCTTGGGGGATTATTTACAGCCAGGGCCACCTCTGTTCTCCCCTCGGGCAGGCTCGAGGATGAGCCCTTCTGGGAGAGTGGGAGGCAGGGGCCCAGACACATGGTGCATGATTTTCGCCACTGGGCAGTCTCAGCCTTGTGGCTTTCTGCTGGTGCCTCCAAGTTAACCCGTCTGTCAGCTCCCACAGGACTAAGGACAAACGCACACCCCGTGACATTGGATCTGGGGTCCTTGTTACTGCTGCCTCCTTTCCAGCTGTAGGCACCGACTTTGCTTCTGTTCCCAGTTCCTAGCAGTAGGCCTCCGGTCCCCCAAAACCCAGCTCTCTCTGTCTACCCAAAGGCTGAGTATGTGACAGCCTGAAATCCCACCAGATGCCGTCTCCCCAAGTCCCCACACACTCACCCAGGTGCCCAGAAGCCAACCTCACACTGACTCAGCAGCACATGCAGGAGAAGGCATGACAGGAAAGACACCCAGGAGGTCATGGAAACAGTAAGCTCTGATGGAGGGAAGGCCTGGCATGATCTAGAATAAGACTGGGGATAGCAGGCCTGTGTAGGCCTGCCATTCTTCCCATCCAGGGGGAAGCTTTAACATGACTTTGGCACCACACAGACCTGGGTTCAAATAGCAGCTCCTGCCAGGTGCGGTGGCTCACACCTGTGATCCCAGCACTTTGGGAGGCCAAGGCAGGCAGATCCTTGAGCCCAGGAGTTCGAGACCAGCCTGAGCAACATGGTGAAACCCTGTCTCTACAAAATACAAAATACGAAAAAGAAAAAAAAATAGCCAGATGTGGTGGCATGCACCTGTAGTCCCAGCTACTCAAGAGACTGAGGTGGGAGGACCACTTGAATCTGGGAGGTGGAGGTTGCAGTGAACCAAGATCACACCACTGCACTCCAGCCTGGGTGACAGAGGGAGACCCTGTCTCAAAAAAAAAAAAAAAAAAAAAAGTAGCAGCTCCATGAGTACATGCTGTGTGACCCCAGGCAAGTCTGTTTACCTCTCTGAGCTTCCTTTGGCAAATGAGGATAACAACAGGCAAGTCACAAGGTCACCGTGGGGCTTCGAAGTGCAATCCACACCGAGGGCGGGCACCCACCTGACTGCCGCTGTTTCATGCAGAGACCTCCTCCTGCCACCCACTCTCCCGCTGCTGAAATCCCACACAGAGACCCGGGATTGGAGGAAAAAAACATGAGATGAAAGGATAATGGCCTTCCTTTTTCCGACAGGAGGCGGCTTGTTCTTAAGGGAAAAAACAGCCCCCTCTGCAGCACCACCTCCACTCCATCCTCTCTTTGTGTTTGAGCTTCTGGGGAAACAACAGGTCCCACGGTAGTTTCCTTCCAGGATCCCCCCTCCCTCCAGAAATTCCCCAATGAGTGCCAAACTCAGTGGTAAGAAAAATGAGCAATTTCCAGACAGAGGCCAGCACATTTCAGAGGCATGGAGTGGAGGCCACGCCCCTCCTGACGGCCCCATCCCCCGCGAACAGTCGTAGGTCACCTGGGCCCACACTCCTAGTCGCGCTTACCTCTCAGAATGCACGGAGGAGGACAGAGTGAGACTCTGGCAGAGGGCTTGCTGAGGGGAGGGCGGAGAGGGTCATCTCCCCCAACCCTTGTCGCTCTGCCCCTGCCCCACATCCTGGGCAATTATACTACTGTGGTGGGGTAGAGGCATCCAAGGCGGAGGCAGGTACTGTGCACCCGCGATACACCTGAGACTTGGAGACAGCGACCCTGGCGTTCAATAAGCATCCATTTAACGGTTCCCCAGGCATGGTGCTGGGGATCAGGGCACAACAGGGACCAACACAGACCCTCACGGGGCGCCAGGAGGAGCGGGGGGATCCAGAGGAACACGTGGAGCACGTGGCTGCCTTTGCCACACTCCTCCTCCCTGCCCTCCTCCCCAGCCCGGCATGGCTGGTGTTCAAAGCCCCTGTGTGCTCTGGTCACTTGAAACCGACTCAGCTGAGGGGCTGTGCAAATGGCAGAGACTGAACAGAGGAGCGAAGTCCCTGAGGGAGAAACCACCCCAGAAAAGACAAGCCAGGTGTCAGGGTGGGGAGCTTGGTTATCACAGTGGGTGCAAGGAGATGGGGACTGAGCAGGGCCGTGGATGCTGGCGGTCCTCAGCCATCATCCTCCCTGCCCGGGCAAGTTGAACGGCAGCCCCAAACAGCAAACTCTCATTTTCCACCTTTTATTCCAGGAAGGGCACTGTGAGGCTGCAGCGGGGAGCGGGCAGGGGACCTCGGACCAGGACCTCTGACTAAGCCTGAGTCAGGGCTGCCTTCCATTGGTCTCCACCCACCCTTGCAGGCCACTGAGCCGCCTCTCCTGGCTCAGCCTCTCCCACTTGTTGCCCCCACCCTCAACTCCTTCAGTGACTTCCTCACCTCTTCATAAAGTCCAGGCTCTCGTCTTCTCTCCGGCTGCCCCCGACAGTGCCCCGCACCCAGCCCCTCCCACCACCCGTCTCCCATCCTCCCAGCCTGTCCTCCTCCTGCCCCACTGCCTCACCATACTCCTGCTCCTCGGGTGCTCCTGATGGCCTCTAACTGACCTTCAAACCCAGCCCAGTAGCAGGTCCTCTCAAAGGCTTCCTGCCATCCCTTCCCTTCCCTGGGTAGGTATGGAACCCCTCACCCAGGCCTCCTCCACCCCAGCCCTGCTCCCTCCCGAGAAGCCAGGGGCTGCACCTCACATCTGTATTTTTGTGCCTGGCGTAAAGCAGGAAAGGAATGAGGATTTCACTGAGCACCTACTGCGTGCTGGCCACTGTTATGAAGGTCATTACAGGGAATGTTCACAACAAACCATAACATGGTATTGTCTCATTTTTACAGGTAAGGAAACTGAAGCCTCAGGCGAAGAGATGATTTCAAAAAACTTCAGAGCTAAGAGTCTTCTTCGACTAAAGTAGGCCCCCATGTTTCCTGGGAGAGGTGGAGCTTGAGGCTTGAGTGGGCTTAAAAAACAATGAGGATTCTGACAAACACAAAAGAGGGAGAGAAAGAGAGAGAACTAGAGCATTCCAGGCAGCGGGGGACTGAGATAAAGGAAGGCCAGGAGGCAGGAAAGACTAGGAAGTGACTGGCAAGACTAGGCGGTTTAGTAGAGAATCCAAGGTATGCTTACACAAATTACTGGGCAAGGTGACTCACACCTGTAATCCCAGCACTTTGGGAGGCCAAGGTGGGAGGACTGCTTGAGCCCAGGAGTTTGCGACCAGTTTGGAAAACATGAGGAGACCCCATCTCTATTTAAAAAAAGGAAAGGAAAGGAGAGGAGAGGGGAGGGGAGGGGAGGGGAGGGGAGGGAAGGGGAGGGGAGGGGCAGCAGAAAGCCTGGAATGGCAGGAGGAACACCAAGCCTGCCACAGACATGGGGCGTTTCTGAGAAGGCTAGGCAGTGTTCCAGTGGGGGAAAGCCCTTGTGGACGACTTCCCTGTCAAAACCCTTCCCAGGAACTTGAAGGGCCAGTTCTAGAGACCCTGTGACCTCAGGCTCCAGAGATGGCTCCGTAAGGCAAACCCACCATGACCACTGGTCAATGACTCACTTCTCCTCCCAGGCGCCCTCCCAGGGATGAGCGCTCCTTCACTCTGCCTCCCTCAGCCCTTGCTCTGGTCTCTCTGCAGCTGGGGTCAGTGTTCCCAGTGAAGTCAGCGTGTGGAGCACACATGCCTCGTACCCACATTCATGCCCATGTGTGCGTGTGCACACGCATGTGGGGCCTGTGTGTCTCTTTCTCTGAGACCCACTCAAGATCTGCATGCGCCTCGGGCCCCCTCCCAGAGTGCTGCAGCCAGATGCACCTGGAGCCCCACCCGTCAGCCCAGGGAGACATGCCCCTGCTGAATTCAGAGAACGATCCAGAAGGATTCAGGAAATGAGGACCATTCATGAACCCAGCGACTGATGAAGAGCACCTTCCTCACATCCGCTGCCAAACTCACCCGAAAAGAAGAGACAGAGGAAGACCCCAGAGGATTGCAATTTGGGGACACCTCCAACTCATGCTCACTGCACTTGGTCCAAAATGATCAGCGGGGAGATTTGGCTCATGCTCTGGCCTCACTGGCTCCCATCACCATTGCCTCTGCCCCTCCAGCCTCTGCCAGGCGCCTGGCTCTGACCCTTGCTGACACTTCAGGCCCCTCACCCTTAGAACTGACTGCCAAAGGGCTAGTTGCTTAGTCTTCAAGTAAAGGGGGTCTGGAGGACTATGGAGGAGGCAGAGTGCCTAGAGAGCCCCTTGACTCAAGACACCCCCACTGCACTTGGGAGGAAAGGCAGGGCTGGGGGATGGAGGCACTGTGGGGGCCTTTCCTATTTGGCAGCAGCTGCAGCCATGCGCACCATAGCCACAGCACGCAGCACACATCTTCTGTCTCACAGTGATTGAAGATTTTGCCAAACCACCGGTCAGACAGATTTCCCCCCAAGCCCCACATTAATTGATTTTTGGATTCTGCAACCCAAGCTCAAGCTCCGAGCTCACTGCTGAGCTCAAACTCCTGGGTGTCCCACAACGGCTTCGATGTGGAGGCCATGACGCTGAAGCCAAAGTTGTCAGACACCTGGGCTGCACTTGCCTGTGCAACGAGTCTGGGAAAGCAGCTCTGGGGATTGCACCCACAGTGCCAGGGCTCGGGAGCCTCTGAGCTCAGGGAGGCCTTCAGGGACAGGCGCTCGGCCAGCTGCCTGGGTAGGCTACTAATGAGCAGATGTGTTCCAGGCTGTCTGCCCAAGGGGCAGCTGCACCTGGGCTGGAGAGCCGAGACTCTCTGGGGTTCTGCAGCCTCTGTCCTCCTCAGCCTGGCCCGACAGCCCCTCGTTCTGATACAGGAGGGCACAGCTGCCTGCCGCCCCTCCTTCCCCATCTCTGCCTCTCTAATCTTCCTTGAGGAAGATTCCATCAGAGATTTTAGTTACATATTCCTACACCATGCCTGGAACATAGTAGGTACTCAATAAATCCAACTTTTCCTGAGTTAGTGGTGAGGAAAAGCTGGACTCAGGATCAGGCTGCCTGTGAAGCCTGGCCTGTAGCCTGCCAGCTGTCCCAGCCTCAGGGTCCTCACACCCACACGTGTGCGCAGTAACAGAGCACTTCTTGCCTGCAACAGTGCCTGGTTCCCAGTGTATGCCAGTTAAGTGATCCGTATTATTATTTTATCTTAAGAGAGGAATCCAGCTGTGTCCAAATGAGGGGTTGGGACAAAATAAAAGCTAGAATCCAGTCTTGCAGGTGGGGACATGGCACCTGAGTCTCCACCCTGACCCGTGCTGCCCACCCTCTCACATGCTATCTAGAGATGGCACTCCTTGTGGAATGCTGCAGGAGGTGCTCCACTGGCACGAAGTGGGTGGGCTCTTAGCACAGACCCAAACAGTAAGTGACTTTTCACACTCCCATCGCATCTCCAAAGCTACATGCAAAACACTGATCTTCACAGGGGTTAGAACACAACTTCCAGAAGGCCTCTTTCTTTTTTTTTTTTTTTCTCCCTTTTTTTTTTTATTATTATACTTTAAGTTCCGAGATACATGTGCAGAACATGCAGGTTTGTTACATAGGTATACAAGAGCCATGGTGGTTTGCTGCACCCATCAACCCGTCATCTGCATTACGTATTTCTCCTAATGCTATCCCTCCCCTAACCCCCAACCCCCTGGCAGGCCCCAGTGTGTGATGTTCCCCTCCCTGTGTTCATGTGCTCTCACTGTTCAACTCCCACTTATGAGGGAGAAAAAGCAGTGTTTGCAGTGTTTGGTTTTCTGTTCCTGTGTTAGTTTGCTGAGAATGATGGTTTCCAGCTTCATCCATGTCCCTGCAAAGGACATGTAGTCATCCTTTTTGATGGCTGTATAGTATTCCATGGTGTATATGTACCATGTTTTCTTTATCCAGTCTATCATCGATGGGCATTTGGGTTGGTTCCAAGTCTTTGTTATTGTGAACAGTGTTGCAATAAACATACGTGTGCATGTGTCTTTATAGTAGAATAATTTATAATCCTTTTGTTATATACCCAGTAATGGCATTGCTGGGTCAAATGGTATTTCTTGTTCTAGATCCTTGAGGAATCGCCACACTGTCTTTCACAATGGTTGAACTAGTTTACACTCCCACCAACAGTGTAAAAGCATTCCTATTTTTCCACATCCTCTCCAGCATCTGTTGTTTCCTGACTTTTTAATGATCACCATTCTAACTAGCATGAGATGGTATCTCATTATGGTTTTGATTTGCATTTTCTCTAATGACCATTTCTCAAATGATGAGCTTTTTTTCATATGTTTGTTGGCTGCAAAAATGTCTTCTTTTTAGAAGTGTCCATTCATATCTTTTGCCCATTTTTTGAGTGGGGTTGCTTTTTTCTTATAAACTTGTTAAAGTTCCTTATAGATTCTGGATATTAGCCCTTTGTCAGATGGATAGATTGCAAAAATTTTCTCCCATTCTGTAGGTTGTCTGTTCACTCTGATGATAGTTTCTTTTGCTGTGCAGAAGCTCTTTAATTTAATTAGATCCCATTTGTCAATTTTGGCTTTTGTGGCCATTGCTTTTGGTGTTTTAGTCATGAAGTCTTTGCCCATGCCTATGTCCTGAATGGTATTGCCTAGGGCCTCTTTTTAATCCAAGAAAGAAAGGGGGCAGATAAGATGGCGAAGCATTGCCAGGGTTCACGGGGAGTCTGCAGACCAATGAGTAAAGATCAAAGACAGCCTGACTGCTGTAACAGCATCCCTCTCTAAACAGGAGGGCACCCCACCCCGGGCATCAGCAATCCTGCACACGGCCATTCCCAGAGCAGCCTGCCTCCACCGCAGCACAGAGATGGGTCAGAATGAATGTCCACCCATGTCAGTGCTCTATCAAATGTCTGCTTAGAAGTTCTTTTTAGGCCAGGCGCAGTGGCTCACGCCTGTAATCCCAGCACTTTGGGAGGCCGAGGCGGGCAGATCATGAGGTCAGGAGATCGAGACCATCCTGGCTAACACAGTGAAACCCCATCTCTACTAAAAATACAAAAACAAAATTAGCCGGGCGTGGTGGCATGCACCTGTAGTCCCAGCTACTCGGGAGGCTGAGGCAGGAGAATGGCGTGAACCCAGGAGGTGGAGCGTGCAGTGAGCCGAGATTGCACCACTGCACTCCAGCCTGGGCGACAGAGCGAGACTCCAACTCAAAAAAAAAAAAAAAAGTCCTTTTTAAATAATTATTTTCTAAATATCCTGGTCTGTTCAAGCTGCCATAACAAAGTATCACACACTGGTAGCTTAAACAGCAAACATTTATTTATCAACAGTTCTGGAGGCTGGAAGTCCTCTTAAGATAAAATAATAATACGGATCAGTCAACTGGCATACACTGGGAACCAGGCACTGTTGCAGGCAAGAAGTGCTCTGTTACTACACACACATCTGGGTGTGAGGACCCTGAGGCTGGGACAGCTGGCAAGCTACAGGCCAGACTTCACAGGCAGCCTGATCCTGAGTCCAGCTTTTCCTCACCACTAACTCAGGAAAAGTTGGATTTATTGAGTACCTACTATGTTCCAGGCATGGTGTAGGAATATGTAACTAAAACCTCTGATGGAATCTTCCTCAAGGAAGATTAGAGAGGCAGAGATGGGGACGGAGGGGCGGCAGGCAGCTGTGCCCTCCTCTAACAGGACAAGGTGCCTATGCCAGGCACTTGACCCTTCTGAGCCTCAGTCTCCCCCGTAATGGGAGCAAATCTCTCCCCCAGTCCCCACGCGGACATCATGCTAAACAGATGGTAGCGCTTCTCACTATCTTCATTGCCATTGTTATTCTATTTAACACTGAAAACAATTTTTTGAAGCCCCTTTCAGACCAAAAAGAGAAAACTGGGCCCTCTGTTTACTACTAAATGTGTTCCTGTTTTTTTGTTAATTAAAAGAAAAAACAACGTCCAACACCTCCATCCCGACCATATTGTTCCTGAAGTTTCCTTTTGCTGATGTATCTGTTGTTGTGGCATCAATAGTCGTAAACCACTTCCACTCTTACTGAGGTGTTTTGTTTTGTTTTGTTTAGATGGCGTTTCGCTCTTGTTGCTCATGCTGGAGTACAATGGCACAATTTTGGCTCACTACAACCTCTGCCTCCCAGGTTCAAGTGATTCTCCAGCCTCAGCCTCCTGAGTAGCTGGCATTACAGGCATGCACCACCATGCTCAACTAATTTTTGTATTTTTGGTAGAGACGGGGTTTCACCATGTTGGCCAGGCTGGTCTCGAACTCCTGACCTCAGGTGATCCACCCACCTCGGCCTCCCAAAGTGCTGGGATTATAGGCATGAGCCACTGTGCCAGGCTCTTACTGAGCTTTTTAAAGCACCCACTCAGAAACCATCAGGGAGAACCTCTTTCTTCAACCCCCCTGCTCTGTAAGAGCACTCAGAGCTCAAGAGATGACCTGTCTTCACGGGGGAAATCTAGTAACGCTGGATATGCAATAGGAATTCACTATGTGAACAGCAATTCACCACACCAAATACCCCCCAGATAAAGCTGGGAAAGTTATGGCTGTTTGGCGTAATCTGGAAAGAACCTCAGTGACAGTAAATAATTTTTGTTTGTACCAGAGAAAAATCTAAAACCAGCAGGAACTCCGAGGAGTTTCATTTTCTTTCTTAGGTGGAAAGCAGCCACATGAGAAGGGTTGGTTTGTCAAGGTTTCAATCCTGTCACGGATCTCCAGCCTCGGAGGCATATTTTCAGTTTCGATTCAGCTGATAGGTGGGGAGAAAGCACCCCAGTTCTTGGAAGTTAGCTGTTTCTCCTCCTCGCAGACAACCTCCAGAGCAGGGCAGCAGGCAGCTGCTAGAGATTTATTTCTCCACTTAGTTGTCTCCGCTTGCGGCTTCCTCCCATGAGTGAGGACCAAGAGAAGCCCCCTGTCTCTGATGAAAGTGGGGGATGAACACTGAACCAAACCCACACTGCTCAGCACATTTGATGCGGCCAGAAACAGACTGCCAAGGCTGAGAAAGCTTTTCAGGGGCCGTCTGGCTGTGTGGGTGCGAAGACCTGGCTGTATTTGGAATCACCTGGGAAGACTTACAAAAATGGTTTCCGAGCCTCACCCGCAAGGATTCTGACTTGGTGAGTCTGAATCACCAAGATTCTCGGGGTGAGGCCCCAGAATCTGCCTGTATGTAGCCAGCAATGCTGCATTTGGACCTGCATCTGGGGACCTCTGGGCCACCCTGGCCCCCTTAATTTATAAAGCAGAACCAGCCCCAGGGTGGAGAATGAATGAGGTGCCTGTCACCTGGTTACACAATTTAAGGTGTCCTTAGTTATGCCCAGCTGACTCGAGCACAGATCTTCCTGGGCACTCTCCTCTACAGCAGCACAGGGTGGGGCGTGGGAGGGAAGTACGTGCCCATGCGGGCATCTACTGAGTGTGCCAGGCCTGTATCTCTATTATCCCACCTCTATCCTGTGAAGTAGATATTATTATCCCCATTGTACAGATAAGAAAACCTAGACTCAGAGAGGCTGAGCCATTTGGTCAAGGACACACAGCTGCAGAAATGACGAGACCAAGTTTGAACCCAGATGGTCTCTTCTTTGGCCCATGATTAACTACACCAGGGTACCCTCTTGACAGTGGTCTCCTCGGGGTTCTGTTGCAGCTGAGAGCACAAGCTTCTCCCCTGATCGCTGCCCTATAGCTTATTTCCAATGTTTGTTTGTTTGTTTTTTCTGGTTTTTAGTTGACTTTTCATCATATTCAGCCCAGTGACCTCTGGTCCTCTCTTTGGCTCTTTCAGCGTTATTCGGTGTTTCGTGTTTGTGCACCTTAACTGCGTGGAAAAGTGCTCGGTCCTTGGGAACAAGGGCCACAGGGCATTGCTTCCTTCCCCAGGCACTAGCAGGGCACTAGCAGGCAGTCTGGCCATAGTAGCTGAGTGATGAGTGAACTGCTTGGAGGTTGCGCATGTTGCTCAGACTCTTTTAGGTCTATCTCCCCTAAAGGCATCTGTGAAAACACATAAAGCAACACCCTGAGGCAGCAACGGCTCCAGTCTGGGAGTCTGAGGAGCAGAAAGAAGCTGAGGCGGCCACAGGAGCCCCGTGGGCAGTGAGGTGAGGCCAGGGAGATGGGCCACGGCCGGTCAGCCAGGGCCTTGAAGGGCACGGTAAAGCGTATGGGTTTTGTCCTGAGAAACGAGAAGTCAGCTTTGACAGGGGAGGGCCATGCTCCTGTGGCCCCTGAGTCATCAGGCCGTGCTGCCTGCTGTACTGCTAGATGCCCCTTCAAGTCAGGAGCCCCACACTGTTCATGGGGTAACTCCAGGGCCTGGCTCTCGGTGGCGTGCAGAGGCATTTATTTTATTTTACTTTTTTGCTGCTTTGCACCAGGCAATGGAAGAATGAAAGGCAACCCAGAGTGAAATTAGGATTACAATTTTACAAACGTCTGTTTCTGACGCAGAAAGCACATCATTTGTCCACATCACACTCTCTTGGAATTTATGACAAAGCCAGGTGAGAGCCGGGCTGGGAATGACCTTTGTCCAAGAAAAAAATGTTTTGCTGAGTAAATTAAGAGTGCAAATGAGACTGGGGAAAAAACTTAAATTGTACATGAAAACTTTTGAAAATATTTTAGTAATGTCAACTTAAGTACAATTGATACCTGGATTGCCTAATTCCATAATTCAGGAAGCTTCCCACTCACCTCCACAAAATACTAGTTTGAATTAATTATATTTAATTATATGTGAATGCCTCAAATTAAATGATCCCAATGCTCACTGTGTTGTTCATAACATTTGAAGGCTGTGATCTGACGCAGAAAACCCTGACCTCTGCATTTGCACACTCACAAACATGTCAACACTAGCCCTGTTTTTAATTGACTTTTAATATTATACAGCCCTATACTTGAGTCTACCTTTGATTTCAGCCTCTTTAATTCTTCAACCCTGTGGAGTTTTCTAAATAAGCTCTGCCAGCTGCTATCAATACAAGCAGATTCACAACCCAACTCGGGGTGGCACTGACTCCATTTCCTCAAAGATAACACAGAAAACAGAATAAAAGGCTGGGCACAGTGGCTCACGCCTGGAATCCCAGCACTTTGGGAGGCCAAGGCTGACAGATGACCTGAGGTCAGGAGTTTGAGACCAACCTGGCTAAGATGGTGAAACCCCATCTCTACTAAAAATACAAAAATTAGCTAGGCATAGTGGTGCACCTGTACCACCCAGCTACTCAGGAGGCTGAGGCAGGAGAATTGCTTGAACTCAGGAAGTGGAAGTTGCAGTGAGCCGAGATCAGTCCACTGCACTCCAGCCTGGGTGACAGAGTGACTCCATCTAAAAAAAAAAAAAAAAAAAGAAAAAGAAAAAAAGACACACTAGGCTTTATGTGTCAAGGGTCTTTAGAATGAAGTTGTCCCCCCTTATCCATAGGGGATATGTTCCAAGACCCCCAGTAGATGCCCAAAGCCGCAGATAGTACCAAACCCCTATACACACTATGTATTTCCCTGTGCATACACACCTACGATAGAGTTTAATTTGTAAATTAGGCACAGTACTCTTGTGCTTTGGAGCCATTATTAAGTCAGACATGGGTGACCTGAACAGAGGGACAGCGATCTGGCGGCAGCTGATGTGATCGCCCAGGGAGCACGCCCGGTGTGAAGATGCTGGACAAAGAGAGGGGTCACGTCCCAGGCTAGATGGAGCAAGATTTTGTCACGCTACTCAGAACAGAGTGCCATTTAAAATTTAGGAGTTATTTCTGGAATTTTCCATTTAATATTTTCAAACCTCGGTGTACTGCAGGTAAATGAAAACTTGGAAAGATAAACCTCAGATAAGGGGGACTACTGTATTCATTCCTTCACCATGGCGTGTCTGTGTCTGAGAATCTACCCTTAAAAACAATCTGGATGCAAAGAAGCCGTGAGATAGAGCGCAGTCCCTTCATTTCATAAAAGAATGAAACTAACTCAAATACACAAGGCAATGGGTGAGTAAAGTATTGCACTACCCTTAATGTAATATTGTGGGGCCATTGAAAACATGCTCACATGTTTGTGGAAATCTGAGAAGTGTTTCTATCTATGGCATTTCATCACATTTAAGACACTGTTGATTAGAGAACACACCACCATTTCACGTACCTTTAAGGAAGAAAAAAATACCCAGAATGGTTATTTAATAAGGGACGTCTAAGTAAAGCTGGGATCCTAAAGGGCTATTTCTTTGGTGGGAGGAGAATGATAAACACCCTCGTCAGGCAGAAAGAGCCAGTGTCCCAGCCATGGACCCGGATGCAGGGAGGGAACAAAACTGCCCCTGAGGACGTGCACAAGCCAGTACTCATGCTGGTTTGAGTCTGAATTTGCACAAACATATGGTCTGGAAACACCTCAAGCAAATGCTGTAACTGAATTTAAGTTTAAGGTTATGTCAAGTTGGCAGTGTCCCCAGGTGACTGGCAGAAACAAATACAACCACCTCTAGAAAGAACTGAATGTTAACACCAGCTGACAGTGCCTGTAAAACATCAGCCACTGTACAGTGCAAGATCCAGAGACGTTAAAATGTGAAGTGAGTTTTAGAATTAACCGTAAGTAAAAAAGCAGAATCAAATGGGTATGTGCAGGATGACATCTCTTTGCCGAGTAGACCGACTGGAAGGAAAAACACAGTAAAATGTTCACAGTGATCTTCTGTAGGTGCTAAGACTACAGCATTTTCTTTCTTTAAACGAGTCTGCGTTTTCCAGCTTTTTCTAAAGTGACCATATAAAAAAAGGAGAAATAAGGAGACGCAAGTGAGAGAATGACTTTGGGTGGGGTAGTCAAGGAGGTGACCCTGAAGGAGGTGACACCTGAACTGACAAGGGACCAGCACAGGAGAAGCCACCTGAAGAGTTCATTGCTACATGTGTATCCAGGACAAGGACCTGGGGCACAGGGAAGATGCTTGATATGTATTTGTTAAATGAATACACGGGTTAAGGAAGGAAAAAGCTGCTAAAACAGGAGCCTAAGTCTCAAGGGGTCCCCGCCAGAGTCTGGCTCTTCAGGGAGCCATTCTCACTGGACTGAGCTGATAAACAGGGCAGGGACGCCCACCTGGCCAACAGCAGGGCCCTGTGGAAAGTATGCAGCTGCAGAGTTAGCAGAGAACCATGGTTGTGGGTCTTGGGCCTGTTTCCCCATCTGTCAAATGAGGTTAGTGCTTTGCCACCTCTGTCTCTGAAGTCAGCTCCAGATGATATCGTGCTTTGAAATATTAAGCCACGTGCGAGCGTGAGGGGCTGTCACGCTCCAAGAGGTCCTCATGCGAGCCCAGCAGCACCTCCCTGTAACACTGGGAACTGTCAGCACCTCCCTGTAACACTGGGAACTGTCAGCACCTCCCTGTAACACTGGGACCTGTGAGCTTCAGACAAGCTGCTTTGTCTCAGGAAGGTTCCCGTGCTCTGCTGCTCAGCCCACAGGAGATGTCACATCAGCTCCTGTCTTCCTGCCCGCATGCACTTTCCAGATTCACTTACCATGTATGAGCCTGTGCTGGAAACTGCTAACAGAGATAAGAGATGGGTCCCTGTCCTTGAGAAAGTCACAGGGAGTCCAGAGAGTCAGATGAGCAAACAGGATGATACCCTGTGGGACCCGAGGGAGGGGACACACAATCTGCTGCTGAGAGGCAGTTAACAGCCACCACTGGGGGGAAATAATGGAGGCATTGTAGGTTTCCTACATTGTTTCCTTTTGCTGTCACAGTTTTGGGAGGTTATCTCCATTTCACAGATCGGGGCTGGAAACTAAGTCATCTGTCAAGTTCACAGAGTCTGGACTCGCACCTGGGCTGGGGTGACTCAAGTCCATGCCCACGGGCATACTACCGCACTGGTATGTGTGTGCTGGCAGTGGGGGGGCAGGGAGATGGGAGGAGGCTATTGTAGAGGTGACAGCGTGCTCTTCATTTAGAGACTGGGGCCAAGGGGTAATGGTGGGCAATGAGGCTGGCACAAGAGCCAGGTGGGCTGTGGATTCCTTGTGAAGAAGTTGATATGAGCAAATCCACAAATCCGGCCAAAAGGGAAAATTTCCCTGGGCTTTCTGCGCAGGTCATCCCCCTGTCCCAAGCCAGCCCCTCAGAGGACGTTCAGCAAGGGCATCCCATGTCCTGCAGCCAGAGGGCTACAGGGAAAACTTAACTCCCACCAGCTTCCAGCTGCTCTGACTGGGACCATGCCCAGGTGTCACTGTCACCCTGGTCTGCTGTGGAGGGTGCCAGGCAAGAGTTCGCTCTCCCTGGAGACCCAGCTCAGCTCTTGCTAAGCAGTGGCCGTTGTGGGGCAGGAAGAGCCGAGCTGGGCCTGACCGCTGGTACGGAGCAGAATTCTAAGGAATTTGCAGATGGAATTGGGGTTACTAACAGGCTGACCTTAAAATAGAGAGGTGATCCTGGGTTAGCTGAGTAACCCAAAGTAATCACAGGAGCCCTTAAAACAAGGAAGGCAGAAGAGAGACTCCAGACATAAGGACTCAACCCACCATGGGTGGCTTTGAAGGAGGCCACAAGTCAGGAAATACAAGGGGCTGAGAATGAACCCCGAGGCCCATGGCTGGCAAGGCAACAGGAACCTCAGTCCCACAACTCGATGGAACTGCATCCTGCCAACACAGAACTCGAATGCAGGTTCGCTGCCGGAGTGCCCAGACCCAGATCTTGGCCTTGTGACTCAAGTGGAGCACTGGCTGGGCATATGACGCTGACTTCTGACTCTCAGTTCATGGCGGACAGTAACTGACTGCTGCTTTAAACTGATACACCTGTGGCAATTGGTTACCGAGGAAGAAAGATCACCTGGGCTGGAGAGTGGAGGGAACAGGGCCTAGGATGCTGGCGATGAAAGGACACAGGTCCCACTATCGGTGCCACGCTGGCCACAGGAGCATCTCCTCTGGGACAGGAGCATCGCAGTCATGAGTAGTGTTAAATGCATTCCTTCACTCATTCAGCCAACGTCTCTCAAACATTTGCTACGATATAAGTGCTAGCTGGGTGTCTGGAGCTCAAATCTCATGAAAGGACAGAAGGCCAAACAGACAACACCCAGGGAAATGAGTCCCAGGATAGGAACAAGGTCCCCGCCCGCCCCTACCCCACCTCTGGCACCCAGATGCTGTGGGAGGTGAGAGAAGGGTCACTGGTCCACCAGGGGTCGAGGTTTCTCAGGGCTTGAAGCCCTGTCCTGGGTCTTGGTGCCCAGGAAGGAGACAGAGGCCATGTCGGGGTGGGCCACACTCAGGGGGAAGCAGCAGACTGGCTGGGCTGGTACATGGACCATAAGAGACCTGGCCACCAGGTGTGCCGGGATCAGCTCAGGAGAGCCTCACAGTTCAGACAGGAAAGTTGGGACCGAGGATGCCAAGCAGGGGAGAGAGGCTGGGGTTAGGACACATCCCAGGACTTCCCCATCCGTTAGGACAGTGACCTTCAAACCATGTCAGCCCCTGCCCTCTGGGGCCATGTGCCCCCGCACACCCTGACTGGGGGATAGCAGCCCGTGCCGGTGGCCTGGAGCACCACATCCACACACACCATCTGTAAGTGAATGAATTCACACTTTGGTTTGTGTACCAGCCTTGGGGACTGCTGTGCCGCCAGCACCTGGCACATAGCAAACAATCCATGTTAGCTTTACAGGTAAATAAAAGACAAAGGCGGGTGTCTGAGAGACTGGCCGCATCAGGGAAAACAGTGAAGGAGGGGTGTCTGATGCCCAGGGCATGATGGGGGAGGGGTCAAGGCCTGCAGGCCAAAGGAAGCCAGCTGGGGACAGATGGCAGACAGCATCCCTCACCCTGTGGAACAAGCCTGGAAGCTGGGTCTGCCCTCCCTCAGGAGCTGTGCAGCAGAGCCACTGTTGCACTGTGACAGGACACCTTGATACCTGCTTCTTGGATGGAGAGGGTGCACTTGTTCTGAATGAGGAGCTCAAAGTGGGAAAATAAGCTCCGAGCTCTGTCTTTGCCACAAAGATGGCAGCAGAGGCCCTGAGTTCATCTGACTACATAGGTGATTGGGAAGGACTTCTGACTGTTTTCGCAGGGTCCAGAGGACCTGACTCTGCCACCAGCTCCCGGAGGGTGGGGGCGCTCCTGGCAGCGCCTCCCCTCCACGGGCTCTGCTTTCCTAGTGGGGTCAAATCAATTACTTGCAGGTCTCTAAATGCAAAGTGCAAAGTTCCATGTATTGATTCATCTAATCCTCAAAACAATCCTGTGTGCTTTTCCAAGCCCATTTCACAGATGAAGAGGTTGGATTGGTGAGGGGGTTTTCCACTTTTACAAATTTTTAGTTGACAAATCCTTCTTGGGAGAAAAGAGTACAAAAAAAACCAATGTGTAAAACAGACAGATTGGAGCAACTCTGTTTAGGGGAGGAATGGAGGGAGATGAGGCCTCGGGGGCTGGGACTGTCCGCCCCACAACTGGACACCCTGCTTATGCCCGCCTGGGGCAGTGCTGTGAGGGTGCGGGAGGGCCACTCCGCGGAGGACCTGACAGGCGATGCGTTCCTCTGATGGCCTGTCCCACTTCAGAGCCCAGGACCTGCGTGACAACATCCCACACCCACTTCAGGAAAAGAGGACTAGGAGAGACTGGTGAGGGCAGCCAGGGCTCTGCTGAGCAGTGGGACAGCGGGGAAGACAGAAATCCTCCAGGGTCTGCCCAGCTGGCCAGAGGGCGAAAGGGGTGCTCCAAATCACAGACCCGCTGCAGCCTTGCCCTTAGACACCACCCAGGTCTGTCCCCCAACTTCATAGACCAGGAAACTGAGGCCCAGAGAGAAAGAGGTGAATTTGCCTAGGTTTCTCAGCTGACGGGTGGCACGGCCTGAACAAGAACCCAAATTTCTTGACCTCTGGTCCAGTACCCTTTTCCAAAGGAAAAGGAAAACATGGTTTTGCGAGAATAACACAGAGACCGGGCCAAATAAGTCAAAATGAGGACTAGGCACTTGAAGGTAGGAGCCCTGTATCTGCGACGCGATTCTCCGTTAACCTGCCGGGTGACCTGGGGCAGAAAGCAACCCCCAACCCTGGTCTGGATCCAGTTTCCTCCCCTGCTCCGCGGGACGCTGTCCAGGGGCCGAGTGGGGTCTAACACCCTCACCAGCACCTTCCACTCTGGAGTGAGAGGGACAGGTACAAGAGCGCCGCTGCCGCCTGGGATCTCTGCACAGCCACTTCACAGGCAGCCTGAGAAACGTCCGTTGCTCCACCAGGCGGAGTTCTGCCCCGCGAGTCTTCATCCCAGGTAAGGCCCCCACCACCTCGTGCACTGAGTCTACGCGCGGGCCTTTTCCTTTGAGCCAGGGATACACCCGCCGCCGCCCCTGCGCCGACCCCCACAGGTCTGCGCTCATGCACATCGCCTTGCATCCGTTCAGTTACCGGCACCCGCTCCCTCGCTCGCAAACTCCCGCACTAGCCCGGCCTCCGCCTCTGCTCGCGCGCGCGGGGTGCTGGAGCCTCACCGCGGGCGCTCTAGCCCCGGGCGGGTTCCCGGGAAGCCGCGGCGAGCGCGGGGAGGGGAGGATCCCGGCAGAGATGGGTAGGGTGCCAACGCCCAGGCCCCGCCCTCTCCACCCGGCCCCGCCCCCGCAGGGCCCGCCCCGGCCGGCAGGGAGGATGTGAGCTCACTCCCGCCTCCATGTTCCCGGAGTCGCCTGGAAGCGTCCGCCCAAGGTCGCGGGCCGCTTGGGGAGTCAGCAGCGCGCCAGGCCCCTTCGGACCCCACAAGCATTAGGTGCCTTCTTGATGGGAACGGAATGAACGCGGGCGGCGGCGGGACCGAGGCAGCGCCCAGTTTGTAACCGCCGCGCCGCCCGTGCCCGCGCACGCCACACCCCAGCGCGCTTCCGGCCGGGCCACGTGACCGCGCGTGCACGTGTTCCGGCCTCACCGCTTCGCCGCTCCGCCGCTCCGAACCTCCTCCTGGTCACCCCGGCATTCGTCCACGCGGAGCCGGCTTGGGCGGGGCCCGGGAGGCGGCGGCCGGGGAAGCCGCGGAGACGCGAGCGGCGAGCGTCGCAAGGGAGCAGGCCCGGGCAGGCAAGCGGCGGCCTCCGCCATGAACCCCAGGGGCCTGTTCCAGGACTTCAACCCCAGTAAGTTTCTCATCTATACCTGCCTGCTGCTCTTCTCGGTGCTGCTGCCCCTCCGCCTGGACGGCATCATCCAATGGAGCTACTGGGCCGTCTTTGCCCCCATATGGCTGTGGAAGCTTCTAGTCGTCGCAGGCGCCTCCGTGGGCGCGGGCGTTTGGGCCCGCAACCCTCGCTACCGCACCGAGGGAGAGGCCTGTGTGGAGTTCAAAGCCATGCTGATCGCTGTGGGCATCCACCTGCTGCTGCTCATGTTCGAAGTCCTGGTCTGCGACAGGGTGGAGAGGGGCACCCACTTCTGGCTGCTGGTCTTCATGCCTCTCTTCTTCGTGTCCCCCGTGTCCGTGGCTGCCTGCGTTTGGGGCTTTCGACACGATAGGTCGCTGGAGCTGGAGATCCTGTGCTCGGTCAACATCCTGCAGTTCATCTTCATCGCCCTAAAGCTGGACAGGATTATTCACTGGCCGTGGCTGGTGGTGTTTGTGCCCCTGTGGATCCTCATGTCGTTCCTTTGCCTGGTCGTCCTCTATTACATCGTCTGGTCCCTCCTGTTCCTGCGGTCCCTGGATGTGGTTGCCGAGCAGCGGAGAACACACGTGACCATGGCTATCAGTTGGATAACGATTGTCGTGCCTCTGCTCACTTTTGAGGTCCTGCTGGTTCACAGATTGGATGGCCACAATACATTCTCCTACGTCTCCATATTTGTCCCCCTTTGGCTTTCCTTACTAACTTTAATGGCCACAACATTTAGGCGAAAGGGGGGCAATCATTGGTGGTTTGGCATTCGCAGAGACTTCTGTCAGTTTCTGCTTGAAATTTTCCCATTTTTAAGAGAATATGGGAACATTTCATATGATCTCCATCACGAAGATAGTGAAGATGCTGAAGAAACATCAGTTCCAGAAGCTCCGAAAATTGCTCCAATATTTGGAAAGAAGGCCAGAGTAGTTATAACCCAGAGCCCTGGGAAATACGTTCCCCCGCCTCCCAAGTTAAATATTGATATGCCAGATTAAACTCCTAGAGAGGACCCAGGCACACACAGACTCCACTTTGCCTTTGCCTCTTGTTCATTCATCCCAAACCTGGAAATGGAAACAGGCTTCAAACACTCGTCTCACGCCGTGTTTGAGATCACCGCCTCATCAGTATGCACCATAGATGGAGGTGGTTTCAGTATGTGGGTGTGTGTGGTGTGTACCTGGGTAAGAGACTTGCTTTCCAGGTTCGCACTTTCAGGTGTAGCTGGGGGCAGTAAGTCGAATTGTTTTAGTAGGTCCTCAAAAGGAATAACCACACAGCTGTTTGTTTAAATGCTACTGTACCTATCAAAAGTATTGTTTAAAAAGTATTTTTATACACTGCTAATCTACAATTGTATTTCAGATTGTGCCTGTCATAACAATAGCAAATGTAAAAAGTTCTCTTTCCCACCACTTGTTTATAAACCTCATAGTTGATATTTTTAGTGTTCCTACTGTTAAAATACTCTCTCCTTGGGCTTTGCTGATACTGGTCTTTAATATTCTGATAGGTGAATTTTTCTAATGGAATGAACCCATGCATATATAGTATTTATATGAATATTTTAGCAGTGTAATATGTTGAATTCTAGTTGTCTGCATTACCATGTATTACGTTAAAGTATTTTTTAAAGCTTAGGTGTGAAGATACGTGTCTATTGCAGATGTCCTTGAAAACTGCATAAAACAGTATGTGCCTGGTGTGGATCTTACCAAAGTACTAGACATGAATGTAGGGACTGCAAATCCCATGGGTCTTAATATTTAGGTGTTAGTAACCAAGGTCTCTGGTAGTACCCGTTAGTAGAGGAAGAGGCCACTGCCCTTGGGAACTTGTGACAGGCTCTAGTGTGGTACCAGGCCATAAAGTGACACTGTTATTTAGCACCTTGAATTTTTCCACACAGGTAGTAACTGTGTGGAAATAAGCAACAAGTGGTTTGTCCGTTTCTAAGAATCTTAAACTATTAGTTGGCTGTAGTGTGAAGCATTACTTGTCATTGGAAAGATGGAGAGAGTGGCCTTAACTGGAAGTGGTCAGTAGAAGCAGGTGTCATTTTAAGGGCCAAACTTTAATCTGTCAGCAATAGGGAAACAACTGTTCAAATTCTCTTTGTAGATAAGAACAGGGTTTCTTTTTTCTTTTCTTTTGTTTTTTTGTTTGTTTGTTTGTTTGTTTTGTTTTGTTTTGAGACAGTTTCACTCTTGTTGCCCAGGCTGGAGTGCAATGGCACAATCTCGATCTCAGCTCGCCGCAGCCTCCGCCTCCCGGTTCAAGCGATTCTCCTGCCTCAGCCTCCCGAGTAGCTGGGATTACAGGCATGCACCACCACGCCTGGCTAATTTCGTATTTTTAATACAGACAGGGTTTCTCCATGTTGGTCAGGCTGGTCTCAAACTCCTGACTTGAGGTGATCTGCCCACCTTGGCCTCCCAAAGTGCTGGGATTACAGGCGGGAACCACTGCACCCGGCAAGTACAGTGTTTCTTTAGGTGCTGGTGGTACACCAGGGAATCAGGGCAGAAGCTGGATCCTGCAAGAGTAATGTTTGAGAACAAATAAATACTTTCGAAAGGAGGTCGAAACAAAAAGGAGTGTAGGTGTTATTACTGCAGAGAAGACTGAATGGAGTCCACTTTTCTTATTAGTAACTTACTAAAAATTATCTCAACTGGGCTCCACACACTTTGCCCTGGCCATGAGGCAAACTTGTTGGGTTTGGAGAAAAACATATAACCCTAAATTCACTATTTTTGCCCTATATAAAACATTAAAATTACATGCTCTGTACACATGCTGTCGACAAAAGCCAGCTCTAGGAACCTGAGTGCCAGAATGCCTGAGGGAGGTACAGCTGGGCTTAGTTGGCTGGGATTGAGCTCGCTGTCTGAGGGAGCTCGCTCTGTCTCTCTCACACTGGCAGTTTACACCAGCCGGCAGCCCTGAGCAGCAGTGGGTGTAACTTTTTATAAATAAGGATTCATTGATTCATTCATATTCTCAATATTTCTTGAAGACCTACCCTGAGCCAAGCATGGTGCCAGGCAGTGGGGATGCAGTGGAGAGCAAACAGCCCTGCCCATGCAAAGTGTCCTGTATGGTGAGAAGTGTGAGCTGCACCCACAAAGGGAAAGAGCCCAGTGTAGCTTTTGCAAAATGCAGGGAAGGATGCTGCTAGCCTCAGGGTGACCTAGAACTTTAAGCTCATCTTTGTTTTCAGGAGCCCAGTGCCTCCCCTCCACCCCTAAAGAACATCTCAAAGACGTGGATTTTCATTTCAGTAAGATTTAGGGGTGCATGGGCAGGCAGTGCTGGAGGAATTGGGAGGCAGGTTTGGAGGCTGCAGTGGGACCACTGGCCCCTCCTGGCTACAGTTTCAGGCCAGGAGCTTGTTGGCACCTGGTGCAAACTCCCGAACCTGAGGGGTCCCCCACAACCCCCCAGCCCATCTTAACCTCCTCTTCCCCCAAGCTATCTGGTGTTGGAAAGCCAGCATCTAGTGTGGAAACAAGCTTTCTCACCAGGTAGGCCATCCGCTGTCAGGACCATTAGGTAAAAACAGAAGTGACAGGTTGTAGGAAGTCGTTCGGTCTGCGAGGCTGCGAGCACTTCAGTGCCTGGGATTTACCTAACTGCCATGAAACACTGATTATCCACCATTCGGCATGTGTCAGATTCTGTAACTATTTCTCCTGTGATGTATCAGTCAGCTTTTGCTGCAAAACAGCATCAGAAATCTCAGTGGTCTACAACTAGATTCCCATTCTTGGGTAGTCTACAAGTTGGCTTCTAGGTTATGCTCCAGGCTGGGGGTCTGATCACGTCTGCTCCACAACATGTCCCGTATTCTGGGTCCCTGGTTGAAGTAGCAGCTTACCTTGGGCCGTGTTCTTTCTCATGGCAGAAGCACAGGAGGCCAAGCCCTACCTTGCAAGCACAAATACAGCCCCTGCTCACTTTCTGTTGGCCACAACACATGGCCATGCCTGACCTCTGTGGGGTGAGGCAGTGCATGGCCAAGGAACAAGCACAGTCCACACAGGGGGCTGTCACTCTGTGACCTCAGTATTACAAAATGGTTCTCAAGGAGTCGCAAAATGTGTGGCAGATCATCCATGATTTGTTTCCCGTGTGCTTTACGAATATCCTGAAATTTTTAAAAGCTGTTTCCATTAGAAGGGATCTGTTGGGGATTTGAGGTGAGATGAGAAAGACCCTGCATTCCAGCCCCTCAGTTAGCAGTGGTGAGGCCGGAGTACTCCACACAGGACAGTTTTAGGAAAGTGCTGGAATCCAAAGCTTCTCCGGAGGGCTATGCAAGGCGCTTTGGAAAGGCGAAGCCCAGGTGCAGGGAGCCCAGCCATGTAGGTAGAAGCAGCAGATGGTGAGGGAGGCCATCCCCACCTGGCCCTGCCAGGGCCCTGACTCAGTGAAGGAAGCTGTTGGGATACAGGTCATTCAGCCGGGCAGGAAAGATGGGATGAAGCCCAGCAAGTTCACAGGGATCCGGGAAGTTGCGTGGCTGGAAACCCAGGCAGGGCTGCACCACAGGGACCATTTGCTGGAGATGCAGCACTTGCCACGGCCACCACCACTGACAGCATGACACCCACAAAAAGGGAGCCTTCAGCCGCACCCCTGCTGCTGCGAGTACTTCCTCAGCTGTCTGCCATGAGCTTAAGGTTAAGTACCAAGAGGGAGGATATGATTGGGCAAACCTCAGGTATGTGTTCATTCTGTAGCTTCCAGAACATGCGAGGAGAGAGCATCTGGCTCCTTTGTCTCGAGGAGGAGGGGGCAGGTCTCTGCCAGAACTCACTCGATAAAAGATTTTCCCAAAAGGAATGGTGTTCAGATGACAAAAGTCCACTACACCACTTTCCTTGGCTATCTGACGCACCCCCATCTTCCCATGCGCGCACCTCAGAAATCAGGCTCCCACCTGACATAACACAACCATGCCTCACAAAAAGACAGTGGTTTATCCCTTCCCTAGGAGAAAAGAGAGGCAATGCCAAGCTGCTTCATCAACTGTTAATACTTCTTCCAGCCCGCAACCCAGGATATCTGCAGGTGTCTCTCCCTCTGGTTTGGTCATGGCTCTCTCTGTTCTAGAATGTATGGGTTAAAGTCGGCTGCCACACCATGCCCTCGGCAGTGTGGTCCAGCGACCCCTGAGGGTCCTCAAGGTCCTTCCTTTCCCAACCCCATGTGGTTTTCTTCAGTCAGGATACCATACTGCAACAGACCGAAGGCGGAAGCAGCTATGAGGATGCAGCAGCCTTCTGTTAAGCCAGGCTTTAAGGATCTGCAAAAATGTAAAACAATGCCACTCCTACTGATGAAATATATTGTTTTGGAAAATATAGGTTTAAAAATTTTTTTAAGTTAACATGTCATGGATGTATAGTCTTAAAATGGATGAATAAATGTTTTTCAGAGTTATTGGCTTTAACTTCTAAGATGCTAAATGTTGACGTAGCTCATAAACAAAAGCCCGTTGAGGTCCTCAGTCATTTCAAGAGTGTGAGGGGGTCTTGTGACCAAAGCATTTGAGAACTGCTGTCCTATATTATCATGGGGGAAAGAGAGGATAAAGAAAATAGAAGTTTAATGAATTAAAATCTGTGCTTTAACCTTTAGCCTAACCCCTGAATAGGCTTGAGTGGGGGGTTGAACGATGAATTGTTTCTGAATAAAAACCTAGCATATTGGAGAAGTTAAATATCTGTAATGGGTACTTTAGTTTAAGATTATTAGTTATGAGCTTGAGCTCTATTGCTAGTAAGAGGCCTAAGGTGGTTACACCTAGGGCTGTGAGCTTTAGGTGAAGTGGTATAGTTGTTTGGGGGGGATGAAGCAGGAATAATACTGTTGGTCATGAGGAATCCAGCAAAGATACTGCCGATTGTTAGGTGCTTAATTGAGTTAATTAGGAAGGGATTATTTTCATTAATAATAGAGTTATGAAGTGAGGTTGTCCTATTAGAGTGAGGAAAATAATTCGGGTACTATAGACAGCTGTTAAAAAGGTGGCAATAAGAGTAATAGAAAGGGCTCAGGCGTTGGTGTGTGATGTATTTGCGGTTTCGATGGTAAGGTCTTTAGAGTAAAAGCCTGTGAGGAAAGGCATATCTGTAGGTGCAAGGCTGCCAATAATAAGGGAAGAGGAAGTGAAGGGTCAAGTCTTGAATAGTCCTATTTTTCGGATATCTTGTTCATCATTGAGGTTATGGATAATGGAGCCTGAACATATAAATAATATAGCTTTTTAAAAGGCGTGGATGCAGATGTGAAGGAATGCTAGGTGTGGCTGATTAATACCAATTTTGACTATCATAAGGCCCAGCTGGCTTGAGGTGGAGACTGCACCTGCGCAGGTGCTAGGCGGGGCCAGCAGTGGGCGTGGTCTTTCCGGGCCCGGGATTGGTGAAGGCTCCGGGGCTGACGAGGCGAGGCCGGAGCCCTCCCCAGTTTCCTGCTATCCCGAGCCGGGCGGCTCGCCCAGGATACGGAGCCCGGCGGTCACGGGGGAGAAGGTAGCTGTCGGGCATTCCCCTGGCGCTGAAGGGCAGATTGCTGTAAGTAGGGTGGTAATAGCCCCTAGACATAATGTAAAGGTTTGGATTAATAGGTTATTTTCTATTAAAGAGTAGAAACGGATGAGTAGGAAAACTGCTACAACTACAGTGCTGGAGTGGAGCAGGGCTGAGACTGGGGTTGGGCCTTCTATGGCGGATGGGAGTCAGGGATGGAGGTTGAATTTAGCTGACTTTCCTGCTGCTGCTAAGTAATTAATGGAAGGGTGTCGGGGATAGGGTTTAGAATATACGCTTGTTGAAAGTCTCATGTGTTGGAGGATAAGAGAAATCGTGCTATAGCTAAAATAAAGCCAGTATCGCCGATGCGGTTGTACAGAACTGCTTGGAGGCCTGCTTTTGTTAGCATCTGCTCGGCCGTATCATCAGCCAATTAGAAAGACATGATTCCTACGCCTTCTCATCTGATAAAGAGTTGAAAGGGCTGGGCGCGGTGGCTCAAGCCTGTAATCCCAGCACTTTGGGAGGCCGAGGTGGGCGGATCACGAGGTCAGGAGATCGAGACCATCCTGGCTAACACGGTGAAACCCCGTCTCTACTAAAAATACAAAAAAATTAGCCTGGCGTGGTGGCGGGCACCTGTAGTCCCAGCTACTCGGGAGGCTGAGGCAGGAGAATGGCGTGAACCCGGGAGGCGGAGCTTGCAGTGAGCCGAGATCGCGCCACTGCACTCCAGCCTGGGCGACAGAGCGAGACTCCGTCTGGAAAAAAAAAAAAAGAGTTGAAAGAGGTTGTTCGTGGTGACCAGAATTAATACTGTGATGAGGAAAATAAGTAAATAATTGAAAAATTGATTGTTAGGGTCTGAGTTTATGTATCATATTGATAATGCTACAACAGATCAGGTAACAAATAGTGCTACTGGGATAAATATTGTGGAAAAGTAGTTTGAAGCTTAGAGTTTAAGAGTTTGGATTGTCATTCAATGTCAGTTTGAGATAATGACTTCTTGGTCTGTACATATAAACACTGTTGGGATGAGGCTAACGGTGAAGGCGCATACGATAGATATTTTTACGTAGTTTGGGTATGAACCTTTTTTGCAGGGGTTGACTAAGGTGATAATAATTGGTAGGATTAAGGGGTTTAGGGCTATTATAGTAGTGGAAAAATACATATTTGTCACTTTTATTTGGAGTTGCACCAATGTTTTTGGTTCCTAAGACCAATAGACAACTCTAATTCTTTAAAAGTTGAGAAAGCCATGTTGTTAGGCATGGGGGCACAAGTTAGCTGTCCTTGCGTACTTTCTTGGTAGATAAGTTGCAGGCTTCTATTATTAGATCCACAATCTAAGGTTTTGGTTATACTATAGCTACAGCATGTAAACTCCATAATAATTTTAGGTTTTAAGGGTAATAGAAGGATAGGTGCGACATGTATAAATATTAATGTATTTTCTCGTGTAAAGGAAGGTTTAATACTGTCAATGTAATATGTGAGTGTCCCTTGTTGTATCATGATTAATACATATAGGGAGTAGAGGGCTGTAATTAGTATGTTAAGTCCTGTAAGCATAATAGTGATATTTGATCAGGAGAATGAAGCTATGGTCACAAAGAGTTATCCTACTAGATTAATGGTAGGGGGTAAGGCAAGGTTAGTGAGATTTGCTAGAAGTCATCAAGAGGCTATTAGTGGAAGCAGTATTTGAAGGCCTCGGGTAAGTAATATGGTTCGGGTATGGATTTGCTCGTAGTTCAAATTTGCTAGGCAGAATAATAAGGATGAAGTAAGTCCGTGGGCAATTATAAGGGTGACTGCACCTGTAAAGCTTCAAGGGTTTTGGATGAGGATAGCTGTGATAACAAGTGCTATATGGCTTATGCAGGAGTAGGCAATAAGTGATTTTAGATTGGTTTGTCATAGACAAATAGAGCTTGTCATAACCATTCCTCATAGGGATAATATGAGGAATGGGTAGGCTATATATTCTGTTAGGGGGCTGAGGATAAGGGTAAGCCATATTACACCACAGCCGCCTAGCTTTAGGAGAACTGCTGCAAGTACTATTGAGCCGTCAATAGGGGCTTCTACGTGGGCTTTAGGGAGTCACAGGTGAAGTCCGTATAGAGGTATTTTCACTATAAAAGCCATAATACATGCTAGTCATATAAGATTATTGGATCAGGAGGCTAATAGTTCTTGGGTGGTAAATATCATTACTAGCATATTTAGTGAAACTGAGGTATTTTGAATGTAGACAAGTGTAACAAGTAGAGGGACAGATCCTACTAGTGTATAAATAGGAAATATGAGCTGGCATTGAGGCGCTCTGGTTGCTTACCTCAGCGGGTGATGATAATCAGGGTAGGAATTAGTGTAGCTTCAAAGAGGATATAAAATATAATTAGTTCTGTGGCTGTGAATGCTATAATTAAAATCTGCAGGGAAACCAATATAGAAATATAGAGCTTTTTTTCATGGGGGTGATTCATTGGGCAGGTGATATTGGCTTGCTGGAGTTTGTAGTCAGGCTGTTGAGATTAGAAGGGGGGATGTCAGCGGGTCAGAAAAGATTAATGAGAAGTTGGGTGAGTTATCATTTAATTGGTTAACAAACAATAGGGTAATGAGGCTGATGAGTAGACTGTGGGTAGTCATGTTGATTCAGATTATAGAATTTTTAGAGAATCATGTTATTGGTAACAGTATAATTGTTGGAATAATAATTTTTAGTATTGAAGTAAGTGTAGGTTTTGTACGTAATCTAGACCATATGTGTTAGAGATTGAAACTAGTAAGGCAAGAACTGCGGCTTCACAGGCAGCAAATACTAGGAGGATGATGGGTGTTATGGATGCTAGAATGAAATGTATATTTAAAGTTGTAAGAGTAATTATGATAAATATTGATAGTATGATGGCTTCTAGGCATAATAGGGATGATATTAGGTGGGATCGATAGACTAATACTCCCAGTAGTGCTATGGTATATGTCAATATAATATTGATATAAATAGAGGGCATTTGGCAAATATGGCCTATCATAATCTAATGCGTCAAAATCATTTATTTTGACTTAAACTACTTACCAATTCAACTCAGTCTAATCCTTTTTGGGTTCATTCATAAGTTAAGCCTAGGATTAAAATGATAACTAGTAGAAGGGCTGTGCTGATTGTTAGTGTCAGGTTGTTTGATGGGCTCATGGTAGGGGCAGTAGTAGAGCGATTTCTAAGTCAAAGAGGAGAAATGTCATGGCTACTAGGAAAAATTTTATGGAAAAGGGGAGGTGCGTGGAGGTTATTGGGTCAAATCCGCATTCATAGAGGCTATATTTTTCTATATAAATGTTAAGTTGTGGGAGCCAAAATGTAATTATTATTAGTAATAGGGCCATTAAGGTGTCGGTTACTAGGGCTAGTGTCAGGTTAATTACTCTCTTTCGGATACTATGGAAACTAATTGTTTGGAAGTCAATGGTACTATTTATACTAAAAGAGTAGGGTCCTCATCAGTAGAAAGAGACCTATAAGAATAGTCATACTACATCTATGAAGTGTCAATATCAGGCGGCGGCTTCAAAGCCAAAGTGGTGGTTGGATGTAAAGTGGAATTTTAATGGGCGGAGGAGGCAGATAGTGAGAAATGTTGATCTGATAATAACATGAAGTCCGTGAAAACCTGTGACTATAAAGAATGTTGGGCCGGGCACCGTGGCTCACGCCTGTAACCCCAGCACTTTGGGAGGCTGAGGCAGGTGGATCACGAGGTCAGGAGATCAAGACCATCCTGGCTAACACAGTGAAACCCCATCTCTACTAAAAATACAAAAAGATTAGCAAGGTGTGGTGGCGGGCACCTGTAGTCCCAGCTACTCGGGAGGCTGAGGCAGGAGAATGGTGTGAACCCAGGAGGCGGAGCTTGCAGTGAGCTGAGATCGCGTCGCTGCACTCCAGCCTGGGCAACACAGTGAGACTCCCTCTCAAAAAAAAAAAAAAAAAAAAAAAAGAGAATGTTGAGCTGTAGATTCCATAAGAGATAGTAAAAGGGGTCTCGAAATGTTCTGAGATTTGTAGGAGGGTGAAGAGTAAAAGGGGTCTCAAAATATTCTGAGATTTGTAGGAGGGTGAAGTAAATACCTAAAGTGACTGTGATGGAGAATGCTTGAATTATTTGCTTTCGATTACCTTCTATTAGGCTGTGGTGGGCCCAAGTAATTGAAACTCCTGATGCAAGTAATACAGACGTATTTAGGAGGGGTACTTCTAAGGAGTTGAGGGGAAAAATGCCTGTTGGAGGTCAATGTCCCGCTAATTCTGGAGTCGGGGCTAGAGTAGAGTGGTAGAATGCCCAGAAGAAACCAGCAAAGAAGAATATTTCTGAGATAATAAATAGAATTATTCCCTATTGGAGGCCTTTTTGGACAACTGTTGTATGGTGGCCTTGAAATGTACTTTCTTGGATAATGTCATGTCATCACTGGTGTATCGTTAGTGTGTTGGTTAGTAGGTCTAGGGTTAAAAGAGTGATAGAATTAAAGTGAAATCCATGGCCAGGCCAGATGTTATTAGGAGAGCTGAGAGAGCTCCTGTCAGTCGTCAGGGGCTGGGTTTGACTATACGGTAGGCATGTGTTTGGTAGGTCATTATGTGTTGTCATATAAAGGCTTACTAGTAGTGTCAAGACATAAGCCTGAATAAGGGCTATGGTGAATTCGAGAATGGTTAGTAGTATTAGAATAATGAAAGCAATTGAAGCTATGGGAAGACTAATAGTTGATAGTACCAGTGTGGGTCCCCTGATTAAATGTATTAGCAGGTGGTCGGCTGTAATGTTGGCTGTTAATCACACAGCTAATGCTATTGGTGAATGGATAGGCTAATGGTTTCAATGAGTACTAGTATAGGGATAAGTGGCATAGGTATGCCTTGTGGTAAAAAGTGAGCTAAGGAGATTTTAGTTTTAAAGTGGAAGCCTGTAATTACTGCACCTGCTCACAGGGGACTGCTATACCTAGATTTATTGATAATTGGGTAGTTGGTATAAATGAATGGGGTAGAAGCTGGAGGAGGTTGGTTGAGGCAATGAAGATAATTAGGGATATCAGTATAAGGGATCAGGTTCATCCTTTAATGTCATGGGTAATTATTATTTGTTTTAGTGCAAGTTGAATTATCATTGTTGAATGGAAATTAATCGATTACTAATTAGATGACTGGAAATTGGAAATAGCATGGCAGGAAATAGAATGATTAATATTACTGTGGGTAGACCTAGAATTGTTGGGGTAGTAAAAGAGGTGAATAGATTTTTGTTCATTTTAATTCTCAGGGGGTCTTATGCTTTTGTGTTTTGACTATTTTTGGTGCAGGGGTAATATGATAAATGAAATTTGATAATTTTAGCTGAATAATGGAGAATAAATTTATGACAGGATAATAATGGATCACGTGACAGTGTCTAGTTGAGGCATTCACTGCAGAGACGTATACATCCCTTCAGTCTTCAACTTCAAAGGCTAATTATTCAGGGCCTAGCAGGGAAGGAAAAACACAGGTGACTGTCCTTATTTCTGCAACATAGCACAGGACAGCCTCTCTCCACTCCTGATCCTTGTCCTCTGCAGCACCTCGGTGAGTCAGGTCACTGAATACAGCAGGATAACTCACACCTTCATTCGGGGGCCTGAACCCTTTGCTGGTCCTGTTGGCATCTTCCATTTAATCTCAGCACGAGACATGGACGTGCTCAGAGGAGCCTGGGGGATCCCCTGGAAGCTGGCCATGAGCCTCTGTCCTTGTTTTGCAGCGGCAACGCTATTTCCCCATGATGGTCTGTCAAAGGGGGAGGTGGGGGTTTTCCCGTGGGCTGGGGTAGTTGATCCTGACTACCACGGGGAAACGGGTGGACAGTCACACCCAAAGCTCACCAGCCACCTTCTCTGTTTTCAGGATGTCCTGTTTGTTAAACAGCGTCACTGCGGGGAAGGGAGGGTGGAAGTGGGTTTTGAAACCTTCCTCCACCGCAGCAGCTCTCTCGCTCCCTCCCAGTCCCTCTGCCTGTACCCCTGCTCCGCCCCTGGCTCTGGAGCCCCGGTACCCTGTGGTGTGGCCGTGCTGGGCCCTCGAAGCTGGGCCGTGTGCTTCCAGCAGAGCATCAGCAACACTCTGGGACAGGATCTTGGACCACATGTTCCATCATGTCTCTTGTCCCCTCCCAGCCCTGTCATAGGCCTGCCCTCTTGGACGTGTAGCTGCCTGCCTTCTTCTCTCCACACCAAGGCCCCCTACACCGGCCCCCTCTTGACCTGGGCAGCAGAGCTGAAATATGACTGGCCACTCATGCATGGCAGAAGTCCCATCCCTCACGGCCATGCTGGCATTTTGACCTGGCCCTTTCAGGCTCTAACCCAGTGCCAGGAGTAGTGTGGGAAGTTCAGACTCGTTCACCAGCCTGAGACCCTCCCAGGCCAGCCCCCTACATACTCCATAACCAGTAACCAATGAGAACAGGCCAGGGTTCCAGGCCAGTGTGACACATCCAGCCAGGGCTGCCCCTCAGCACCCAAACCCCCACCACCCAGCTGCCCGCCACTCCCGCCACCCCATCTCCCACTCTGCAGCCTGTTCAGTGACAGGGCTCCCTGGTTGGGGCCCTTGCTGTCTTGAACATCACTTAAGGCTCCTTGCTGTACTCAAGGCCTGCCCTGCTCTCCTCTGGGTTCCAGCTGGGCTCAGCCTCACATCCAGTCCTTGTTCCCTGCCCACTTCTTATCCCCTTGGATGGGACACCTGAACCTGGTCTCCCAGCTGACCCTGAGAACCAGACTGGACTCTGCTCTAGCCCAGGGGTGCATGCTATGACCCACAGGGGCTCTGAAAGTGTTAACCACACTCTCAACAGCTGAGGGATCAGCTGGGGCCACCAAGACCCAAGCCTCAGCCTCGGGAGGCCAGACAGGGCCAGGGTGTCTGGTCTAGCATAGTCCCTGATGGCTACCATCCTCCTAACAGGCATCAGGCAGAAGCCATTAGTGGGAAGGAGGGCCTTGCCTTGGAGGTCCCTGGAGAACTGTTTGAGGGCCATTGGCAGAATTTAGCACAAGCTGAGACATTTCATGCAGGCCACCCAGGGGTCCATGGCTGGCCTGTCCAGAAAGGAAAAAGGTACAGGTGTGGCCCTCAGGAGGGCAGCCAGGCCTGTGAGCCTCCAGTGATACAAGTACTGGAGGGATATCCAGTGATACAAGTATGGGAGGGACCACCTGGAACCAAGCAGGACCTGTGGACAGCTGCCCCAGGGAGGAGGAAGAGGTAGTGCTTGAGTGTGAGGTGAGCTTGGTGCAGAAATGGGGTGTCACAGCATGGGCAGGCCCAGGACAGTGGAGATGGACAATGAACGCATCAGTCAGGGTACCTTTGGAGATCACTGTCAGTGACTTAAACAATAAGGAACGTTACAAGAAATCCAGAGGCAGAGTGGCCAGTGAGCAGGGTCCCTTGTTCAACAATTCACCAGGGGTCTCAGTGCTGTCTCCCACCTCTCTGTCGTGTCACCCTCATCCTCAGTTGTTGGTGATAGCTGCCCAAGTCACCTGACACAGCTGCAGGTGTCCCCTACAGATGAGGGGATGGCCAGTAGAAGGGAACAGTTTACCCAAGCATCTCCTTTAATCAGGGAGGAAAACCCTCCGCAGAACCCCTGGGGACTCTTCCTTTATTCCCCTAGGTTGAGGTCAGGGCTCAGACAAATCCTGGCAAACGGGGTGCAGCCGCCACAAGGGTGCAGGCCTGCCATGGTTCCCACCTGACGGTGTGGAAGATGAGCTCCCAAGCTGAGGGCTTCCACGCATGGCAGGGGAAGAGTGGGGACTGCCAAAAAAAAAAAAAAAAAAAGGAAAAGAACCTAAATGCCCAGGAATTGGGGATTAGTTAAATATATTATACATACATGTGCTGGAATTTTTTGTTTGTTTGTTTTTGAGTCAGGGTCTTGCTCTGTCACCCAGGCTGGAGTGCAGTGGCACAGTTATAGCTTACTGCAGCCTGGAGCCTCCTGGGCTCATGATCCTCCCACCTAAGCCTTCCAAGTAGCTGGGTCTACAGGCACGTGCCATCGTGCCTGACTAATTTTTGTCTTTCTGGTAGAGACGAGGTCTCTATGTTGTCCAGGCTGGTCTTGAACTCCCAGGCTCAAGTGATCCTCCCACCTCAGCCTACTGAGTAGCTGGGACTATACCACTATACCCAGTTAAATTTTTATTTTTCATTTTTTGTAGAGACAGGGTCTTGCTTTGTTGCACAGGCTGGTCTCAAACTCAAGTGATCCTTCTGCCTTGGCCTCCCAAAGCATTGGAATTACAGGTGTGAGCCATCGTGCCCTGCCTAGGCAGTCTTTTAAAAAGATGTTTTACGCAGAATTTGGTAAATTCTTTGAATATTGAATATTGAGTAAATTCTTTGAATACTGAGTCCAAGAAAACTCAACATTATACTAAGTGGAGCTGGGGGAGGCAAGACAGGGGCTAAGAGGGAAATGCGGCCTAAAACACTCTGTTAAGGTGTGTGGGAAAAAGCAGTCTGGAAGAAAATAAGCCAAAGTGACACCGGTGCTTTATTTTTCGACTTTTCTGTATTGAACCGTTTTTCTACAATGAGCGCGTCTAACTTTTATATTCAGGAGGGTAATTTCTACGACTGCTCCAGGGCCAGTGAGTACAGAGAGGAAGAAGGTCTGAGCCACGTGTGTGGCGGATCTAATAAGGTGGAGCGGGCAGGGTAGGAAGAATGAGGAATTTAGCACAAGCTGAGACTGAGATGTGACCCAGGTGCTGAGGCGGGGGACAATTCAGGAGCACTTCCTGGTGGGGAGGCAAAGGGGCCTCCAGAGGGACCACCTCCAGGAGGGCAGACGGCAGCAGCAGCCCCGCCCCAGGCCCCTGGGCCCTCGGTCCTTGCCTCAGGCTTCCCCTTCCGCTCACAGCAGGGCTTTCCTCTCCCCCTGCACTGCGCCTAACACAGCCAGCCCCCCTGGTGACAGCCTGCATTCATTTTTTTTTTTATTCTTTTGTATTAATTTTCAGTAGAGACGGGATCTTCCTATGTTGCCCGGGCTGGTCTTGAACTCCCAGGCTCAAGTGATCCTCCCACCTCGGCCTCCCAAAGTGCTGGGATTACAGGCATGAGCCACTACGCCTGGTCACAGCCCACGTTCAATAGCTGAAAGGGGGTCTCCCCATAGGCCCTATTACTTCCTGTGTGGTGTCACCTGGAACCTGAGCCCACCCTGAGCAGCCTCAGATTCTTACAAGCCCTGTGGGCAGTGGCCCCCCGCCCCAACAAAGACTGCTCCCAGGTCCAGCCATGGGGCTTGTTTCGGCTCTGGAGTAAGTGGCTGCCATGGTTGTCAGCACTTTCAGAGTGAGAGAATCTAGGGTGTACGGTTCTCTGGGGCAGACTGGCTGTTCCCCTCCATTCACTCTGGCACTTTGAAATCACACAGGTGTGGCTATCAGAATGCACTGGCACCATCCTAGAGCCAGAGCCAGAACACACCTTGACAGCAAAGGTCCCGGGAAAAAGAGCTCTCTGCTCCGGGGATGAGGCCTGGGTTTAAATACCCACAGGGGAGCTGTGCGACCCAGGACAGGCCACTGACCTCTCCCAGGGTCATCTTTGGAGGGTGAACTTGGTGAAATCACCAGCGTGGTCACCATTGTGAGCAAAGACGGCCTGAGACACAGAGGAGCCAGGCTGAACTCTGGTGTTCCTGAGTGAGGCTGGAGTACCCCAAGGGTTTCCCACCAAGCTCCCCCTGCCAGCCTTACAGGCATCCCCTGCAGCTGTGCCCACCCTCAGCGTGCAGCCACCCTGGTGGTCCATGATGCCGTGGGTCAGAGCATCCCTGCACTTGCTCACAGGCGCCCCCAAGTGGCTTGCCCTGGGTGGGCCACAGACATCACAGGGTTTCTCATGCTCTCCTCCCCGAGCCTGAGTGTCAGCTGGGCCCTGCCTGTTTATAACCCCACCGTGCCTGGTGCCTGGTAGGTGATCAACAAATGATTCCTAAGCAAGGGAAGCAAGCACTGGGTGTGGGCCCCCAGGTGACTCACTGATAGACACACCCCCAACCCCTGGCTGCTAGGACAAGGGACAGAGGCACAAGCCAAAGGCAATTCACCCAGGGATACAGTGTGTTGGTCTCCTGTAGCGGCCACAGCAATACCATAAACTGGGTGACTGAACACAGGTTTGTTCTCCCACAGTTCTGGAGGGTAAAAGTCCAATATCAAGGTGTCAGCAAGGCCCTGCTTCCTTGTCAGGCTCTGGACGAGGATCCTCTCCCACTCTCTCCTCGTTTGCGGTGGCTTCTGGCAATCCTTGTCATTCTTGCCTTGTGGCTGCAACACTCCAATCTCTGCCTCCATCCTCACATGGCCTTCTCCCCCCAAATGTCTGCATCTGTGTCCAAATCTTCCTCTTATAAAACACCAGTCTCTAAATTAGGGCCCAAACGAATCCAGTATGACCCCATTTTACCTTGATTATATCAGTAAAGACCCCATTTCCACACAAGGTTACAAATGTAAGTATCAGGGGCTGGACTTGGATACATCTTTTGTTGGGGGTGGGGAGGGAACACAATTCAACCCCAGCAATAAGGGTCACAGGGCAGCTGCCCTAGAACCTGCCCACTCTCAGCCCTACCTTAGCCCAGTATGAGTGGGCCTAAATCCAAAGCAGGAGGATTCCTGCCAGCCTGAGGACACTTTCTCAGCCACTGGAACAGCCACTGCCCTCCAGGGTCATCTGGGAGCCTCCCTGCTGCCTCTCAGGACTTCTCTCCCAGACTTCGGGGCAGGGTGATCAGGGTCCTTCTGCCACCAAGAATCCCTCACGGCAGTGTGGGGTCACAGAGCGCTGAGCGGGAGGCTTGCCTGACAGAGGAATGCACAGCTGACCCAGAAACCCCCCGACTGGTCCCTTCCCCGAGAGTCAGTGACTGATAGCAGGGTGTCCACAGAAGCTCTGGAAGCACCAGAATGGAAAAGCGCCATCACACACATCCCCAGCACCACTCGGTGCCAGCGGCAGTGGGAGCTTCTGTTAGCAGAGGGAGGAGATGCCCTCTGAACTCTTCCTCCGTGGGGTTCTCAGCAGCCTCTCCCCTTTGTGAATGCTGGCAGCTTCCAGAATCTGGCCACGCCTTCAAGGACCAAGCTAAACTTGCAGTCCTCACCCTAGTCCATCTCTCTGTTTGGGGTTCTATGAAGGTCTGTAGCTGATGGTAAAATTCCTGCTCTTCCTTCAAGTCTTAGTTACAGTGCCACCTCCTTCAGGAGGCTTTCCTTGACACCTCCGATCTCATGGGGATGGATGGGTGGCGGGGGAGTCCCTGGCTTCCATGTCATAGCCCTTACCCTGTGGCCTCAGCACGGTCTGTTTCTACGTCTGATTCCATCAAACAGGACTGTGACTTCCTTGAGGGTTGGGTTGCGCTGGTTTTCCCTGGGTCCCTGATAGGCCTGGCATATTGTAAACGTAAGAAAAAAATGGATGGGTGAATGAGTGTGTCTGCCCATCCTCCTGAGCCAGCTTCTGGATTGTCCAAAGGGGATAAGGGGTGAGACTCTGGAGCATAGAGAAGGGAAGTTGGTGGCCAGCTGGGGCATGGGTGAAGTGAGAAGCACCCGGAAGCCCCTTGGCAGAGAAGTTGGGCTGGGCAGCCACAGCAGGGCAGCTGCTGGGAGTGGCAGTAGAAGGGCAAAGTTTCCAAGGCCACGGAGACAGACAAAGGCCAGCCAGAGCCACTGTGCTTGCTGGACCATGGACACATACGTGCTGGGCACAACCAGGGGACCTCATCCCATGGCTGGGGTCAGAGGGTGCAGAGCTGTAGCCAGCATGGCTCTGGACCCTGGGGCTCACTGCTTCTACCCCTAAGAGGCCAGCCAGAAATAGAAAGCTCTGCTCCACACCCACAGCAGACAAAGCCCAGTGCCTTCTTGGCATGGCCCAGACCTTCCCTCTCCCTGGACAGTGCAGTCTCTGCCAGAGGGACATACACCTTTTCAGCCAGAGGGAGCTGTGGCTGGGGCCATGAGCGGAACTGGCCCTCTGACCAGCAGGAGCCTGGCCTGGACAGCACAACCCAGTCCTCCAGAACGTGCCACTCACCTGTTAGCCATGGCTGAGAACTCCTGGGATCTCCAGCCCAGGGTGGCCTGAGACTCCTTAGCTCCCCCAGCGGCGGGTCCTGGCTGCCCTCAAGCCCTGGGGCTACATCTTTGCCTTCCACCCTCTCTAGAGCAGACACAAACTGTCACCCTCGCAGGCCGAGCACCTTCGTTTCCCAGTGGCCCTCTCATCCCAGAAGTACCAGGAGGCTGGAATCATGGAACCTTGGCTCAGTGCAGGGTGTGGGGACCTGGACCAACTGCAGCAGCCCCTCCTCACCCCAGTGCTACCCCAGGGGGACTTACTATACCCTCTTTGGGCTCACAGGCCGTCCTGATGTGTTTTTATGTGACAGGATGGGCTCAGGTCAAAGGCACAAGCAAAGCATGCGAAAGTGATGGCTGGGACCTGCAAAGGGAGGGAAAGGCTGTGTGTTCCCCACCACACAAGCCCAGGCAGGAAGTCCTGCTGCTGCCTGTGACTTGGAGGGGCTGGACTGACTTCCTGGTCACTGAGGCAAGTTCAGGACAGAGACCCTTGGCTAACCTCAGTCTTTCCCACTTCAGCCAGGGGAGGCGGGTCAGTGCTGGCAGTGGAGGGCTGAGCAGCGGCACTCCTGGAGGCTTCCTGCAGCCTAGAGAAACAAGATGCCCCAGAGCCACTCAGCCCTGTCCAGGTGCCCGGGTCCCTGTAATGATCCATGACGTGCACGCTAGGAAGGTACATAATTGCACTTCATCTGCGGGGTGCCCTATAGGTCCTCTTTCTGGAACACTCTTCAGTCTTTACCATAATCACTTGTGCAATTTCTGACTTCCCCCAAAGTCACTCTGGGAATGCAGGGACTGCTTGCTGCTTTGGAAAGACTGAGTATTGGGTGAAAATTCATTTCTTTTTCACGAGTTCAGAAAGGACTTGAAGTTTCTGCCAGAATTGTTTCTGCCCCTCCCCTTCTAACTGTGCTTTTCTGACTGCAGTATGGATTTCTCGGTTTGGAGATTTTTTTTCACATGGTCTTGAAACAATCCATTATTTTAGCTGCTTCAGTTAATTTAGTATTCCTTGAGTTTCTTTTTTTCCCCTAAGAGTTTTCACATAAGTATATAACTCAGCCACATCAACACTTTTTTTTTTTTTTTTTGATGGAGTCTCACTCTGTCACCCAGGCTGGAGTGCAGTGGTGCGATCTCGGCTCACTGCAAGCTCCACATCCTGGGTTCACGCCATTCTCCTGCCTCAGTCTCCTGAGTAGCTGGGACTACAGGCGCCCACCACCACGCTTGGCTAATTTTGTTTGTATTTTTTGTAGAGATGGGGTTTCACTGTGTTAGCCAGGATGGTCTCAATCTCCTGACCTCATGATCCGCCCGCCTTGGCCTCCCAAAGTGCTGGGATCACAGGCGTGAGCCACTGCGCCCGGCCTACACATATTTTTTTAAAACTGCTTTTGGTTCATTTTCTAGGTCATCTCTCCTTCGATACATCCAAACCCAAGCTCCTACCTCCTAGCCATTCCTTCTGGGGCCTAAGCTTGCTCATTCTTTCTCTCCATTCTTTGGCCTTGCCAGAGGGCAGTGCCAGGCTTCCCTGAAGAAAGAGCTTGGCCTCCAAAGCATCTTCTAATGTTGTCTACACTTGCTTTTTTTTTTTTTTTTTTTTTTTTGAGACAGAGTCTTACTCTGTTGCCCAGGCTAGAGTGCAGTGGTGTGACCTCGGCTCATGGCAACCTCTGCCTCCTGGGTTCAAGCAATTCTCCTGCCTCAGCCTCCCGAGTAGCTGGGCCTACAGGGATGCACCACCACGCCCAGCTAATTTTTGTATTTTTAGTGGAGACGGGGTTTCACCCTGTTGGCCAGGCTGGTCTTGAACTCCTGACCTCAGGTGATCTGCCCATCTCAGCCTCTCAAAGTGCACTTGCTCTTTCTTTTGATGGATTTTGAAGGTTGCTTTGGTTGCAGCTACTTGAAATAGGAGGTTTTCATTTATCTTCTTGATCTGGTAAGGTCAGACATCAGACCAATTTGTCTAAATATTTGGATTTCTCATCTTTCAGGTTTTTTTCTAAATTCTCTATTTTAAGCTTAAGGAAAGAGTTGGACTTTTTGAGTCCTTTATTTTTATTTATTTTTTTGAGTCGGAGTTTCGCTCTGTCACCAGACTGGAGTGCAGTGGCGTGATCTCAGCTCACTGCAACCTCCGCCTCCTGAGTTCAAGCGATTCTCCTGCCTCAGCCTCTCCTCCTCAACAGGAGAGACCATGTCTCAGCCTCCCATGTAGCTGAGACTACAGGCATGTGCCACCACTCCTGGCTAGTTTTATTTATATTTTTAGTAGACACAGGGTTTCACCATGTTGGCCAGGATGGTCTCGATCTCTTGACCTCGTGATCCGCCCACCTTGGCCTCCCAAAGTGCTGGGATTACAGGCGTGAGCTACCGCCCCCAGCCGAGCTCTTTATTAATTGCCTCCAACACTTCCTTTTTTTTAAAATAAGAAAATCATCTTATGAAACTGTAAAGCCCAGATAGGACTGACTTCATAGCAGTCCGCTGGTGCAGTAGCATTTTTTTGTTTTTGTTTTTTATAGAATCTTGCTCTGTCGCTCAGGCTGGAGTGCAGCAATGCGATCATGGCTCACTGCAGCCTCAACCTCCTAGGCTGAAGCAATTCCCCTGCCTCAGTATCCCAAGTAGCTGGGACCACAGGTGCATGCCACCATGCCCAGCTAATGCTTTTGATTTTTAGTAGACACAGGTCTCACCATGTTTCCTAGGCTGTCCAGTAGCTCCATGACATCCTCAGGTACCCACATCTATCTGTCTGTGGCCCCCTGTTGGCTTAATTCTCAGTCTGTTCACAAGATGGCTGCAGCAGTTCCAGAGACCAGGTCCAGAGAAACAGGAGAGACCACGTCTCATCCATCAGCTCTCACTAGGAATGAGGAAATGTTCCCCCGAAGCCCTTAGCCAGTTTCTCCCATCTCACTGGCCTCAACTGGGTCACATACCATTGTAAGCGTGCATGTGTGTGTGTATTTTTTTTTTTTTTTTTTGAGATGGAGTCTCACTCTGTCATCCAGACTGGAGTGCAATGGCATGATCTTGGCTCATTGCAACCTCTGCCTCTGGGGTTCAAGCAATTCTCCTGCCTCAGCCTCCCGTGTAGCTGGAAATACAGGTGAGCACCATCACACCCAGCTAATTTTTTGTATTTTTAGTAGAGACGGGGTTTCACCCTGTTGGCCAGGCTGGTCTGGAACTCCTGACCTCAGGTGATCCACCCGCCTCAGCCTCCCAAAGTGCTGGGATTACAGGCATGAGCCACCGTGCCTGGCTGGGTAGTTTTATATATACACACTCATGTATATATGTATATGTGTGTATGTGTGTGTGTGTATATATATAATTACAAAATTTGCCATTTTAAGCATTTTAAGTGTATGATTCTGTGGCATTGATTCTATTCACGTTGTTGTGCCACTATCAACACTACCCACTTCTAAACCCTTTCATCATCCTACACGGAAACTGGTTCCCATCAAACAATAACTTCCCATTCCCTTCCTTCCCCAACCCTGGTAACCTCTATTCTACTTTCCATCTCTATGAATTTCACTATTCTAGATATTTCAGACACGTGGAATAATAGAGTATTTGTCATTTTGTATAAGGTTTATCACACTTAGCATAATGTCCTCAAGATTCACACACATTGTAGGATGTACATGTGGTATATCCATTGTATATTTATCCATCCATCCATTAATGGACATTTGGGTGGTTCTTACCTTTTGGTTATTATGAATAATGCTGCAGTGAACATGGACATACAAGTATCTGTTTGAGTGCTTGTTTTAAACTCTAGTGAACATATGCTTTGGGGGAGGATTGCTGAATCATATGGAAATTCTATGTTTAGCTTTTTAGGGAACTGCCAAACTCTTTCTCACACTGGCTGCACCTGCACCATTTTACATTACTACCAGCAATGTATGAGGTTTCCCATTTCTCCATGTCTTCATCAACATTTTCCTTTTTTAAAATGTATAGCGGCTGGGCCTGGTGGCTCACGCCTGTAATCCCAGCACTTTGGGAGGCCGAGGTGGGCGGATCATGAGGTCAGGAGATCGAGACCATGTTGGCCAACATAGTAAAACCCGATCTCTACTAAAATACAAAAAATTAGCTGGGCATGGTGGCGCGTGCCTGTAATGCCAGCTACGTGGGAGGCTGAGGCAGGAGAGTAGCTTAAACCTAGGAGGCAGAGGTTGCAGTGAGCTGAGATCACGCCACTGCACTCCAGCCTGGCGAGAGAGCAAGACTCCATCTCAAAAATAAAATAAAATAAAATAAAATAAATAAAATAAATAAAATGTATAGCTATCCTAGTGATGATGCAGTTGTATTACTGTGGTTTTGACTTGTATTATCCTAATGATTAAGGATGTTGACATCTTTTATGTGCTTATTGGCCATTTGCATATCTTGTTTAGAGAAATGTCTATTCAAGACCTTTGCCTGTGTTTTAATTGGATTGTTTATCTTTTGTTGTTGAGCGTTGTTCTTTATGTATTTTGGAGATTTATCTCTTATCAGTTATATATTTTGCATATTTTATCCCATCTGTACTTTGTCTTTTAACTTTTCTTGGTAATGTCCGTTCATGTACAAAAGTTTTTAATTTTGATAAAGCCCAATTTTTCTTTGTTGGTGTTGCTCATGCTTTTGGTGTCATATGTGGGAACCCATTGCCAGCTCCAAGGACCTGATTTATCCCTATGCTTTCTTCCAGGTGTTTCAAGTTTAGTTCTTATATTTAGATTGTTGATCCATTGATCAATACTTCTATGAATATTTTATTTACATGATTTTATGAACCATGTAGGGGAGAGGCCAACCTCATTCTTTTTCAAGTGGAAATCCAGTTGTCACAGTACCACTTGTTGAAGAGATAGTTCTTTCACCATTTGGCACTCATGTCAAAAATCAGTCATAGACATATGAGCTTATTTCTGGACTCTCAGTTCCATTGGACCATATATCCTTATGCCAAACCTGTTTTGATTATTGTAGCTTTGTAGTAAGTTCTGACATTGGGAAGTGTGAGTCCTATGACTTTGTGCTGCCTTTACAGATTGTTTTGGCAACTTCGAGTTTGTGTGTGTGTGTGTGTGTGTGTGTGTGTGTTTTAATGCCTTGCGGGGATTTTTTTTTTTTTTTTTAGTGAATTTGAGGATCAGTTTTTCTATTTCTGCAAAAACGCTGTTGGTATTTGAGTAGGATTGCATTGACTCTGTAGATAGCATTGGGTAGTACTGACAACAATATCAAATCTTCCTATGACCATATGATGTCTTTCCATTTCATTAGGTCTTCTTTAATTTCTTTTAGCCATTTTTAAAATTTTTCACTGTGTAAGTTTTCATCTTCTTGGTTAAAGTCATCTTTTGGGTAAAACTTGTTTCTAGGTATTTTATTCTTTTAGATGGTATTATTAAGTACAATTATTTTCTAAATTTCATTTGCAGATTGTTCCTTGCAGATATATAGAACCGCAATTGATTTTTGTGTGTTGATCTTGTACCCTTGAACTTTGATGAATTCTTTTATTAGTGCTAGTGGCTTTCTTATAGATTCTTTGGGATTTTCTATATATGGGAGTTGTCATCTGTGAATTGAGTTATACTTCTTCCTCTCCAATTTGGATGCCCTTCATTTCTTTTTCTTGTCTAATTGCTCTGGCAAGAACTTCCAGTACATCGTGGAATAGCAGTGGTAAAGTGCACATCTTTGTTTTGACCCTGATCTTAGAGAAAAATCTTTCAGTCTTTCACCATTGAGTATGATGTTAGCTCTGGGTATTTCATATATGGCTTTTACCATGTTGAAGAAGTTTCCATATACTTCTCGTTTTCTGAGTGGGTTTGTCTGTTTGCTTGTTTGGTTGGTTGGTTGGTTTTTTGAGACAGAGTCTCACTCTGTTGCCCAGGCTGGAGTGCAGTGTCGTGATCTCGGATCACTGCAACCGCTACCTCCAAGTTCAAGGAATTCTCATGCCTCAGGCTCCCAAGAAGCTGGAATTACAGGCATGTGCCACCATGCATGGCTAATTTTTGTATTCTTAGTAGAGACGGGGTTTCACCATGTTGGCCAGGCCGGTCTCGAACTCCTGACCTCAAGTGATCTGCCCGCCTTGGCCTCCTAAAGTGCTGGGATTACAGGCATGAGCCACCGTGCCTGGACTTCTGAGTGTTTTTATCATGAAACAGTGTTAGCTTTTGTCAAAGGCCATTTCTGTGTCAATTGAGATGATTCTGTGATTTTTTTTTTCATTCTACTAATGTGATGTATTATTTTGATTAAGTTTCTGATGTTGAACCACCCTTGCATTCTCGGATAAATTTCACTTAGTCATTGTGTGTGATCATTTTAATATGCTGTTGGATTCAGTTTCTAATATTTCTTTTTTTTTTTTTTTTTTTGAGACAGAGTCTTGCTCTGTCACCCAGGCTGGAGTGCAATGGCGTGATCTCGGCTCACTGCAACCTCTGCCTCCTGGGTTTAAGCGATTCTCCTGCCTCAGCCTCCCAAGTAGCTGGGACTACAGGCATGCGCTACCATGCCCGGCTAATTTTTGTATTTTTAGTAGGGACGGGATTTCACCATGTTAGCCAAGATGGTCTCGATCTCTTGACCTCGTGATCTGCCCGCCTCGGCCTCCCAAAGTGCTGGGATTACAGGCATGAGCCACCGTGCTCAGCTTCAGTTTGCTAATATTCATATGAGGATTTTTGTATCTATATTCTTAAGGGATATTGGTCTGTAATTTTCTTATGATTTTCTTTATCCGATTCTGGTATCAGGGCAATGTTGGCCTCATAGAATGAATTAGGAAGTATTCCCTCCTCTTCTATTTTTATGGAAGATTTTAGAAGGACTGGTGTTAATTCTTCTTTAAATGTTTGATAGAATTCAGCAGTGACACCATCTGATCCTAGACTTTTCTTTGTTCTTTTCTTTATTGTTTCAATCTCTTATTAGTTATAGATCTATTCAGATTATCCATGATTTTCTTCATGATACACTTTTGAGGAGTTGTGTGTTTCTAGGATTTTGTCCATTTCATCTAGGTTATCCAGTTTGTTGGCATACAATTGTTCATAGCATTCTCTTATAATCCTTTGTTTAATTAGGTTGGTAGTAATAGAACTGTTACTGTTCCCACTTTCATTTCTGATTTCAGTTATTTGTGTCTTCTCTCATTTTTACTAAGTCTAACTAAAGGTTTACCAATTTTGTTGATCTATTCAAAGAACCAATCTTTGGTTGTGTTGATTCCCTCTATTGTCTTCTTTTCTTTTTTTTTTTTTTTTTTGAGACGGATTCTTGCTCAGTCACCCAGGCTGGAGTGCAGTAGTGCGATCTAGGCTCACTGCAAGCTCCGCCTCCCAGGTTCACACCATTCTCCTGCCTCAACCTCCCGAGTAGCTGGGACTACAGGCGCCCACCACCATGCCCAGCTAATTTTTTTTGTATTTTTAGTAGAGATGGGGTTTCACCATGTTAGCCAGGATGGTCTTGATCTCCTGACCTTGTGATCCACCCATCTAGGCCTCCCAAAGTGCTGGGATTACAGGCGTGAGCCACCATGCCCAGCTGGGTCTTCTATTCTCTTATTTATCTCTACTCTAATTCTCATTATTTCCTCCCTCCTGGTAGCTTTAAGTACAGTTTTTTCTTCTTTTCCTACTGCTTCAAGCTATAGAGTTAGGTTATTGATTTGAGATCTTTCTTCTTTTTAAATGTAGGCATTTACAGCTATATCTTTCCCTCAGCAATTCTAATTTCCCTTGTGATTTCTTCTTTGATGACTGGTTGATTTTAAAGTGTTTTAATTTCCACATATTTTTACATTTTCCAATTTTTCTTCTATTATTGATTTTAGCTTTATTCATTGTGGTCAGAGAAGATATTATTTCAGTATTTAAAAAGAATTTTAAGAGACAGCGTCTTGCTCCATCACCCAGACTGGAGTGCAGTGGCACAATCATAGCTCACCGCAGCCTCAAATTCCTGGGCTCAAGCAATCCTCCCACCTCAGTCTCCCAGGTAGCTGGGACTACATGCATGAATGCCTGGCTTGATTTAAATACTTTTAAATTTACTGAGATCTGTTTTTTTGCCTGTCACAGTCAGTTTGAATTGCTATAACAAAGGACTATAGACTGGGTGGCTTTTATGCAACAGAAATTTATTCCTCACAGTTTGGAGGCTAGAAATCTGAGCTCTAGGTACCAGCAAGATTGGATTCTGGTCATCTAAGTTGCAAACTGACTGCCAACTTCTCATTGTATCCTCACATGATGGAAAGAGGGCTAGCTATCTCTCTAGCTCTCTGGTCTCTTCTTATAAGGACACTTAATCCTATTTATGAGGGCTCCACCCTCATGACCTAATTACCTCCCAAAGGCCTCACCTCCAAATGTCATCACACTGGGATTAAGCTTTCAACATATGAATTTGGGGGGAACATTCAGTCAACTGCATGGCCTACTATATGGTTTACCTTGGAGAATATTCCATGTGTACTTAAGAATGTGCATTCTGCTGCTGTTGAATGGAATGCTCTGTATATGTGCGTTAGGTCCTATTGGTCTATTTTGTTGTTCACATCTTCTATTTCCTTATTGCTATTCTGTCTAGATATTCTATTATTGAAAATAGAGTTTTTTGGGGTTTTTTTTTTTTTTTGAGACAGAGTCTTGCTCTGTCACCCAGGCTGGAGTGCAATGGTGTGATCTCGTCTCACTGCAACCTCTGCCTCCCAGGTTCAAGCGTTTTTCCTGCCTCAGCCTCCTGAGTAGCTGGGATTAAGGCATGCGCACCACTCCCAGCTTATTTTTTGTATTTTTAGTAGAGATGGGGTTTCACCGTGTTAGCCAGGCTGGTTGTGAACTCCTGACCTCAGGTGATCCACCCACCTCGGCCGCTCAAAGTGCTGGGATTACAGGCATGAGCCAACATGCCCGGCCGAAAGTAGAGTTTTCTTATTGCTATTCTGTCCAGTTATTCTACCTATTACTGAAAGTAGAGTATTGAAGTCTCCAATTATTATTGTAGAATTTTTTACTCCCGATTATTCTGTCAGTGTTGCTTCATATATTTGGGTGACCTCTTATTTGGGGCATATATGTTTATAATTGTTATACTAATACATTCTTAATGAATTAACCATTTTATTAATATATAATGTCTTTGTCTCTTGTAACAATTTGCATTTAAAGTCAATTTTTTTTCTGGTATTAGTGGAGCCACCCCTGCTCTCTTTTGGTTACTATTTGCATGAAATATCTTTTCCTATCATTTCAATTTCAGTCTATTTGTATTTTTGAATCTAAAGTGACTCTTTAGACAGTATATAGTTGAATCATTTTTTTTATCCATTCTGCCAATCTTCTTTTTGACTGGAAAGTTTAAGCTATTTAAAGTAATTATTGATAAGGAAAAACTTAATTCTGCCATTTTGCTATTTGGTTTTGTTATATCTTATACATTTTTTTGTCCTTCATTTCCTCCATTACCGCCTTCTTTTATGTTTGGTTGACTATTTGTAGTGAACCATGTGATTCCCTTCTCATTTCCTTTTTTGTATAATTTTTAGATATTTTCTTTGTGATTAGCATGGGTATTACATTTGGCATCCTCAATTTATAACAGTCTATTTTAAATTAATACCAACCTAACTTTAATAGCGTATAAAAACTTGGCTCCTGGAGAGCTCCATTCTGTCCTCCTTCATGATGCTGCTGTTGTCATCACAATTAACATGTTTATATATTGTGTGCTCAGTATTGATTTATAATTATTTTTATACATTTAAATTCTACAGGAAATAAAAAGTGGAATTACAAACTAATGTTATAATAATACCTACTTTTATATTTGCCCATATGTTTACCTTTACTGGAGATCTTTACTTCTTCATATGACTTTAAGCAACTGTCTGGCATCTTTCCTCCCTGTCCCCCGCTTTATTAAGGTGTAATTAACAAATACAAATTTTGTATATTCACAGTGCACAATGTGATGTTTTAATATAGCATCTTTTCCTTTTAATCTGAAGGACTCCTTTTAGCATTTCTTGTAGGGCAAGGCTAGTGGTAACAAACTCCCTCTAATTTTATCTGGAAATATCTTAACTTCTTCCTCACTTTTGAAGGACGGCTTTGATGGATATAGAATTCTTCTATATGGATGACAGTTTTTTTTTTTTTTCTTTCAGCCCTTCAAATGTCATACTGCCATCTCTGGCCTCCATAGTTTCTGATGAGAAATTGGCCATAAATCTTATTCACATGTGCATAATGGGTCACTTCTCTCTTGCTGCATTAAAGACTCTCCATTTGTCTTTTGCTTTTGGCAATTTGATTATTTTTATTTATTTATTTGTTATTATTATTATACTTTAAGTTTTAGGGTACATGTGCACAATGTGCAGTTTAGTTACATATGTATACATGTGCCATGCTGGTGCGCTGCACCCACTAACTCGTCATCTAGCATTAGGTATATCTCCCAATGCTATCCCTCCCCCCTCCCCCCAACCCACAACAGTCCCCAGAGTGTGATGTTCCCCTTCCTGTGTCCATGTGTTCTCATTGTTCAATTCCCACCTATGAGTGAGAACATGCGGTGTTTGGTTTTTTTGTCCTTGCGATAGTTTACTGAGAATGATGATTTCCAATTTCATCCATGTCCCTACAAAGGACATGAACTCATCATTTTTTATGGCTGCATAGTATTCCATGGTGTATATGTGCCACATTTTCTTAATCCAGTCTATCATTGTTGGACATTTGGGTTGGTTCCAGGTCTTTGCTATTGTGAATAATGCCGCAATAAACATACGTGTGCATGTGTCTTTATAGCAGCATGATTTATAGTCCTTTGGGTATATACCCAGTACTGGGATGGCTGGGTCAAATGGTATTTCTAGTTCTAGATCCCTGAGGAATCGCAACACTGACTTCCACAGTGGTTGAACTAGTTTACAGTCCCACCAACAGTGTAAAAGTGTTCCTATTTCTCCACATCCTCTCCAGCACCTGTTGTTTCCTGACTTTTTAATGATTGCCATTCTAACTGGTGTGAGATGGTATCTCATTGTGGTTTTGATTTGCATTTCTCTGATGGCCAGTGATGGTGAACATTTTTTCACGTGTTTTTTGGCTGCATAAATGTCTTCTTTTGAGAAGTGTCTGTTCATGTCCTTTGCCCACTTTTTGATGGGGTTGTTTGTTTTTTTTCTTGTAAATTTATTTGAGTTCATTGTAGATTCTGGATATTAGCCCTTTGTCAGATGAGTAGGTTGCAAAAATTTTCTCCCATTTTGTAGGTTGCCTGTTCACTCTGATGGTAGTTTCTTTTGCTGTGCAGAAGCTCTTTAGTTTAATTAGATCCCATTTGTTAATTTTGGCTTTTGTTGCCATTGCTTTTGGTGTTTTAGACATGAAGTCCTTGCCCATGCCTATGTCCTGAATGGTATTGCCTAGGTTTTCTTTTAGGGTTTTTATGGTTTTAGGTCGAACGTTTAAGTCTTTAATCCATCTTGAATTGATTTTTGTATAAGGTGTAAGGAAGGGATCCAGTTGCAATTTGATTATAATGTGTCTGATGTGGTCTTATTGAGTTTATCCTACTCAGAGTTTGTTAAGCTTCTTGGGTTTGTAGGTTTATGTCTTTCATCAAATTTGGGCCATTATGGGCATTATTTCCTCAAATGTTATTTGACTCTTTCTCTCCTCTTTCTGGAATTCCTATTTGTTTTTTTCTTTTTTCAAAAAGACTAGTCAAGTACAGTAGTGAGAAGGGAAGAAAAAGTAGAACAAGGATTTCAATCTGTGACTGACTGTGAACAATCATTTGAGATGAATCACTACCTTCAGGTCAACCAGGAACTCCTATTTGTATATTGGTCTGCTTGATGGAGTCCCATGGGTCCCTTAGGATTTGTTCACTTTTCTTCATTCTTTTTTCTTGCTGTTCCTCAGATGTGATAATTTCAATTGTCCTATCTTCAAGTTCACGGATTCTTTCTTTCGTCTGTTCACATCTGCTATTAAACCCCTCTAGTGAATTTTCATTCAATTACTGTACTTTTTCAGCTCCAGCATTTGTTTGGTTCCTTTTTATTATTTCCACCTCTTTACTGATATTCTTATTTTGTATACAAAGTTGTTCTGTTTTCCTTTAGTGTTTTGTCCATGTCTTTAGCTCTTTGAGCATATTTAAGAAAGTCTAGAATTTCTGACATCTAGCCTTCCTCAGGGATGATTTCTGTTGTATATTTATTGCCTCTGAATGTGCCATATTTTCCTCTTTGTATGCCTTGTGATTTTTTTCTTGAACACTGGACATCGAAATATTATAATGTATTAACTCTGGATGTCAAATTCTCCCCTTTGCTCAGGTTTTTCTGTTTTTGTTTTTTTTTAATTGGTGAAGGACATAGTAGTCCATTTGTTTAGTGACTTGCTCAAAATATTATTGGAAAGACTGTAATAATTCTTGTTGGGTGTGGTCACTTGTGTTCAGCTAGTGTTTTGACAGATTTCTTTGAGTGCCAGGAGCTAAAACAAACAGACAAAAAGTAAAAGTATCTCTCCCAGGCCTTGCAAATTCACTGTGTCCTAGGACCCTCCTTTAACATTTTGGGCATTTTCTTTGCACTATGGCTTGCACTATGTCTAGGAATAAGCCCCAGGTGAAAATGTAGGTCTTTTCTGAGCATGGGTCTTGCCCTGGGCACATGTGTGGCTTTCTAAATTCCCCAGTATAAACGGCTACCTTGAATGTCCTAATTTCCCAAAGAAATTTTCCCCAGTTTTGACACAGGCAGTCTATTATATGTTTCAACTATTATCTTTGGCTCCAGGTGTCTGAGGGTTGTTAGTTCTGCTTGAAGAATTTCTGAGTGATGCTCACTGCTCTTCTGGCCTGAATTCCAAGTTAGGTAAAACAGAGATGAGCACCTTACATCAGTCCCTCAGGTACTTTGTGTCTTTCAAGGAATATGTTATTTATTCTAAGTTGCCAAATGCATTGGCATAAAAGGTTCATGGTACTCCCTAACTATTCTTATTAAGGTCCGATGATTCTGTAGTTCTATCACCTCTCATATTCCTCATGTTAGTAATTTGTGACTTCTCCTTTTTTTTTTCCTGATTTAACTCATGAGAGGCTTATGAATTTTATTGGTCTCAAAGAACCATCTTTGGCTACTTTTATTTCCTCTATAAATTTTCTGTTTTCTTTTTCACTGATTTCTACTCTTTGGTGTGCCCTTATTTCTGCTTATTTTGGATTTCATTACTTTTCTCATTTTTCTGTTTTCGTAAGGTAAGGGTTGAGGTCATTGATTTGAGACCTTTCCTAATATAAGCCTTTAGTGCCATAAGTTTTCTTCTGTGTACTACTTTAGCTGCTGCCTGCAAATTTCGAGATTTTTATGTTTTTATATTCATTCATTTCAAAATACTTTTAATTTTCCTTTTAATTTCTTCTTTGACCAGTAAGTAGTTTAGAAGTGGGTTATTTCATTTCCAAATACCAGAGGATGTTCCTGATACCTTTCTGTCATTGATTTCTAGTTTAATTCCATTATCGTCAGATAATATACTTTGCACGATATGAATCTTTTAAAAGTTATTGAGACTTGTTTCATGGCCCAGAACACAATCTATCTTGGTAAATCTTCAATGTGCACTAGAAAATGATGTGCATCATAGTGCTAGTAGGTGAAGTGTTTTATAAACGTCAGTTAGGTCAGGATGATTGATAGTATTGTCCAAGTTGTTATATCCTTACAGATTTTCTGTATATTGAGAGGGGTGTTGAAGATATTTCTGACTATAATTGAGAATCTGTATATTTTTCTTTATAATTCTATCAGCTTTTGCTTCATGGATTCTGAAGCTCTTTTGTTTAGTGCATACCCATTTGGGATTATGTCTTCTTGGTGAATTTACTCTTTCATCATTATGTAATGTCTGCCTTTCTTCCTGGTAATTTTCCTTGCTCTCACTTCAGTGTTTTTGTATTATTGAGGGAAAATTCACAAAACATAAATTATTTAAAAGTGTACAATTCAGTGGCATTTAGTACATTCACAGTATTGTACAGCCATCGCCTCTATCAAGTTCCAACGCATTTTCATCACCGCCAAAGGGGACTCATTAAGTACTTGTTCCAAATTCCCCACCCTTCTGCTCCTGGGAACCAGTAATATGCTTTTCTTTCTCTATGGATTTGCCTACTTTTCATATGTCATATTATCGGAATCATACGATATGTGACCTCTTGTGCCTGGCTTGTTTCACATAGCATAATGTTTTCAGGGCTTATCCATGTCATACCATTTAGCAGTACTTCATTCCTTTCTGTGGCTGAATAATAGTCCATTGCAGATACATCAGATTTTGCTTATCCATTTATCCAATGATGGACATGTGGGCTATTCTGACCTTTAAACTATTGTTAATACGGCTGCTATGAACTCAGGTTTATTTTTGGTGCTTGCCTATCTCAGATTGTTTCTATTTTATGGACTTCAGTATCCTCATTTGCTTCAAAGTCTGTCCTCTATGATACTTTACCAAGACTGCCCTCCCTTCACAAGTCACCAGGTTTCAATATGGCCTGATCATCGCCCCCCCGCAACCCCAAATCCCTACATAACCTGTGTCTACATGCAGGCCAGGGAAGGGCTTCCCCCTCCAGTGGAGTGGAACTTTGTGTGTCATACTAAGGCCATGTCATCCAGGAAATAACTGATGAAAGAAGAGCCTTATTAAGCCAAGTAAATCTTTAGCTTTATGGCCTTTTAAGCAATGTGACAACAGAGTGAAAATTCCACACACTTCTGTGAGCAGCTGTTTTGACCCTTTTGGACTCAATTTCCATAAAATCTGTTTTTCAGAGCTGTTTCCATTTTTCCAATTCCAAATCTTCACTTCAGGCTCTCTAAAACCCCCACCAAATGGCAGTGGACTCCTCATACAGCCTGGTGCCATTGCTCTTGATTTGCCAAGGTGCCCAGTTTTTTTTTTTCTTGAATGCACAGTTATCTTATCTGAGTACACTCATTTTTTCACATTATATTATAAAGCTCTTAATATAAACATTGAACCAGTACCTATATGTCTTCCATCACAGCACCTAGGGGCTAAGTATAGTATATATGACTTAGAGGATTTTCCCATCGTTTGCTTGTCTTTTAAATGTTTTTTTTTCTCTTATTTTATTTTATGTTATTATTATTATACTTTAAGTTTTAGGGTACATGTGCACAACTTAAAGGTTTGTTACATATGTATACATGTGCTATGTTGGTGTGCTGCACCCATTAACTCGTCATTTAGCATTAGGTATATCTCCTAATGCTATCCCTCCCCCTTCCCGCCACCCCACAACAGTCCCTGGTGTGTGATGTTCCCCTTCCTGTGTCCATGTGTTCTCATTGTTCAATTCCCACCTATGAGTGAGAACATGCGGTGTTTGGTTTTTTGTCCTTGCGATAGTTTGCTGAGAATGATGGTTTCCAGCTTCATCCATGTCCCTACAAAGGACGTGAACTCCTCATTTTTTATGGCTGCATAGTATTCCATGGTGTATATGTGCCACATTTTCTTAATCCAGTCTATCGTTGTTGGACATTTAGGTTGGTTCCAAGTCTTTGCTATTGTGAATAGTGCCGCAATAAACATATGTGTGCATGTGTCTTTATAGCAGCATGATTTATAATCCTTTGGGTATATACGTAGTAATGGGATGGCTGGGTCAAATGGTATTTCCAGTTCTAGATCCCTGAGGAATCACCACACTGACTTCCACAGTGGTTGAACTAGTTTACAGTCCCACCAACAGTGTAAAAGTGTTCCTATTTCTCCACATCCTCTCCAGCACCTGTTGTTTCCTGACTTTTTAATGATTGCCATTCTAACTGGTGTGAGATGGTATCTCATTGTGGTTTTGATTTGCATTTCTCTGATGGCCAGTGATGGTGAGCATTTTTTCATGTGTTTTTTGGCTGCATAAATGTCTTCTTTTGAGAAGTGTCTGTTCATATCCTTTGCCCACTTTTTGATGGGATTTTTTTTTTTTCTTGTAAATTTGCTTGAGTTCATTGTAGATTCTGGATATTAGCCCTTTGTCAGATGAGTAGGTTGCAAAAATTTTCTCCCATTTTGTAGGTTGCCTGTTCACTCTGATGGTAGTTTCTTTTGCTGTGCAGAAGCTCTTTAGTTTAATTAGATCCCATTTGTCAATTTTGGCTTTTGTTGCCATTGCTTTTGGTGTTTTGGACATGAAGTCCTTGCCCATGCCTATGTCCTGAATGGTATTGCCTAGGTTTTCTTCTAGGGTTTTTATGGTTTTAGGTCTAACATGTAAGTCTTTAATCCATCTTGAATTAATTTTTGTATAAGGTGTAAGGAAGGGATCCAGTTTCAGCTTTCTACATATGGCTAGCCAGTTTTCCCAGCACCATTTATTAAATAGGGAATCCTTTCCTCATTTCTTGTTTTTGTCAGGTTTGTCAAAGGTCAGATAGTTGTACATATGTGGCATTATTTCTGAGGGCTCTGTTCTGTTCCATTGGTCTATATCTCTGTTTTGGTACCAGTACCATGCTGTTTTGGTTACTGTAGCCTTGTAATATAGTTTGAAGTCAGGTAGCGTGATGCCTCCAGCTTTGTTCTTTTGGCTTAGGACTGACTTGGCGATGCGGGCTCTTTTTTGGTTCCATATGAACTTTAAAGTAGTTTTTTCCAGTTCTGTGTAGAAAGTCATTGGTAGCTTGATGGGGATGGCACTGAATCTATAAATTACCTTGGGCAGTATGGCTATTTTCACGATGTTGATTCTTCCTACCCATGAGCATGGAATGTTCTTCCATTTGTTTGTATCTTCTTTTATTTCATTGAGCAGTGGTTTGTAGTTCTCCTTGAAGAGGTCCTTCACATCCCTTGTAAGTTGGATTCCTAGGTATTTTATTCTCTTTGAAGCAATTATGAATGGGAGTTCACTCACAATTTGGCTCTCTGTTTGTCTGTTATTGGTGTATAAGAATGCTTGTGATTTTTGTACATTGATTTTGTATCCTGAGACTTTGCTGAAGTTGCTTATCAGCCTAAGGAGATTTTGGGCTGAGACAATTGGGTTTTCTAGATATACAATCATGTCATCTGCAAACAGGGACAATTTGACTTCCTCTTTTCCTAATTGAATACCCTTTACTTCCTTCTCCTGCCTGATTGCCCTGGCCAGAACCTCCAACACTATGTTGAATAGGAGTGGTGAGAGAGGGCATCCCTGTCTTGTGCCAGTTTTCAAAGGGAATGCTTCCAGTTTTTGCCCATTCAGTATGATATTGGCTGTGGGTTTGTCATAGATAGCTCCTATTATTTTGAGATACGTCCCATCGATACCTAATTTATTGAGAGTTTTTAGCATGAAGCGTTGAATTTTGTCAAAGGACTTTTCTGCATCTATTGAGATAATCATGTGGTTTTTGTCTTTGGTTCTGTTTATATGCTGGATTACGTTTATTGATTTGTGTATGTTGAACCAGCCTTGCATCCCAGGGATGAAGCCCACTTGATCATGGTGGATAAGCTTTTTGATGTGCTGCTGGATTCGGTTTGCCAGTATTTTATTGAGGATTTTTGCGTCGATGTTCATCAAGGATATTGGTCTACAATTCTCTTTTTTGGTTGTGTCTCTGCCTGGCTTTGGTATCAGGATGATGCTGGCCTCATAAAATGACTTAGGGAGGTTTCCCTCTTTTTCTATTGATTGGAATAGTTTCAGAAGGAATGGTACCAGCTCCTCTTTGTACCTCTGGTAGAATTCAGCTGTGAATCCATCTGGTCCTGGACTTTTTTTGGTTGGTAAGCTATTGATTATTGCCTCAATTTCAGGGCCTGTTATTGGTCTATTCAGAGATTCAACTTCTTCCTGGTTTAGTCTTGGGAGGATGTATGTGTCAAGGAATTTATCCATTTCTTCTAGATTTTCTAGTTTATTTGCGTAGAGGTGTTTGTAGTATTCCCTGATGGTAGTTTGTATTTCTGTGGGATCGGTGGTGATATCCCCTTTATTATTTTTTATTGCATCTATTTGATTCTTTTCTCTTTTCTTCTTTAATAGTCTTGCTAGTGGTCTATAAATTTTGTTGATCTTTTCAAAAAACCAGCTCCTGGATTCATTAATTTTTTGAAGTGTTTTTTGTGTCTCTATTTCCTTCAGTTTTGCTCTGATCTTAGTTATTTCTTGCCTTCTGCTAGCTTTTGAATGTGTTTGCTCTTGCTTTTCTAGTTCTTTTAATTGTGATGTTAGGGTGTCAATTTTAGATCTTTCCTGCTTTCTCTTGTGGGCATTTAGTGCTACAAATTTCCCTCTACACACTGCTTTGAATGTGTCCCAGAGATTCTGGTATGTTGAAGGTGCCCAGTTTTACCCAGCATTGTTTTTGTGCTATCAGTGCAAATGTCAACAAAATGAAGGAAAAATATATTTCATTATGCTAATAAGTTTCACCTCCCAGACCCCCAGTTTCCCTGAACCTCTGGAAACTAGACTGAAGCATCTCAAAGCCAGTGACAGGATTGTTCTCTCAAAATCTTAGCATGTCTTGGAAGCCTCTTCCATCTTGTGCTCCAGGCATCTCAATTATTTTACCCTAGACCTGGCACTACACAGGAGAGGAAGTCACAGAATACTGTGAAGCCATGTGCACATACTCTTATGCTGAGCTGCAAAGCAGGTTATCTGAGTGGGTTCAGTGGAAGCAGGACTTTCTGTAGTGGCCCAGAAATGGACCTGGCGGAGAGGGCTGGTGTGAATGCAGGCAGTTTTCAGTTGATGGGAAGTGTCAAGGCAGAGGTCAAAGAGCTCAGGACAACAGCTGTAGATCACATTTGAGAAAAAGACAGATGAAGAGTTCCAAGGCTAGCCCAAATCAACCAGGCCTGCCCAAGAAGCTATGCCCATGCTTCTGGCCTTGCCTGAGATAGACCATGGCTGACCCAGGTTTATATACTGAATGTGATAAGCACCATCCATGTTGCCCCAGACAAGCAGCTTACCAACTGTCCCCCCCTCCCCAGGTTTAGGTTGCTCATCTATGTCTTTGTGATAACCATCTTTGTGGAGTGGCTGTGGCCACTGAAAGAGCTAACCTACCTATCATAGCAGGCACAGTGCTGACACTCCAGCTATAGGAGGGGCTAGCACAGTGCTTCTGCAGGAGAGCTCAGAAGCCGGAAGGAAAAACAGTTCATGGGCCTGGGGCAGTGCATGGGTTGGCCAGGGTTTCCCAGAGTGTGGCAAGCCAACCCCTGGGGATGTTTGAGATGGTTTTATGTGATATACAGATGAAACATTTTTCATTTTAATAATGGTTTTTACATGCATATTAGAAAAAATACAAATAGCCCATTAAAAGCTGCAATTTACATTTTAGGATGAGGCTATGTGAAAGCAAGTTGATAAATATAAAAATATGGGCTGGGCGCGGTGGCTCACGCCTGTAATCCCAGCACTTTGGGAGGCTGAGACAGGCGGATCACGAGGTCAGGAGATCGAGACCATCCTAGCTAACATGGTGAAACCCCGTCTACACTAAAAATACAAAAAATAATTAGCCAGGCATGGTGGCGGGCGCCTGTAGTCCCAGCTACTCAGGAGGCTGAGGCAGGAGAATGGCGTGAACCCAGGAGGCAGAGCTTGCAGTGAGCAGAGATCACGCCACTGCACTCCAGCCTGGGCGACAGAGTGAGACTCTGTCTCAAAAAAAAAAAAAAAAAAAAAGCAAAAATATAAAAATATGAACATTAAGTAACTAACACACATGTGGCAAAGATTGTGACGGTGGTGAATAGAGTGACAAATGGTCCCGGGTATGCCCTGGACATTCCTGTTTTTGTGTGTGTTGAAAGTCCCATGTCCCAGGAACCCTCTCAGCCCAGGGGAAACCAGGATGATTGGTCACTTATGTGTGAATGCCTGATGTTTGAGAAATGCTGAACTCAGGCATTAGAGTCAAACAGACCTGTTCAAATCCTGGTCCAACACCTACTGGCAGCAAGACTTGCTGGCACTTTGTAAGCACCTAACATGTTTTGATAAAGAGTACCAAATGGGGAAACCTAAATTAAGTTCCTAGTAGGAAACAAAGAGGAACAGAGTGTGTGCTTAATCAATTCAGCATTCATTTGACAAATATGTGAGCACCAACTGCATGGCAGACAGCGTGCTGGGTACCCAGATGCTGCAATGGATCAGCTTATATGACTGAGGAAGACAGTTAAACAAGTAACAATTGCAAAGAGGGACAGGCTGATATTGGGGTGCTCAGAGGGATATCTGGAGAAGTGACATGTGACCTGACCCCAAAACAAGGACCCTCGAGGTAATACCTTGGAGAACCAAGTTCTTGGCAGAATGAGGAAAGGCCCAGTCATGAGGGAGAGCTGTAGAACATGCCGTGGAAGCCATAGAGAGTCTGGGTTCTGTTTTCAAGGCAATGGGAAGCCACTGAGGGAATTCAAGCAGAGGAGGATCATGACCTATTTCTGGCTATAGATCGGAAAGTGGATTGGACTGGCTGAGTGCAGGGAGACCAATGGGAAGGTAACTGCAGTAGCTCAGGCCAGATGCTGACTTACTCAAGGGATGTAGCTGCAGAGATAAGGAGGTATTTCAGAGACAGACTCAGTGGGATTTGAAGACTGATCAGACAGGGGAGGAGAAACACAAATCAAAGTCAGTTCAGATAGTTCAATGAGATCAGGCCACTGAGAAGTAGCAATTTTGGCAGGTGGAGGGGAGGGGGGCTTTGGCAGAAGACTTTTAAGTTTGGCTTAAGATATACTGAGTCTAAGGTGCTTTTGTGAAATTTAAATGGAACTAGGTAGGAATGGGAATCCAGGCAGAGATCTGGGTAACAGGGATTTAGGAGGCACCAGCACATGGATGGATTTGAAGCTTCAGGAGTGTGGGAATGAGAACAGGTGGGACCGAGAATGAGGGTCCCTAGCTTTGACGGAACAGGCAGAAGAGGAAAGTCAGACAAAAGATACCAAGTAGTGGTCAGACTGGCAGAATAACCAGGAAAAGTTGGTGTTAAACCACATGTAGGATGCTATATTACTTTACCAAATAGTCAGTGCCCTGCCCACCTTTTGAACTCAGACACACCTGAGTGATTTGTTCCGGCCAGTAAAATGCAAGCAACTGTGATGTGTGTCACTTGTAGGCAAAAATAGGACAAGCCCAAGTGTGGTTCCTTGTCTCTGAGATCATAAATACACGTCAGGTCTCTTGACGTGGGTCTCTACGTGGCTTTGAGCAGAAAGCCCTCGTCACTTGCAATTGAAATGTGGCATGAGAAATGAACTTCATCGTAAGCAGAGCTGGTTCTGTGGATGTCGGTCACGGAGAAGGGTCCTGGGTTTGGTTTAATGCTCTGCTGTCACCGTCTTGAAATCCTCAGTAGTTTTTAAACAGGGCTCTGCATTTTCATTTTGCAGCAGGCCCTGCAGATGACGTTGTTGTAAGCCACTGAGATGTTCTAGGTCATGACTACAGTGTGATCTACCCTCTCCTAACCGATAAACCAAGAAAAGAGGGGTGGCTGAAAAGAGGACATCGAATGCTGTCATGAGGCCAGGCCAAGAAGGCCTGAATACTGTGGCTGTACTCAGGACAGCGGGTAACCCATTCAGGAAGTGTGGCTGTGAAGGAGAGAACATGGAGGACACCAGAGGGAGCTGTGAGAAAGAGAACTTTCTATTGCCTGTCTTAAGGGGGGAAATATTTGGAAAGGTTTCAATTTTATAGTGAAACGGTGTTTAGGGAAGCATAGCATAAAGATACAGGAGATAGGAAAAAGATCCACAGAGTAAGTCCCCTTAGAAGGGAGATGGTCAGGGACCCGGGGCACAAGCTGTGGAATGAGCACGTCCATTTAAACAGGGAGGGAGGAGGAAACGTGGGTGCAGACACAGGAAGGGCTGCTGAGAGTGCTCCTGCCTGATGCTTTCTGCTTTGATCTGCAAGGTAGACATGAGGTCATTTGCTTAGAGTATGAGGGGCCCCTGAAGAGGGACAGAGTGGAGACTATGAGACAGCTGCCATGGAGCCCTGGAGTACAAACAGAGCAGGCAACTGAGTCCTGGAGGTGAGGTGGACCCAAGAAGTTGTGACCAGGAATCTGCTCTGTGGGTGCTTTCCCTCCTGCAGCTGAGACCAGGCCCTCAGAAATGGTGGCTGGATCTCTCCAGTGATGGTAATTCACCATTTGGGTGGGAAGAACGCAAAGCAATTAAGATTGGCTAAGAACAGACCACCATCACCATAAATAATGGCAAGAACTCACACTGGAAACATTTGTTAGCACTTTTACTTGTAAGCACTCTGCAGTCTTAACTCATTTAACTTCCCACACTGTGAGGAAGTATTAGAATCATCCCCATTTTACAAGGATAAGGCAGAGGGATTGGTGGATGGAGTTCCAACAGGGTGTAGTATGTTGTAATTCAGTACTAATTCATATAAAATGGCTGGCCTAAAAGTGTTGTGTGCTTTAATCTTTTAGGCAGAGAACTTTGTATGTTTTGAAGGCTTCACTGAACATGCGTTTCTTGAGCGTCTATTACTCACCAAAGCTAAGAGGAGTTGCCAGCTGCCCCAGAGGCCTGCCTGTTTCTCTGCCCACTCCATCCCAACAGCTCCTTGGCCTGACATTCCCATTGTTAGTCCACTGCAGGGCTTCCAACCTGAGAATCCCTGGGGGATCAATGAGTACATGAAATTTTTTTTTTTTTTTTTGAAACAGGGTCTCACTCCATTGCCCAGGCTTCAGTACAGTGGATTACGGCTCACTGCAGCCCCAACCTCCTGGACTCAAGCGATCCTCCCAGCCTCCTGAATAGCTGGGACTATAGGTGCTCACCAGCATGCCTGGCTAATTTTTGTATTTTTTTGTAGAGACAGGGTTTCACCATGTTGCCCAGGCTGGTCTCAAACTCCTGGGCTCAAAAAATCCACCCACCTTGGCTTCTCCAAAGTGCTGGGATTACAGGTGTGAGCCACCATGCATGGCCAAGCACATGAAATTGCATGCAAAGCTGCCATGCTTCCGTATTTGCAAGAGTTCCTAACCTGGAACAAGATTAAGAATCAGCAGCAAACCAAGTGAGAGCTTCCAGGGAGATGGTGCAGCTTTTCCGTGAATACCTATGAATTCACCACCTAAATGGTACTCAGAGCTCTTAAGGGGACAGCACAAGGTAAACGGAAAGATCATTCCAAGGTAAAGGGTATCGGCTACAACCCAGGCAAGAGGAAGGGCTATTTCAGGCCCTCGGGAACCCTGAAGGATGGCAGAAGCTCCCTCCAGATCCATGTTACGGTTTTCTTCTCCTTTGGGGAGGCACTGCTTGGAGCCATGAGGATTTGAATAGACTGACTTCCCCTGTGGAAATTCTGGATGCAGGTTGGAAGGGCCTTGGGGACATGGCAGATTCAGACTACTCTTTGCTGCAAGTCTAGTTTAGGGAGCCAAGACAAGCAGTGCTGAGGGAAGATGTCCTGGATGCTCAGACTTGAATTTCCATCCCTAGCCATGTGACCTAGGGCAAGTTCCTGTCCCTCTCTTGACCCGTTTCCTTATCTACATACTGAGGGGCTGGGACTGGTAATCTTGAAAATCAATTCCTGCCCTAACATCATGATTTGCTAGCTTGAGAGCATGTGCTGACTGTTATCCTTGCCTGGTGCACTTCAAGTGCGAAGGATACGCCAGCCTGGGCTGCAGAGGGTTCCCTGCTGTGGGGGAGGGGCTGCTCCGCCACCCCGCTGGTCTCTCCTCAGGACCAGCCTGGGAATCTAAGCACAGTGGGCTGAACATCTGCTGGGACAAGGATGGGGCCAGAGACAGATCACTCTGACTCACCACCCTGCCACCAAACTAACGGTGAGTTCTTTTTCTTGGGCCTGACAATAACCTTAGTGACCTGAGATCTGTACCCTCTTAGCCCCTCCAGGCCTTTCTTGGTGCTGGCCACAAAAGCCCATTCTGGGTGACACAATGGGTTTATTTTTTGGTGGTTTTGGTAGCCCAGTATCCATTCCCCTTCCTTCTGGGGAACCACAGCCTGGCCAGGGTGCCCTCTAAGGCAGCGCCTGTGGAGACACCATCCACACTCCCTCCACCTCCACTGCTGCCCATCCTCCATCTTCCTGTCAGTCCTTATCTTTCCAGTGAGTTGTTTTCGCTACTTATTGGTGGCTTTCATTACTTATTGCCAAGAACTTCCTCTTAGAAGAGCTCCTGGTACAGGTGATTGAATCTGGGTTCCAGCCCCTTTCCATATATCTCCAAAAAGCAGAGAAAAGCTCCTTAGTTTCCAGGGCCCAACTGGGCCTCTCTCCCAGGCAGAAAACAGAGGGGAGAGGGAAAGAGAAGACTTCCAACTTTTCTCAGCTTTGCCAACACCCGTATGGTGCAGTACGACTCTGCCCAGCAGAAGTCCTGAAACCAACCCAGGTGGCACTGTTCCTCGCTGGATGGTGCAGTGCAAACCCAGAGAAGGCTGGGGACTGGTGGGCGCCAAGGGAAGGAGAAGTCAACACCTGCATACACTCTACCACACGCTGTGACACACACTTCTTGTGCCATTTCAGACAAAAAACCTGAGGTATTAAGCAGTAGAGCCCAGATCCGATGCCCAAAGCTGTGGTGATACTGCACCATGCTGTCCTTGGAATGACCACTGTGCCTTCCAGGATATGCTGGGGATGACCAATGAGGTTTTCAACCTTTGAAAATGCCCCTACTCCCAAATTTACACCACAAACACGGAAATCAACCTAAAAACAGTGCGGCTGCTTCTGCTCACTCCCTCAGGTTCGTACCAACAGTGGATCTGGTCTAACTCTGTTGAGGTCAGCATGTAGGAATCACAGTTCCAAGAAACAGAAACAGTGCACAAAAACATGAATGTCTCACGAAGGTTTATTTGAATAGAGTTACATCTAGAGTTCTCATTTCAGTGTACAAACAACTCAGTGCAGTGTTTCTAATACAAGTCATATAAAACTGGAACACACTAAATGAATAGTGCACTTGATAGAAAAATAAATTACACTTTAAATGCTACTGCAAAGTTTTACACATAGAAAAGGTAAACACAAAATAGTTAGTGAGACCCTCATAACCACTTATCATATCCAGATAAGGAGATAAAAGGGGCAAAGGAATCTGTGCTATAAAAAAAAAAACTCTCTGAAGAGGAGAAATCCTGACAAGTAACTGAATGATCATCTCAAGCAATGTGGTGACATAGGGACTTACAGATCCTATCTCTTAGAACTGGGAAGGAATCATAGCTCTACCAATGTGTTAACACAACCCAGTTCAGCTCAGGGCAAATTTCTGTAATTCAAACAAATGTCCTCATCCTAACACCTAATATGGAGGAAAAGTTTCCAACTTTCTTCTGACCACTGAAGAGGTACAGTGTTTAAATTTCTGAGAGGATAAAAAGGACAAATAATCTAGAAATGTGTCTTCTTCAGTCTGTAGAAGACCCCAGGTTTCCAAGCAACTACATGGCCAAGGGCATGAATAATTAAAAATCGGTGGGAACTCACAAAGACTCTCAGAGCTGAGACACCCACAACAGCACCTCGTTCAGCTGCCACATGTGTGAATGAGGATGCGATGTCCAGAAGTGTTGGCTGCCTCCAAGTGACAGGTAACACTGCAGAACCTATCTGAGGACCTGCCAGCCTCCCGTTTCACGCAGCCACTCTGCTGCTCTACAAAGTTTCACATCAGGGGTCAGCGGCTTTGTAAAGGGGACTCCGCAGGAACACAGCTGTGCTGGGGCTGCTGCTGCTGTACTGCGCCAGCAGAGCTGAGTGGGACAGTATTTCCCATCTCTGGTCCTTTACAGAACAAGACTGCTGACTCCTCTCAATGACAAGACAAAAACTCTGCTTCTCGAGACTCTTACTTAGAAAAATAGCAGATTTTTCTCTCTGTGACTGATAAATAATTCTGCTAACAAGACTTCTGAAGGAAATCTTCATTTTGGGGCTTAGCTAAGAGAAGAGGTGCAAGTTTTAGCCAGAAGTGAGAAGCATAAGATAACAAGTAGTCCAGATCCAAAAACCCAAGAACAACTCAGGGCTTTCATCCTTAAATCTCCATAGGATATCTGTGATTGTACAAAGGCAAAGGCTAGAGACAAATGTTAGGAGACTATAAGAAATAGTTTTAAAAGTTTTTTCTTAAAACAATGTATAAATGTTAAGGAAGTAAGCACACAAGGAACAGAATCATTCCTCTGTTCAGCAGTGTCTCCTGAAGAGTAGGAATGAAATGACCATGACCTCCTGTGTGTCAAAAGATGATGCTACTGACATGTCACAAATTAGGTCTCACTGATGAATTTACAAGTTCTCAGGCGAAGTCTAGAGCAGGTAACTGAAACCTTCACATCTTATTTTAAACCACCCTGTCAACTCCCACTTCCCCTATCAGGGCTATGAAATGGACTGAGTTGAGGTTCCTCTCCTGTCTGCCCGCAGGGAGGCAGCACTATCTGCTCCCCGCCACCCCACCGTGCTCCGAGGCGTGCACGGCAAACCCTCAGCAGTGCCCCCGGCTGCCCCTTCTCCAACCTCAGCCCAGTCTCACCAGCCTGCTTCTCACCCACTATCAACTGCAACCTCTTTGCCAGCATCCTTGATGGGTTCACACATGCTTCTCTCTTCTCAAGAGACAGGCATCTCCCCTTCCCTACCTGCCACATTCGTAGACCACCTCAGCCCTGCCTCTCCCCACCACACTGTTCTCAGGGGAGCAGAACAGGAAGAGCTGTTACAGCAGCTCTGCGCATGGCAGCAGCAGCAGCTGTGACAGGAAACCAATCCCCGACAGGCATCTAATCTGTCGGGGCCAATTCAGCATTCAAGTATGAACTTCCGTGTTTGCCACTTCATGTCAGGGCATGAGACAAAATTTCCTCTGAGCTTGAAATTCAAGTGAATTTTAACAAAGTCCCCATCAGTATTCTAACTGTCAAGAATACAGGTATCCAAAGACATAAAGGTCACAGACTATGTCCAACTACCTAATTCCTAATTTTAGGAAGTTTAAAATAAGGATGTTGTCACCTCCTGAACTGGATGGGAGATTTAGGTCTTCCAAGGCGTAATGCCTCAGCTGCTCTGTGGTGAGCAGCACAACGGTAACCCTGCAGGACATCTACGGTTGCCAAGACACTGAAAATTTGATGCTCATTCCGTCATGTCCTGGGTCAAGCCCCTGGTTCTAGGTATCACCTTCAGCTTTGAGAAAATATGTCCTATAATTAAGAACTGGCAAGAGCCCCACCAGTGAAACTCAGAAGCTGTTTTTAGTATAATGGCTAAGGGGAGGCAGCCAGCAAGAAGTGTTGACTTTCCTTCTGCAAAAATGTTTTGTGCAAAAGTGGGTTCCAATCACTACAGCTCCCTGGGAAACAGTGCAAGATTAAAATTCCTGAGCTTTCCAGTCAGACACTAGTGTGTGTTTGCCTGGACACATGATTATGTTATAAGGAGCCCAGGAAAGTCCAATCCATGAAGTTTTAAGGATCTAAGACTGGATGTTCTTTTATGCTAAGCAGTACAAATTAGTGCTTAATTATATACATACTGCAGGACAGAAGACTAGGAAGCAAATTCCAGGAGGTATAGCTTAAGATCAGTTCTCCATAACGAGGGATTAACAACTTTACCAATATGGTTTCCACATCATCCTTCTTCCCCATGGCAACCGAGGTTTACCTTGTTCATTCGAAAATTATAAAGCTAAATAGCGTTATTGCTGGGTATTAGAATTACAGATGGACATTGCTATACTTTATTTTTCTGTGATGAGTATATATTATTTTAACATCCAGAATTTCTTTGTACAGGCCCAAAGGGATGGGGAAGTTTTAGAGATCTCTTTTAAACTAACACAGAATTCCTAGTGCAATGCAAGTTCTTTCGGTATATGCTGTGTATAGCTTCATACGTGGTAGGTATTTAAGAAACAACATCCCTTCACCCCTGTTCCTATTGCCTATTTTGGTCTTGGTGTATTTGTTTTGTTTCATTTTTTTTTCCAGTTTGAAAGCTCTAAATTTATTCAGCTTATACTGAAAGGAAATGAAGTCTATGTCCAAATAGGAACCAATGTGGTTCCTGCTGTGCTGTGCCTTCATTACCTGAGACTACAGCAGCCTGCATTCTCCACCGGGCTCGGAGGAGTGCAGATGCCTGAGGTAAATGCCCCAGGGTCTCTTCAACAGTAACCCACCCCACTGATAATTTACACGATACGTGTGTGGTGCCTGTGAGTGCTTCCTGTGGAAAGGCAGGCTGAAAAAAATATGACAGGATTTTATTTGATTTCTCCGTAGTTCTTCTCAGGGTTTATCTTGATGTAAACTTGAAATATTAAGATAGCCAGTACAATAAGAAATCAAAAGAATGGGAGACATTTAAAAAAACTCTATATCCTAAACTTCTCTTTAGTGTTGTAATAATTGTTAAAAAAAAAAAAAAAAAAAGTTGGCCCTAAGTCTGCCTTTATAGTGTCCACATTAATTTCCTAAATTCTTGATTTCTAGGTAAGTCAGGAAAAGGGCAATTTCTCTAACAGGCAGCCAGATCAAGGATGCTCTCACCCTGATACTAGATGGAAATAGCTTTCAAAAGGTTGTTGACTACCAGAGGCAGGCTTGTTATGAAGTTGTTATGAACAAATGGAACCGCTAGGTGGAGCCAAGAGTTTGAAGGAAACCCCAGAAAAAGAAATTCCCTTGTTTTGGGAATTTGTAACATTTATAAAAGTATAGAAAGTTCAAGACCAAACACTCTCTTTTGGGCAGCTATGCAGTGTGATTCAACAATTCCAGTTGGACGGAAAATACAGCTGTCTTTTTCACGGAGTTGAAGTCAAATCTACGTGCAGCTTTTTTTACCTACAAATAATGGACAAGCTCCTGAATCCAACATATTCTAGCTGAAACGGATCCCAGGACGGAATGCTGGAGAGATGCGTATTCCAGCTACAGGCCCTTAGAGCTCAGTGGTCAGTAAACACTTCTGCTTCAGGACAGCTTCTTCTGCCAAAGTGGGACCAGAGCTGAAAGGAAGAGAGGATGGGTTACTCAGGGAACCCCTGGGGTTTGGGGGAGGACATTCATGTCTCCATTAGTGCCACATAGAGCATTTTGAGGGTACAGCAGATTACAGACCTAAGTCAATATGTAGTAACACCTAACCTGGCAATGAGATATTCCATAGAAGGGACATTTCTGGATAAACACTGCTTATTTCATTTTGAAATAAAATATAAAGATAGCACAATTTCCCCTTCTTAGCAAATACGTTAAACACACACTTAACCATTTCTTAATGAGTCAGGGTTAGTATGAGTATCAAGAACAGTGCTGTGCTGAGCTCAGGGGCAACACACTCAGGCTGTTCTCTGCTGCTGCTGCTCCTTTTTTTTTTTTTTTCTGTGAGACGGGGTCTTGCTCTGTCGCCCAGGCTGGAGTGCAGTGGCATAATTATGGCTCAATGCAGCCTCAACATCCCAGGCTCAAATGATCCTTCCACCTCAGCCTCCCAAAAGTAGAAGTAGCTGGGACTATAGGCCTGTGCCAACATGCCTGGCTAATTTTTGTATTTTTCTGTAGAGATGGGGTTTCACTGTGTTGCCCAGGCTGGTCTCAAACTCCTGGGCTCAAGCCATCTGCCCTCCTCAGCCTCCCAAAGTGCTGCGATTACAGGCATGAGCCTCTGCACCCAGCCCTGTGTTTCTTTACATATTCCTACATGGCCGTGTCTGTGTTCCTACCAGTTAATCTATTTTGTTAGAGCTGTGTGAAAAATAAGAAGACATGGGCTCTGCATGAGGGCTCATGAGTTTCTGCTATGAGTGAACTGCATGAGTTTAGATGCAAGGAAGTAACGACATCTAATTTGGTTTCATAAAAACTTAAAACATGCTGGGTAAGGTGGCGCACGCCTGCAATCCCAGCACTTAGTGAGGTGGGAGAATCGACTGAGACCAGGAGTTCGGGACCAGTCTGGGCAACAAAGTGAGATGACGTATTTACAACAACAACAAAAATAGCCAGGTGAGGGTGGTATATGCCTGTAGCCCAGCTACTCAGGAAGCTGAGGCAGGAGGGTTGTTTTAGCCCAGGAATTGGAGGTTGCAGTCAGCTATGATCATGACACTGCACTCCAGCCCAGGTAATGGAGAGAGACACTGTCTCTAAAAAAAATGTTTAAAGATGTAAAACAGTATCAAAGTACATAATACAAAGGACATAACTTAAAATGTTGAAAGTGGTAACAAGATTTATAAATGAAACAGAGTCACCTGTACCACTCTCTGTTCCTACTTTGAGGGACAAACACTTTCAACTGATTCTTTTCCTGGTATTTTCCTTCACTTTTCTGTGTCCCTGGTTCTCAAAGTGGGGTCTCTAGAATTTGGGAGAAATGCAAATTCTTAGACCCCACCCCAGATATACTGAATCAGACTATGAGGGTGGAGCCCAGCAGCCAATGTTTAAACAAACCTGCCTCCAGAGATTCTGCCTCACAACCCCCCAAAGTTCTGACTGTTCTGGGTGAGGTGTTTATACAATGACTTCCTCCTATGGACTATGAAGGCTTACCTTTCTTCCACCCTCTCCCCAGCCCCACAATCCTGCCTTCTTATCTTTTCAGCGCAGCTATATGACCAATTTTGATGATGTTAAAATTCAGTGTTTGTTGTAATTATGGAAATATTTTCACAACTATCAGTATATTTCATGTTTTATGTAACTTTTATTTTCCCTGGACTGAATAACTGCCTCATTTTTTTGTTGTTGTGATGGCTTAGTGGGTTTTTTGTTGTTGTTGTTGTTGTTTTTTAGAAACGAAGTCTCAGTATGTTGCCCAAGCTGGTCTTGAACTCCTGGTCTTAAGCGATCTCCTTGCCTCAGCCTCCCGAGTACTTCTCAGTTTTCTATACAAATCTCTCATCTATCCCTAACCTCTCAGGTAAACCATGGATCTCTTCTCAGTACATTCAGACATGTAATACAATTTTTTAAAAACTGGAGGGTGGGGAGCCTGTTTGTGTTTTTCTTGGCAAAATCCTTTCTGCTACTCTATATCCTCCTTTTTGAATCTGGACAGGATCCTTTCTAGACCCACTGGGCAGCTACCATCTTGGAACCTCCCTTCACCTTTCTCTGGGTAAATCCCTGCACCTCTCTACTGCCTCCTGGGTCCCATGACTTCTTTTTTGGATAAAAAAGAGGAACATATCTTCCACTTTAGATGGAACACATCTTCCAGTAGCTTCCTGAGGAAGGCTACATGGAAAGTATATATTTTAGGGAAACTGTATGTCTAAAAATGTATTCTAATCTCACACCTCACTGATAGTTTGGGAAAACTCTGGGTGAGAAATTGCCCTCCAGAATTCAGAAAGCACACTGCTCCAATATCTCCAGCTGTCAGTAGAGTCTGCTGCCATTCTCATTACCAATCCTTTGTACGTACTCCGTTTTTTCCCCCTTGCTGGAGACTTACAGCCTCTAACTTTGACTTCCTAAAGATTCATGATGCTCCTTGGTGTAGTCTATTTTCATTCTCTGTGCTGGGTACTCAACAGACCTCTTTAATCTAGAAACTCAAGTCCTCTGTTTTGAGAATGCTTGATGCCTTTCTTTGACAATTTCCTCCTTCCATTGACTGTAATCTTTCTAGATCTCCTATGACTCATATATAGGACGTCCTAGGCCAATCCTCCAATTTTCTTTTCTCTCCCAGTTTTCATCTTTCTATTCTACACATTTTGGGAGATTGTCTCAATTTTATCTTTTACACACTCTTTGGATTTCATTTTTAATATAGTTAATAATTTCTAAAAATGCTTGTTTTCCTTTTTTTTTTTTTTTAAGTTTCCTGTTATTGTTGCATGGATACAGTATCTATCTATCTTCGCTCTAAATTTAGATACTATGATTTTGTGACCTTTTCTTTTGTTATTTACATTGCCTTTTTTTTCCTACTTCTATTTGTCAAAATTCACATTGCCTTTATTTCCTTGTTTTTCAGTTTACCTGTTCTGCTCTTTCCTCACATATCTGACAATCGTTAGCTCTCTTTGTATTTCAAAGAAAAGCTCTGGAATGTGTCTGGGACCTGTGTATATATGGGCAAAACTCATCAACGAATGGGATCCCTGGTGATTATTTGGCAGATTCCTGGCAATTTCATCAGAGGATCCACAAATGTATGTGCAGGCCTTTTTCTCTTTGGTTGGTTGGCTTCTCCAGAGAATAAGCCTCTTACTTTTTCAACTCAGACATTTATACTTAGCTAACAGCATTCAGGAAACTGAGAAAAGAAGGAACGTTGGAAATTTCACCCTTCAGTGTGTGGACTTTGAGTTAGTCTTCCCGTGTTCAGTCTAGAGCCTTACTCCAAATGGAAATTCCCAGATCCAGAGCCTCTCTGGCCTGGCTCCTCCCGAGGGAAAACTTCAGAATTATGCTAAAATGGGCAAGGGTAGTGGGATGGCAGATGGGTGAAATGGGCATAAATACTTTCAACCAATCCCCATATTCTCAGCTCCACCTTGTACCCCATCTTCACAAGTATCTGGTACCTACAATTTCGTTGCCTTTTCAGGGTTCTGCAGTGTGAACTGGCTTGCTTTTTATTTTCTGTTTCTACTCCCTCCCCTATTCAGGCTTAGATTTTAGTTTACTCCACTCTGCTAAACTGGTTACCACTTATCATTTAGCTGCTTCCCAAAACTTGTTGAGGTCTAATTGCTGATGTCTCCTTTCCTGTTCTTTGTCCTCATGATTTGATGCCTTTGAAACACAGTATCACACAGAGAACACTGCAAAGTAAATCTAAATCTGTGGAGATGGGTGGGACCCAGTCATCATTTTTAAAAATTACTATAACATCCATATATTAAAGCACATAAGGCATGAGTTTACAGCTTGAACAACTTTTTGCAAATTGAATACACCTCTGTAATCAGCATGGAGAATATGAAACGGAACACTACTAGCACTCCCAAAGCTGCTTTTGGGCTCTCTTCTATTCCCTAGCACATCAAGGGTAACCATTATAGAGTTGTGCTTCTGTTTGAACTTGATTTTGTTTATCCTTATTACAGTGGAGAAACTCCAAGATGAATCCCAAAGATCTCCATCTCCAGCTGTTCACACTCCTGTGTAATCTCTAGCCCTTGGGTGTGGAAAGGACTTGTGACTTGCTTTAACCAACAACAACAGAATATAGCAAAGGTAAAAGGATGTCATTTCTGTGATTAGACTATACAAGATTGTGACTTCTGTCTTGCTAGCAGACTCTACTGCTTTCTCAGTTTGCATGCTAGAATAAAGTAAGCAACTACTTTGGAGAGGCCCACATGGTAAGGACTGAGGGCAGCTTCTTGGCAATCACCAGCTAGGAACTGAGTTCCTTAGTCTAACAGGTCTTCAGATCCTGAATCCTGCCAAGAGCCCTGGCTGGTGCCTCTTCTTCCATTGAGCCTTCAGATGAAAACCTGGCCTTTGCCAATATTTGACTGTAGCCTGTGAGAGACCCTGAAGCAGAGAACCCAGCTCAGCTACATCCAGATTCCTGAGCCACAGAAAATGAGATTCTAAGTGTGTATTGTTTGAAGCTGCTAAGTTTTGTGGTAAGTTGTTGCACAGAAGTAGATAATTAATACAATTATGTTTATGTGATTCATCTATACTGCTATATTTTAGTTGTAGTTATTAATTTTCACTGCTCTTTTCTAATATTTATCTAGTCAACTGCTAATGTGCAGTTGGAAGGTTTTCAGTTTGGACTATTATGAATATAGGTACTATAAAAATTCTTGTACATGTCTTTTGATGGACATATATTCATAGTTCCATTGGGTATTTATATAAAAATAGAATCACTGAATATGTTCAGCTTTAGGAGATGTTGCCAAACCTATTTTCAATGTGGTTACTCCAATTTACAGAGTTTCAGTTGCCCCATATCTTCACCAACACTTGGTACTATGTGTCTTTCATTTTAGCCATTTTGGTGATAATGTAGCACTGTGACATGGTAGTTTGAATTTACATTCCCCACGGACTAATCAAGTTGCACACTGTCTAGAATGCTTACGGGCCATTTGGATATTGGTTTGTGAACTGCCTATTCAAGCTTTTTTGCCCATTTTTCTATTATGCTGTCTTTAGCTTACTTATTTGGAGGAACTCTTTATAAATTCTAGACATGAGTGGGTCCTTTGCCATACAAAGTTAAGACTGAGGTTGGGGAGGAAGGAGAAGGGAAGGGGGTGAGAGAGGGAGAGAGAGACAGAAGGAGGGATGCAGAACAAATGTTTTCTCCTATTCTGTGGCTTCCCCTTCCATAATATCTTGAAATTACATCTTTTGATGAACAAAATTTCTTGATATAATCCAAGTGATTTTTTTCCTGTAAGACTAAAAGCTCCTTGTGAGCTGTTTAAAAGATCTTTGCCTATTCTAAGGTCACAAGTAAGTTCACTCATATTTTCTTCTATAAGTTTATTATCTGATGTTTCATATTTAGATCTGCAATCCATCCAGAATGGATTTTTGTGAATGGTATGGAGTTGGGTCAAGATTATTATTTTTTCCCCACAGGGACAACTAATCTGTCCAGCTGATTTACTAAAAGACCATTCTTTCCTTACAGCATTGCATCATCATTTTTTTCATAAACCAGAAAACTGTATTACATATGAGTTTGTTTCCAGACTCTATTCTGTTCCACTGGTTTATTTGTAATTTTTATGTCTTTAAGCCCTTTATTACTCCTTTCCATGAGTTCTAGGAAGAAAGAGATAAGCTCTGCTTTCATCTGTAATTTTTAATGTGAAAGTCCTTAAGAGCTCACATTTTATTGTGTAAATTCAATTACAAAGCATTACCGTCGGGTTCTCTGTGTGCAGCTCTATTTTTACAGTGATCATTATTAGGCATACAAATGCTTAGAAAAATAATCCATTACATTTGCATAAAGTGCTCTTTTACTAGATGTAAGCTTCCCAAATGTAGGTCTCTCATCTGTCTTGTTCACTGTTATCTTTAGTGTCAGATATCAGTCAATGCCTGGTACATCACAGACATTCAATAAGTGTTTGCTGAGTAATATGCTACTTTGAACATTGTGGAGACAAGAGAACAATTTTGAAATTAAACTGAATTTCTTTCAAGTTAATGATCTCTAATAATTCATCCTACCTTTCTCTAATTAGGAAAGCATGTATTTCAACCGACCCACATTTTCAAGGAGGATATGTGAAATGTGGGATATATTCAGAAAAAAGGTCTGAGGTAGGAGTGAAGGCAATTCTAAATCTTTTGTAAAACAGGTGCAGTTATGGTTCTAGCAAATCAAAAGTTGAAGAACCAGATGCTGAACAAAAAGCTCTAGTTTTTGAGTCTAGTTTCTGTCTGTAGCAAGCGACGCGTTGAAATGAGCTCACGACATGTATCGGTAAAGCCATCTCAGGGCTCTCACCCTGGGAGTATCCTAACTTACTTACCCATTTATACTGCACCTCTTCACCTGTGTTGACGGGCACCATCATTCATCACTGTTACAGTAGACATAGTCATAATAGTAAAGCGTCAAAGGAAACAATACAAATTGACTTTAAAACAAATATTACAAAGATAAGCCTGTATTACAAAGATAAGCCTGTTAACATCTTTAGCAAAGACTTGATAAAGAAACGCTAATACAGTCTACTTCGTAATTTTGTAGAAAATTGCTACTGACAAGAAAAAGCCACTACACTAAATAAACAAAAAAGATTTGCCCCATTTCAATATAGTTCAGTTAGTGAAGAATTGACCTTGCTGCTTTAGAGATAATAAGTTTTATTATTTTTTTCCTCCTAACAGATGCCTAAGAACTG